>NC_071533.1:32515750-32824341 GCF_026979565.1 Vidua chalybeata | reverse complement strand
TCAGGTGACTCAACATCCTTTGTCTGTTGTAGAAATCATGTGGAGTGAATCTATAAAACGAACCAGTAGCACTAAGGTGCTATTTTTTCTGAAAGATCTTCCACTTACGAAAGATCCAATGCACATGTTTTATAATCAGCAACTGTGTTTTTTTCCAGTGTCTGGGAGCAGCAAGTAGCAGAGCTGATAATTATAAGGTAATCCACAGGTCTAACACAAGTGCAGGGCATGCTGAAGGCTAAATGATCATATCCCAATGATGTCACATAATTAGCAGAATTAATTAGAATATTTAAAACTGTATATGATCATAATAATTAGCAAAATTGATGCATGTGTTGTGGCAAGGAACAGGTGGGAATTGTTGTTTTTTAAATCTCTGCCATGAATAGGTTGGAATTTACTTTTTGCTGTCTTGCATTGTGTGGTGACAATCAACTAGAAAGCAGCTAGTGGAATAAGAAATCCCTTTCCATGTTGCCAGAGGTTATGCATGGTTTCTGCCCATCTTCTCATTAAAAACATTCATTTAGGGTTACAACTGACATTAAAATTATATTCTGTATTATCACAGAGTACCTAAAATTTCGTTTTATAGCAGTATTAATTTACTAAACTTCCTTTCACCTTAAAGGATCAATCTCAGGTCTCCTCAGATCCTAGCAGAAGTTATTTTTTAGTAGCTTCTTATGGAGTAGTGATAGTATGTCCCTGTTCCTTGCAAGCATGTTTCATCCTATTAGGCAGATGGAGTAGCAACACCAAAAATTATTCAACCTAGGAGGAACAGCCAAGCAGACAAATATTTTCTCTATCCTTTTAGATAATGTAGCTACAAGTACTCTTACACTGACTTCAGAAGTAAATTTCATGGTACAAAAGAATGATTTAAGGAATTACTTAATGTATTATTTATATCCTTCACTCACTACAACTGCATCCCTTTTTCTTGTGCCTGCAGGGGATACAGCACATTGTATAAAAACACTGAGACTGGCTATGCTCTTCAATTGCCAAACTTTTCTGTTGGTTCCTTTGTAGTCCTGTTCTCTTGAGTTCTTTCTCATTTTTGAGAAAGATGGTTAAACGTTTTTCTGTCTAGTGTTCATTAGTGCAGATAATATTTGGACTTGCTAAAAATATGTCATCTCATTTCCTCAGTTCTTTTATCTCTGAATTTTCATTTATTGTGTTCCCATTTTTTTTAAATTGCATGTATTAATTTTCTGCCTACTCCCTTATCTTTTTAAAATAGATCTCTGCTTTTCCCTCTCCATTTTTTCCCTATATTCTTCCTCTATTTCTATTTAGCAATACTGTTTTCCTGCATAGCATATCTTACTGTAAAGACCAAAAAAAAAATCTTCAAAATGCTTATGACATCATTTTGAAATATGTTTAGAAACAGCAATTCTTGTACTGTTTTGGATTACGCATATATGCTGACTAAGCATGTAACTTATACTAATTAATGTGATGAGCCACATTTCTGAAGGTTTGTATGAGATTTTTTAAATTTGGATTAACCAAAAGCATGAATGAAAAGGCAAAATTTGCAACTAGTCTGATAGCAACTGTCCCCAAAACAGAAAGAGTTTTTCAAAAATTCTTGACAAGCTTTTTATATAGAAAAAAAAAAGAAATGCAAAATCTGTCAGCCTCTAGTGATCTGAGCAATGTTTCTCTGTAGCAATTAACACAAAGTCATCAGCAGTTGGAGGGTTCTTTGAAAATATTTACTGTATCCTAAAAAAAGACATCTCATTCATTGCCTTTTGATTGGTTGCTTTTATGTGACTTTGAATTTTGTGTGATCCCCCTTGTGGCTGGAATCTAATGGAAGACTTCTCTCAGGAACAAAAGCCACTTTGCAATTCTCTGGTAACAGAGCTACAGTACTGAAGTAAGAAAAAACAACCAACCAACCAAAACAACCTCAAAACTCCCACCAAAATTGTTTTAAATATTTATTGGAATTCTTTCACACTGCTGTTAAGAATAAATTCGTTCAGTTCAGAACTTTCAGAACAATAAAAGTGTGATGATATATAGTAAGGGCGGAGTTGTTCACATATGGTATATTACATGAACTTGAGCATTTTTAGTGTACATTTACAAATATTTGGCACTATAATGCCTCTACAAATAACACTTTGGATTACATAACTTTTTAATGTAAATTGAAGTATTATCTTTTTTCATTTTGTGGCTATTTTTTATTGATTATAGAAAGTGGTTAGTCACTTGTTCTTTATTTGCTGTGCCCTATTGGGCTACCACTAATAATTTTTTGGATAGTATTTGTTTTAACTTTTTCAGACTAATGCTGATTTTTAAGAAATTATTGTGCTTAGTTTTGCTTTCAAAGGCTGTGCTGTGTCGTCCAGTGCTAACATCAGGTATAGCTCAAATGAATAAAACTGACATTGCAGAGGCCAAGATGATCTTTTTTGCAAACAGTATTATGTGCTTGGTAGGGATATTTTTAATTATAGTAAATAGACTACCTGGTAATATTTTAAGGTTTTAGATATTAGCCCATATGATCTTTTCTATACTGAAACATATAGTAGATTTTTGCTGCCTTGGACGCTTTATTTATTTTTTTTATTGTGGGAGAAGGGGGAGAAAGGCTTATTTTTCCCCCTTTCTCTGGTTTATATGATAATCTTTGGTGGTAACTAGGCAATAAAAGAATTAAACACAGATAAAATATGCAATAACTAAAGAAAAATGGTGAGCAGTAGCAACAAATTGACCTAAGGCTGGATAGCTTCCTCTTGGTATTTATTAAACATTGTGCTCTCTGTTGTGGCTTTTTCATCTTTTTAATTGGAAAAAAAAAAAAAAGAGAAATAAATAGGATTTATAAAAAGATTTTTTTCAGTAATATTTTATAAAATGAAGTATTTTACCCCATATACAGGGTAGTTGTGCGCTGTATATGATATTGCTGAATGTTGTAGATGTCACTCAAGGGTAAATTTCTGTCATCCACAAACAAACCTCTAGTAAATGAACCTGGGAGACATTTCCTTGTAAGGTTTAATTGAGTTTGCTTGCATAAAACAAATTTAATTTAAATACCCTAATTGAATAACAGAGGATTGAAACAGGGCTAACAGGGGTGTGTTTCTTTTGTTGTAAAGAAAAAGAATTTAATCCTTTGCATGATAAAGACACAGAGTTCACAGCTGAGATCAAACTCTGAATTGCAATCATAGTTACATTGTCTAGCTCAACTATATTCTTATTTGATTTACACACCTGCAGTTCTTCAAAAGTAATTAAAAAATAAACAACGACCATTATCTTTGGCTAGGTCCAAATATGTCTCCTAACACCCCTACACATAAAAAAAAGACTATTTTGAAAGGCTATTAGAAGGAGGATATCAAAATCCAGTATTTGGAAGCTGTTCTTTCTCTGGATTTCTTAAAACAATATTTTTATCTTACTTTTTCAGACTAATACAAGGAGAGTTCTGCCCACCTTTAACAAAAATTGACTGACTTCATGCATTTTTCTGTATGGTACAGGACGTTTGCCTCTGAGAATTGACAGTATTTCTTGTTAACTTGATATTAATTACATTTTGAAGAAAAAAAACACTAGGCAGAAAATTGGGTTGTGTATTATCCCAGGAGATGCATTTATCATTAAATTAAGAAGGAGTAGTATCAGAATTTCGTGAAAGAATCTTAGGAGATTCTGCAAATTGGCTGATCAATAGCCTAGATAGCTTTCTATGAATGTGCATCAAAGCTTTTTCTAATTTTCAATCTTTTAGTAACTTAAAACTATGGCAGCTATAAAAAAAGGATAAAGAGTACAGTATGAAATTACATTTACATAGTTAAAATAAAAAGAATGCATTTAATAAAAACAGAAGTAATAAAAGGAATTAAAAAAGGAGGAACAACATGGGTGAAATATTGGAGAATGGAAATTTTTCAAAAGCTTTTTGAAGATCCAGATTAGTTATATCAATTAGTCTATATTTGTTAACACCTTCAAAGTAATGTGATAGGCAGTAGTCCTCCCAAAAATCTAAAAAAGTCATGTGAAGCTTTAGCAAATATTTCATATTTATCCTCTATTAATTCTAGAATAGTAATACTTATATTTCCTGATGGCTATCCAATTTGCTATTCTGTATCCCCCTAAATCTTTGCATGAGTCCTTTCTCAATTGTTTTATTTCGTCCATTCTTTTTTTTTATTCCTCTTGACACAGAGTCTTATTAGAGGAATAGTTTATATGCTACAGTTAGTAACTCAGCAACTTCATACTAGACTTCCTTCACTCTTGAACAAATTGCCTGGTCCTGACAACTGTTACTGTTCAATTTATTAATTTGTACTAAAACCTTTTCTATTGATGCTTTTCTTAAAAAAAAATAGTTTCTCCGTCTCATGCCTTGTGAAGAAGGGAACCTTCCTGACCTTCTCCATAGTGAACAGTGATGAAAGGATTCCCTTGTGATTTCTGCAGTGGTCTTCCCTTTCTTTAGTGTGCCTTTTGTACTTTGATTATCTGCTGGCCCCACTGACTCTACAGTCATCCTACTTCTTCTGTGCTTGAAAGCATTTTATTTTATGCCTTCTTCAAGTTTCATCTCAAAGTATCACCTGCTTTGCTTTACTATAGTTTTACATTTAGTTTGCTAGGTCTGCTTTATTTTTTTCTCATTTAAAATGGAATGACAATTTTTATCCTTTTTGAGCATTTCTTTGATGTGCTGGATTTTTAAATTACTTTGGTTATTATTTTATTTTGGAAAAATCTTTATTCAAAGATTCCAGTGTATCATCATCACCGCTTAACTGTCACCCCAACAGATACCTGAATTTCATAATGTCACCCTCAAAATCTGTGAAATGGAAATTTGGAGAAACTTAATAACCAAGAATATGTGAGAGATGTGCATGAATCAGCAATCCCACATCTTAATATGGGTCACTGAGATGTACATTTATATCTTGAATTGGAACTTCTATTTTTTTGCCAAATTTTAAAAATAGATGGGTACTGAACAGAGGTGTTTCTGGATTGTACTTTCAAGTAGCTTTTTTCATGCATGACTTTTTCCTTTTATTTCAATTTATCTGTAATATCTCAGTTCTTGGTACAATTTTCATCTTTATAATGAGCCATACCCTTAAGTTCTTAAGTCCAGATATGGCTCCTTGTACCTATTATTTTGTATTATGAAGTCTGACACAATTTATTTAATCTACTATATGTCTGGAGTACTTAATTTCAGTGGGATTCTAAAATCCAAGTCTTCTCAGTATATATACTGTTAATCACATTACTAAAGATTTAGATAGGAGTAGAAATTATGAGCAGTGTAAATTTCCAATGTATTTTGGGGGCATTCTTCTTGAAACACATATTTTTTAGTGCTATTTTCTGTAGGCACATTTACATTGTTTTATTCTATATTTGTTTGCAGGTGGTATTCTGTAACATATCTACAATTATCTTTATAATGCAAATGATGATTGTAAAAGTAAAGAATTTATCAGTATAAAAATGAAAACATCATAGTAACTGAAGGTAACAGTGTTTTAACATAAGTATATCTTGTTGACACTTAAATGTGCATGATTCTCTCATTTAATTTTCATTATGTAGTTAAGTTGAATTGATTCTAAATTGATGCTATGAAAAATGGAATTACCTCTTCCTTTTCCCCCTTTTTTTATAGCATGAAGGAAGAGTTTTATCCATGAGGAAAGTACCATTTCTATTATAATTTATTTGTTTAGATTTAGGACAAAGCTAAGGAAAAAGCTTCTCACATGCTCTAGGCATCATTGTAAAATTCCTTTTCAGGAAATTAAAAAAAAATATAAATTAGAAATTTTACCACATCTGCAGCCCAACCAGTCAAAGCCAGTAAAGATGACGATGTTTGTCAGTGGTTACTCACAACGATGCATTTGGTTTGCAGGATCAATGTTGTAAATTATACATTTTAGAGCACTCCTTTTCCAGATGCCTCTGTATTTTTGCTGTATTTCTGAATCAGAATGGAATTTCAAAGTAGCCTCAATACTTACCTGTTGGGTTTGGTTTTGAGGTTTTTTTTTTTTTTTTTTTTTTTTTTTTAATTGCATTGTTTTCAGTCAATGGACTACTAAGAATGAATTGCAGGAAGTGAGCTCTCAACAAATGTAATTGGAATCTCAGGAACTAGAACCTTAGGGACCACAGAAAGGACAAAGGAATTATATTCAGTGCAAGAGAGAATAACTAGGAATTATGAAATGAAGCTCCCGCATAAATACAGGAGAGAGTATGCCATGGATAGATTTTAGTTGGTATGCATTGAAATACCTGGGAATTTTGCCTGTGATTGCACCACATATGAATTATTGACTCCTTCTGAACTTGTGAAATAAAACATTTGTAGTTTAACCTTTTCTGTATAAGTATGAATAGAGGCTGTCATATATACTTGCTTCTAGTCCTATCCAAAAGTAAATGGGCAATTAAAAGTAATATATGTAGGAAAAAATTCTCTATGGGACTAAAAGAGAAACTCTTGACTGATCAATAACCTGGTCTGTTTCTTGAGCCAAAGGTAAAGCTCTGCACAAGCACAGTCTTGCAGGAAATCTTTCATGCTTGATCTGCTGTTCATTTCTTATCCAGTCCCAGTCTGCTATTATTTTCAACCAGTGTTCTTGGGTTAAGATCAGCATTGATTTCCATTTTTTGCACTTCCATCAAATGTGCACTGAGTGCTCCAAATAAAAAAAATCTGCCCTAAATTTCATCTTTCAATGGAACTTTTTTAATGGGCTAGATATAACATGACTCATTTCTCCCATATCATAAGCTTTAAATAAAATCAAATGGTTTGGGGATATTGCTGTGCAGAAAGGATTTTTCTTTTCTTCATTCCATCCTTAAGGTGAGAAACTGACCTTTTCTATTTCCTATGGAAATTGTTTCCTGTTTATTTTCCTAGTTTATTTTCCTATCCAGAAGAATTTGTTGGGGTTTTTTTGTTTGTTTGTTTGGTTTTTTTTATTTTTTCATTTTTGGGGGGATGGAAATCATTAAATGCTTTAAATAAAAAGTAACACTCATAAACCAATAAACAAAAACCTAGCTTTATTTTATTTGACCTTCATGTGATAAAGACAACGCAGTTTTCACAACTAATACTCAATAGGATTTCCACCTCTCAACCAAAAGAAAAAAATCTATAGTTAACTCTATCTGAACCAAACATGATACATACAAGACAAATGCATGGCAATTTAGCATAATGCAATCCAGTTTGGGCAACCTTTCTTTCAAGGTGTATGCACTTGTATTCATTGACTGGTTTTGACAATCAAGAAGAGAATGAGAGAAATAGAAGTGAAGAGCACAATATCTTCAGGTCTGACCTTTAGGTGGTACAGTCAATACCAATTTTAAAACTATATTAAAAGACAGTTCTTATAATGTGCAGCTACTAGTTGAATGAGTCTGCTGGAAGACAGAACAGATGACAGAAAAAATCATCAGTATTAAAATTTTTCATTTGTTTAACACATTTTACAGCCACTGCTTTCCAAATTTATGCTCATAGGAAATGTAGCTAGTTCTGGGATGCAAGGAAGAATGTAAAGTCATAAAGCTCTCAGGTAAAGAAAAATTACCCTGGAGAGATTAAAAATGAAGTCTGTGTAGTCTGTTGGAATTTAGTTGCCATTATCATCATATTGGAATGATGCTGCAGAAGAAAGTGTGATGAACTTCTGCTGAAATGCACCTGAGTTTGGCATCACAGTATTTCACAAACACTGATTTCCTGTAGATAACAGTGTATTTTGACACCCAAGAGAAACTAGGTATATAAATGAAGGGGAAAAAATATACAGTGAGAAAAAGTAAGTAGTAAATACATAAACTCTATACATTAAGTGAGCAAGGGTGTTTTATACTTGTGGCTCTATATTTTCCCCTTTTATTGATGTATTACTAGCTTGCACAGAATAATTAGGGAGTACAGAACTTTGCTTTGCAATTCCAGCATGAAGCCCATAGCTTGCACCTGATTTATACATAAAGAGAGAATCAGATTCTGCTATTTGAAGAAACCATTTTATAGAAGAGTAGCGGCTGTGGGTGACAAGTAAACAGAAACATGGAATATTTCTTTAGGGAAGCATTGGAGCTGTATAGTCCCTTAACAGAAAGAATAAAAATAAATGTACACCGAGTTTTTATTGTTCTTTAGGGACATCTGTTTCTTTCCAAATCATAACTTGACTAATTTCAAGATTTCCAGGAATTTTATTGTCCTCCAGGCAAGGCAAACTAAGCCATCACTTATACTTCAAGTAAAAAATTTGCTTTTTGGATGGAAACACTTAATGTGTGTTCTTTTTACTGGTATCTGATATAACTACTCATATATGATTAAGCAAGGAGGAAACTATATGATCTTAGCTATTCTATAGCACACTAAATAGGACTTCCGTGCATCCCTGAGCAGCAATATTGGTTTTTAGAAAGGAAGAAAGCTATCCTATCAGATGATGTTAGCAGTGACAGTGACAGAGAATCCATTGCAAACTCTGCTAAATTGTTTCTATGATTAGATTCTTATGATAAAATGTGTGCACTGTGTTGCTAGTTTGAATTTGTATGGCTTTGTTTTCCAGCTCTTACATCCTTGTTGTGTCTTTGTGTGCTGGACCAAAGAAGTCATTATAAAAGTTTTGTCCAGCTGTAGATACTCACAAACTGAGATCGATTCACTACTTAATCTTGCACTTGGTGATTTTAAGTAGCTTGACCCTCTTTGCTCTTTCTTGTTATCCAGCTCTTTATAGGTTGCCATTCATTCCAGTGAGACAAGTGAGTCTAGCTAGGGAAACCAAAAGAAACTGAAAATTGCTGAAAAAATAAGTCTCATCTACTCTCCCTCACTACATCTTTCTCTGAAAAATAGCAATCTACACAATAAATCTGTTTCCAGTTAGAATAGCATCCATTTTCCCCAAATTATTTTAATAATTGTTTGATCTGGTATACTTAAAACAAATGTATTATAATAAAGGATAAAATATACAGTACTTTCAAAGTAATTTCTCTTGGTTCTTGAAAAACCTTACATTAACCCCTGTTAGTATTAACAGGAGTTAGTAGGTTTTTTTGTGTGTGGTTTTTTTTTTGGTTTTTTTTTTTGTTTGTTTTTGGTTTTTTTTGGTTTTTTTTTTTGGTGTGTGTTTTTGTTTTTTTGTTTTTTTTTTTTCTTTTTATTGGGAAGGGAAAAAAAGAAATGATGCTGTCATCTTAATTTTTAGGAAAGTGTTCCTGAATGCAGATACCAAATGATAAAAGACATGAAATAAGTCTGATAACATTGCTTGAGCTAAGACAAATGCTATTTTCTGTATTTCCTCCATTAGCCTTCTGAATAAGTAAGGAGCTGCACATTTGGAGTTTGCTGAGTTGGAAAGGACCTCTCAGGTTTATCGAATCCAGCTGCTGAGCAGAATCACACCATGTACCTGAGAACATTGTCCAAATGCTTCTTTGAACTCAGGCTTGTAGCTGTGACTAATTCCCTGGGGAGCCTGTTCTGATGCCCAACCATCCTCTGAGTGAAGAACCTTTCCCTGATATCCAACCTAAACCTCCCCTCACACAGCTTCATGATTTTTCTTTGAGTCTTGTCACTGGTCATGAGCAAGAAGAGATCAGTGCCTGTGCCTCTTTCCCTCAGGAGAAAGATGTAGACTGCAATGAGGTTTCCCCTCAGTCTCCTCCAGACTGTACAGGCCAAGTGATCTCAGCCACTCCTCACAAAGCTTCCCCTCCAGAGAGCATTCACCACCTTTAGAGCTGTCTTTTGGATGCTCTTTAATAGAGTCTTTTTTATATTGCAGTGCCCAAAACTGCACACAGTGCTCAAGGTGAGGCCACAGCAGTGCAGAGCAGAGTAGGACAGTCACCTCCTTCGACTGGCTGCTGATGCTGTGCTTAATATTTATTGTCCTTATATTGCTTCTGGCCCTTACTGACGGGATGATTTGTGTCATTTTCTACTGAGAGTTCCTGGGTATCTAACAAAGGTCTCCAAATTTTAACTGAGTGCATGTGGCCTCAACATTATGTTTGCAAATCTTCTATTAGGCTCCTGAGGTTAACCGTAGATACCCCATTGCAGCTGCAGTGCCTGAAAATTTCAAATGAAAAGTAAGCTTGCAGTTCAAAGCTGAAATGTTGCGATTTTGATTTGCTTAGATTACAAGATTCATTTCCTTTAAATACTGCTCTCTAAGTGCATTGGATACATTTCTAAAGCTTTCAATTTCTTTTTACTTTTCACAGGGGTTACGGGTTTATTAATGGATGGAGAAATGTCTGACTGTAAAATACAATTTTTTGTCTCATAAAACTCTTCCAGTATATCTTGTGGAAAGAAAACAGAAGGATGTTCCTTCCACATCGTATTCCATATAAATTTCCCTTACACTGTCATTTTTGTAACATGCTATCTGTGATAAACCCTATTGAGTGTTTGATGACCCATATTGCTGAAGAGACTCCTAATACACAAGAGCCAACCAGCAACTTCACTTAATTTAATTTACTTCTCTATGAAGAGAAGCAGCTGAGCAGATCTATTTTTAACCATCTTTACTGTGTATTTTTCAGTGCTAAATGGTGAGGAGTAAATTATTAAACTTATGACTTTCTTTCAAATTGAGAGGCTAAAATAAAGTAAGCCTCTTAATGAAAACTTTTCAACGTGTTATTAGCAAGACAAAAGTTAAAAGCTGTTTTTTTATTAGACTCTTGTTGACACATAAAAATTCAGAGAGAAGTGCTTAATACTTTTTCTCTTTCTCTAGAAAAAATATTTTTCTTATCTATTTTTACCCACACTGTGGACAGCAAAAGGCTACCAGTGACTCCAAATGAGAAAACCACGTATGGCTGTAAAACAGTAAAATATAATGATGAAGCAAATTTACTCCTAGAGCTTTTTCGACAAATGTGCTGTCAAAGTACAATAGTTGTCAAGAGAATTATAGTATTTCCTTTCTATAAAGAGAAAAAAACATATAAAAATATTCATTAAAACATATTGTTGTATTCTAGGAATTAGTTTTATTGCTGGAATTTCAACAGTTTTCCTACTTGCAATTCCACTCATCTTTTTGCAGCATGGTAGGACTGCCACTGAAAATCTTAAATACTAAATATACTTTGCATAGGAACAGAATCTGTGTAATTTCAAATTTCAAAAGAGATTAAGGTGCCTCACAGAAAGTTCCTCTTTGAAAAGTGAGAGTGAATTTCAAACAGGACTTAATTGTACTATATAGATTAGAGAAGACTTTTTGCTATTACTAGATATATTGCACAGGACTACAGAGTAAGATTTTTTTTTATTGCAATAAAATGTCCTGCTTAGAGATGCCTTTTTCTATAAAAGACTTCAGAATCTTCCAGCTAGGTTTTTGGCTCCTTTTGGACTCAGTGCTTGTTATCGATTATATCCCACTCTAAAAATTGGAAGTAATGGAGCTAATGGCAGATATTAAATAGGGAAAAAGTGTTGTGCAGAGGGAACTACCAATCTTCTCCAATCTCTTTCAGAAAATAGCATGGGCAAGTTTCAGAATAAATGAAATCCCGCTAGTAAGCTGCATTCAATGCCTGTTAGTCTTTGTATTCTGTACAGATCTCTGTTGAAAAACCTATAGAAGCATCCAGGTGTCTGCTTATTTGCAGTGCTGTTGTAGTACTAGGGCTTTTTTGTTTCTCCAATAGAAAATTATTATTATGCTGTACATATCCAAGGTGTGTAGCTATTATTGCATAATGATGTTAACAAAAGCTGGAAGCAATGGTTGAAAGAGACCTCCTTTATTCACTTAAAATTATTGTATGAGTCAAATTAAGTCATTTCTATAATCTCACATCTCAGGCATCAGTAGTTTTATTAATGTATCATGGCAGCTAAGTGGAAAGATTAAGATCTATCATACACAGATTTTTCTCATCAGCACATTATAGGAGTGTTGGAGGTAGACAGAAAGATATAACTTTTCTATTTTACTACTGTTACTATTTAGACCATTAGCATGGCTGTATTTAAAATTTAACCACACAGGGAACTTTTCAAGTTTAGGAAAACTTCCTTTTTCAAAATGTTAATAATAAAGGCATGAAAAAAAATTTAAATAGAGATACAAACAGATTGTTCATGTCATGTGTGGGTTAAGCTATATGTTTTTCACATTAGGAGGTTTTGGTGGTGAGAGAACGGAGGAAAAGTATGGCAAAGCTTGCTTGATATAAAATATATTGATATAGGTTTATAAAAGACTGTATTCTTCCAGTTAAAGTAAAGGGAAAACAACAGACTGACTCCTAGCTGGAAACAAACTCTGCTTTCCTCAAAGTTTTGGGGGTAAAAAGGATCTGGAGTTGTGAGTTATAATGTTTTGTGTTCAGTTTTGTAACAGCCTGGAGATTCAATAAAATTAGATTTAGAGGGTATTAAGCAGGCTGAGGCATATGTGAATATGGGAATACCTGAATGGTTGAGATGAGGAAGAGGGCTCTGAAGAGGATTGTCAGACTTTGCTGTTTGACCTTGACAGCAGAGTGGCCATTCTGAGTGGCCTACCACATGGCTTTGTTGAGAGGCATACTTTTAGTAAAATTTTATTTGGAAATCAGTGATTTTTAGCTTGTTGTTTGGTATCATATCCCAAGGCTTCTAGTTTGAAGTTAAAAAAAATCAGGAAAAGCAAGTTTGTATTTAGCTGACTTAAACTCAGCTAAGTAACATTTACCAGGCTAAAACATGAAAAAGGAAAAAAAAAATAAACAAAACAACCATGAAAAGGCAAAAGCTGAGAATAACTATGTGAGAAGCAAAGGCAGTATTGCAGCTAGCAGACAAAAAGGAGAGGGGAAGATTCAGAAGGTAAAGATGGCAGATGTTGTTGAACCTTGCTTGAATTATTTCATGTTGCTATTCTAGCAATTTCAGATTCTCAGTCACTCTCTCTTTCCTAAATTTATGTGGTCAGGGTGAGGTGAATCTGTATAGGTCTTACTCTGACTGCACTGTATAAGGCCTCACCTCTCCACTGCTTATCTAAAGGTTGTTTTTAAGGGGTTGATCTCAAACCAGTTCTATATTTCTTTTCCTCAGGTGAAGTAGCATCTTCCTGAACTGCTTTATGGGGCTATTTTGTTAGATTTATGCTGTTTGGTTGTTCTGTGCAGTTTCTTTTTCTAGTTCTGTTTAACCAGTGAAAGATAGCAGTTAGTGCCCTATTGCAATTATTATGCCCCTAGATATTTTTTCTTTTGTAATTTTGGGGGAAGGTGAGGTAGGATTGAGGAGGTAGCTATGAAATAGACTTAAATTTTGTCTATTTTCCCCCCTTTGTTAAGCATCTTCAGTGAAGTTTAATTTTAGATCCTAAGCATCTATTTGTCAGCCATTCCACTCCCACTCTTTGTCTAAAATATTGTTCCTTTCATCCAGGGGTTGACAACAGCTGCATGGTTGACCTTGTATGTATATAAGTACAGAGACAATTGAAAAGAAAAGAAACTTTGATCCTATTAAATTAATATTTTTAGAATCAAAATTTGTGGGGGTGTTTTTTGCTTGTTTTTTGGGGATTTTTGTTTGTTGATTTCTCTAAGTTCTCTTAAAATGTACTGTTATGAAAGATACTACAACAAGCTCTAGAGCTGCAAGTAGCAGTAGTAATCCATGGTTCCAATGAATTTCAACTTCTTTTGGTTTTGTTCCACAGTAGAAATTTACTAAGATCAGTGTTTATTCCAGAAAATAAAATTGACTTTTGAGATTAATAAATAAATTAAAGCTGAAAGTTTTTATGAGAAAAATACGGAAGTACCTGTCAGTAAAACCAATCCCATTTCTTCTGCTTTGCAATGAATGATGAAACATGTATATGTGGGAAAATTTGGAATGAGAGGGGAGGCTGCACAGTCAAGAGGGAGATTACTGATGTTCTTCCATCTGAAAATAAATTTATGGAGGAGGCTTGAGCCATGTTGTTAGTACAGTGTTAAAAGCACAGAAACTCAGCTTCGTCTGTCACCAGTTCTCACATCAATTACTTGTTCAAAGGAAAACAGCAGCTCCCTACCCCTAAGTTTCAGAATGAGTGCATTCATGCTGTTTGACTTATTAGGATACAGATGTGATATGGTGAACCTTTCTTACTGTCTATACAACTTGCTTCAAATACAGCTTAAATAATTTAAAAACTTTTTACAATGCCTTATGACACCTGCTAAGTATAGAAGATGACCTAGTGAACTATGGAAGATGACTAGATGACTCTGAACTCCAATGAAGAGTTCAATTACTTTTCCTTAAAAATATGTATAAACTTTCCGAGCTACATATATTCTTGCTGTTACTGTGAAGGATAAAACATAAAATTAATCAGATAGTGTTAAAAATTAAGAAATTTGACATCTGGAGACTAATATTGTATCTTAGTTTCTTAAGTCTGAGAAGATGTCATCAAATCCAGGAGATTCACTGAGGACATTTTCTCTCATAGGAGCAGTACAAAATATCTGACAATTTTATGTATTTTTATGAAGCTGTTTATAGAAGGTGTTTTGACATGATTTATTTACCAGTGTCTGTGAGTTCTTGTCATGCTATATAGCTTGGATTTACTTATGGCAGCTTATAGGTGTTAGTGGCAGGAATCAGAGGAATTTCCAGTATTCATGAAATCGAGTTACAAATAGGATTATAACTCTCCCCTCTTCCTCATCAACCTCAGTTTCAGAAGCAAATGTTACCTGCCTAATAATGATTGCAGAGCATTATATTTTGTTGCACCAAGACATTGACAGATCTACTCTACCTAGTAAAAATAGGTAGAAGAATTGATTAATGTAGAATAAGTTGAATGTTGCCTAATTCTCTGGGCTATTGGTAAGCAAAAAGAAGCCTTTCAGAGTATGTTCCAATGTGATGACATGCACTTATTTAGAACGCTAGGTGCCAGGATGCAGCTTGAAAACTTCCAAAGTCTGTGAAAACCTGCTTTCTTAAGCCAACCTGTTTTTCTTAAGCCAATTACTTACTTAAAAAAAGAAATGGAAGACTTGCCAGCTTCTGAAAGCAAAGTGGATTTCAAAACCTGTTACAAGAACAATAGCCACTATTTTTTCCCCATCATTGTTCATACCAGTTGATGTCCCCTCACTTTCCATGTTCATATAAAACATTACACGTTTTTGTCCTGAACACAGTAATTTATTTTAATTGTGGAGCTTCCTTTGCCATGGACTGATTGCCTTAAGAAACTGTAAAGAACTTGTGTAAATATGAGCCAATCCCAGCAACCAAAACACCAGACATAAGGAATTCAGTGTTTATTAATCAATTTTTCCAAAGTCATTATTCTTAGGCTAAGCCAATGGTATTAATTCTGTATAATGCCTTTTAGAAGGAGGTGTTGCCTTCTGTGTTCTGTAAACTCTATTACTTTATACATTTGAGAAGTTAATTTTAACCTAAGTAAAAGATGAAAAAGTTGATTTGAGTGCATTGGAGCATGCATAAATGTATGTCAAATAGTAATTATTGAATTGTTCTGAAGGCTTTTTTATGGGGCTTTTTTGTAACTAAGCTTCAGATGCTCCTGTAATCTAATCTTCCTTTGCTGTGGATTCTGCACATCTAAAGAAACAAAATATACACTGAAATTTTTCCCTCTAACAAAAAAATTTCCAGGTACAAGAAGTCCAGAGGGCTAGATGACAAACACTCAAAAACTAGATTTTTTTTTAACAATATGACAATCAAGATTTGCTGGTTTAAGCTACAAATCACCACATTGTTTAAAGAAAAGAAACAATATTTTTTGAATTATTTTTTAATTATTTTTTCTTACCTAACTCAGGAGTTGTGCTCATATTTGTAGTACAAAAATGTAAGTTACAATGCTGAACAGACTATTACATGTCAACAGAGTAGCAAATAGCTCACAGGAGCCTGTCCCAATATTAGATTTAATATTAGTTCTGCTGGACTGTTTATTTTTTGTGTGCTTCAAGCTATGAATTTTTATCCCAGTGCAAACACAATTCATTTTGGACATATTTCTCCAGAAATCCTGTTTTTATTTTCTTCAGCTCTTGCAAAAACCAACAGAAATATAGTTTGTTAGCTAGTGTAGCTAACAAAAAATAAAAAAAATAAAAATAGTGTAGCTATGCCATTAATGTTTTGTAGTATGAGAACAGCAGTTCTCTTCCAAGATTTCTTTCTTTATCTTCTCTGTTCATCTTATATTGATGCGAGGATTAACAGAAGTTCATAACACCTAAAGACTTCTCATCTTTTTCTTAATGGTTCTGGTCTGATTCATGATAAGGAATAAATTATTAAAGGAAAGACTGATAGCCTTTTCCATTAATTACTTTGCTTAAAAAAAAAAATTGTATGCTTTTCTCTCTGTCTCCAGAATAGTGGCAGTTAGGAACTTATTTCCAGATCACAGAATATTCTGAATTAGAAGGGATCTACAAGGGTCATCAAATCCAACTCTTAAGAGAATGACCCATACAGGGATTGTACCCCCAGGCTCGGTGTTATTAGCACCATGCTGTAACCAACTAAGCTAATCTTACTAGATTAGGAGGAAACAAAAAGAAATTAAAAAAAAAATCCCATCTGATCGTATGAGTTTGGAATAAATGGAATAGGGAATTATTATAGGTACTTTTCATGACAGTTAATTTAACAGTTATTTAGTTGATATCAGTCTCTATGTAGATATTTTCACTTACTGTGAGGACTGCTTTGCCATGCATGTTCAGTATTAAGCAAATGTAAAAAATTATATACAGGATTACAGGATGTTGTGTCTACAGTTTGCTAGCAGAAGTGCGACTTGTTTCAGGGATTGATTTCAACCAGTTCCCTGATTTTCTGTATTACAGCACACTCAGTCCATAGGAAGGTTGCTTCTGGCCCATTCTAACTGTGGGCTGTAAGTTCCTTTTTCTTTTTGTTTCTTTTTCTTTTTTTTTTTTTTCCCTCCCCTGCAGGCTTCCCATTCACTTACTACATACACTCTGTAGCCTCTGAATCTCCTATGCCCAAGCTCTTAGCTCCTACCTAAAACAAGACCAAGCCTCAAGGAAATACTTTTAACCCAGTCACTCTTTTCAGAGAAACTTAAAAGACAAACTGAGAGCACATATACTGTGTCTATCATTTGATTTCCTCTAGGTAGATGGAAAAAGGGTGGAAAATGGGATTACAGATGTAAAGAACTTAGAGAGATGGTGACATGCATTTATGATTCTAATTTTTAATGCATTTAATAACTGATTTATGATAAACTATAGGGAAATCTGGATTAGGCAACATGGTCTTCAATTGAGAAATTTCTGTAAATAAATTAAAAATTGAAGGATGTGTGAATCAAAGGAAAATAATCCACTAATCATACTTTTTGATATTAATTTGTTTTTTGAAATGGTATAGAAGAAAATGTGCAATCTGTAGAAAAGTGTGATTGGATGTTCTGTGAAAAAAACTCACCAATATAAATATAAGGGTAACCAAGGAAAAAAACATCCTCTACTGGAAAAAATGTCCTCTATAATAAAGTCCTCAGACTTTATTGCCCTAAATGCTAAAACCTGAGAAATCTCCTGTACCCTCCTTTCTTGCGAAGTATAGCTCCCCATTAGGTAGAAAATTGCATTGCCTGCATTAACCAAAGCTGTCTCAGTTTAGACGTGTTTTAGCATGATTAACAGCCTGCTTTCTGCCTTCCTATTACAGAAAATTATCCAAGAGTGAAAAGTGAATGTGGTATTTTTGCAGCTTTCTCGTAACACAATTAATAGTAAACAGAATTAAGCTTGAAGAGTTTCAGAATGTTGTGCAAGAAACAGATGAGTCTAGGCAGATGAAAACAACTGCAACAGAAGGCATGAGCCAAATGACTCAGATCTACTTTATACTCTGTCATTTGGCACAACAGTCCCATTGTAGTCAACCAATGTGATAAGCTGCTGTAAAATTCTTAACTGATAGCTACACCCTTGTTGGGGTGATGGATGCAGCCAAGGAATGTTTCTGAAAAATGAGAAACAGCTTTGAATGTCCATTAACAAATTATTTCAGATCAGCCACAAAGCTGTAGAGGCCAGCACCATGTATGAACTTCCTCTTCATATTCTTCAAGAATATGAAGAATAAAGATTCCTTGTATCCTGTGAAAAATTGAGTTCAACTCAAGCAGTTTTAGACAAAAAAGAAAAATTAAGACAGGCACTATTGACTTAGGCCAATGTTTTGAAATAGCCTTTATTTTTTTTTTTTCCCCTTTCAGAAAATACAATCCCACAAGCTTGTATTCCTGATACGTCTAACTGAGGAATTTGAGCTGCTTGGGTACCAAAAAGTAATTGGGAAACCTGTGACTAGCTACCCCTTTCCCTGACAAATTAATTTAGTCAGTTAATTTTTGTCACTCCCTCACTTGAAAATTTTCAATTCTGCACTTGATATTCTGTACTTGGCATCTTGAAGAAATTCCCAGTCTCTAATTAGTAGTTTTATTCAAACTCCAAGTATCTGGTGATGCTGCCCTTTATGGCTTAGTTTAATAAGATTTTTGTGCTGGAGATTTTATGTGAAGAAATTGACCGCTGTATCTCACCAATACAGATACCTTTCCAGTGACATTTATAATTTCCTTTTTGTCCAGTTTTTTGTTTTGTTTGTTTGTTTGTTTGTTTTTTGTCCAGGAGGGACAAAATAAAAGAAACCCTCACAGCACATCCATTTTAGAGTTATACATTAACTGAAAAGAATTGCTCTGAGGCTGAGATGATCCCCAGAGCATAATGGATCAGAATAGAAAAACTGATAAACCCTTATATCTTGTAGTGTGAACAGCATTTTTATGATATATTCTGTCCTCCTTTGATACTTCCACTCTTATTTCCTTGTCTACATACATAATTTATTGCTTTCTATTTGGTGGAAGTGTGATGTTGCATAATTTGTTTATATTTTCCAGGGGAATAATAAAATAGATTTCTTTCTTTTGTTTTACGGATAAGTAGTAATTTATGCTTTTAGCAGAATCTGAGTGACATGTAGAAAGTGATGTATGATTTCCATCTATTGCAAAAAGACCCATAAACAGTGCACCAAAACTGGCATCCCATTCTCATTTGCAAGATTATATGCCTGCTGCAGTAGAAGCAGCATTTGGTTGATTTGCAGCAGAATGTGCAGCTAAGACTTTTACTTAACCAGGCGGCATCTGAGCCCTGCTGTGAGCAGCAAACTGTGATATCTCTAGTTCACACAGTACAGCTGTCCGGGACTATTAAGATTCTTTCTTTTAAAGGCAGCATCTTAATGCTGTGCCATGAAACTCAACTAGGTACTTAGGCCTGTTCTTAAGGAAGAGACAGACTTAGGTGCTCATTTATGTTTGCAGTGCTGCCGACCAGTTTCAAAAGTGGTGCAATTCAATACAGTCAGTTAAAGTAACTTGGCTCCTGAGTTTGAAAAGCCCTTGTTAGGGAAAATGCTTTAGCAGCTCTGAACTATTTGGCTCCTGGCAAAGTTTATCGTTTTCAGCCAGCTGAAGGCATGGTTTACCATAAAATAATATAGTGCATCAAATTAGTACTTAAAAATGTATGTACAGATAATACTAGGAAAGCTTTGAGATGGCTTCACTTGCTTTAGGTGATGAAGTGGATAATGGGGAGAAAATGTGAGCTATGCACTAAACTGCAGTCAGCTTCAGAAACAGTGATTGTCTGTCTAATATGAAAATAATGCTTTGTAAGTTACTCTTCAAGTCTACTGACTGCAGTCAAGAGAATACAGTTATTGATCCCATTTCTACTTTATTTGGGGTCTGTGCAAGTGTTTGGAATACAGCTTTCCTGTCACACTTTTTGTCACATCTATGCAAAACTTACAGCTGCATATTTAATTGATCTACAGTTAAACACTTCTCTGAAGTGAAAAACTTTCACTGTTTGTGTGTGTCTCTTCACAGCTCCTTCAAGTAACCTTGTAAATGCTGTGCAGGCTGTGCTGTGCAGTTCCCAAACTGCCAGGCTAATGTTAAGGAAGAATAAGAGATTTTATTGCCAGTCCACAGGTGAAGTTCTTGTGAACAAATTTACGTATTCAGAAGAGAACTAAACTTAGCTTTCAAAGTACTCTCTATATTTGTGTGCAAACTCACCAAGAGTTCAATAGAACAGGAGTACATGTTTTTATGAGTTTTTATGAGTTCTATGAGTTTTTATGAGTGCTATGTTTTATTCATTAAGTTTATTGAGTGGAGGTTGTCCCAGTTTTTAGTCAGTGTTCCTAAATCTATTTAGATTTTACAAGCACCAGATTAAGTTGTGTTTGGGGGATAGAGGCCATACAGAAGAGATGCTCATCAATAGCAATTAAATTAAAAAGGCAAAAATAAAGGAAATAATGAAATGGGGAAAAACAACCATATCTTTCACTCAGAAATTGTTATCAGTTATATATTAAGTCAGTATGAGTTAATAGTCATTTTGTTTCTAATATCTAAAAAACCTCCTCAGTTTTCTTGTCCTCTCTTGACATCCTTCCTGTACTTTGTGGGACAGGTTCTGTTCTCCACTAAGGACAAAACTTGGAGTGTTTTCACATTAATCTTAACAAGTACAGCATTAATACAAGCTTGCTATTTAAGAACAAAAAGAAGGAAGAAAAGGGATAACAACACTGTTGAATGATTTTACAAATGCTTTGGAGGACAAAAAATCTTACAGCAATCAAGCAGCAGTTGTCTCAGTCGCTGGTTTTAATTGCTGTTGCAAACACTTCACACCTTGTTACTCCTTTTGAAATTAAAACTGCATACAGATCAGTCAAAGCAGCTATGAAATAGAACAAATATTTTGAGGCTTAGAATCCTTAAAACTGCTTTGTATATAATTTTCTTTGTAAAGGGAAACACTATCTGCAATGTCTGTGAGAAATATATGTGTTAGAGATGTTCCGTGACCAGTTTCAGGAAGGTTGGAGGACAGTTGCACTTGCTTTCAAAAACCATTTGCGAGGAGAATAACTTTGAAGAAAAGGGTTGCTTTTGTATGTAGAGAGTTGTTTTGCTGATTCATGGAAGGATATGGTAGCTATGAGTGGAAATATTTATCTAGAAATGCCTAGGAATCATATTTTGGATAATCAGAAAAAGGGAATGCAAGCTTTGAATGTTGTTTTTTATTTGATAAAGTCCTTAATAACATGCTTTAGTTCTCCCTTCCAACTGAAATATTCTATTCTACTCTACTCTAAGAATAAGGTGCTTGCAGTATAGGCTCATGAATTTCACACAGGTTATGATTGTTATCATTTTCAGCCATTCTGAATAGAGCTGAAGGGAGGTTTGGGAGTTGTTAATATCTGTGAGTAGCCCTATTGTGAGCTTATGTTTTTTATATTTATATTAAGCAAAATGCTTCTTGGGAATAAAAAAAAAGTGTTTGAGATCATACCATTAAATACTTGTTCTCTCCAGCTAAAAATAGCAGAAATGTATTAAAATAAAATCTTGAGTGGTTACTGTTTATTTGCTTATGCCAGGACACACAACTGTGAGACAGCTGCTCTTTCATTCATCTCTGGTTTTGGTCCCCTTGGTCACTGTGGACATCTTATGCAGGTGTCTCAGTCCCCAGAGCTGCCCGTCCATGCCTCCAATTGTTCTCTGTGCTCTACAGATTCCCTAGTGTACTGGGGACAATTATTGTTGTCTTGGTAAGTAGGCTAAAACCTTTCCCCTGAGACTTGGATAGGCTGCTACAATATTTTCATGTCATAGAAGTTATACTCAGACAACTTTGTTACACGTGCAGTATGCTTAAAGATTATCTAATTCTGGAAAACATACAAATAAATCTTCTGTTATTGAATCTTGTGTACTGAAATAGAACGGATTGTTTGCTCGTTTGATTTTCTCCTTGAAATTTTAAATGCTGCAATGCATAGATAGAGGAAAATTAGTTGTGAAGCATTAGACAAAGAAGTCAGTTAAAACTTTTGTCTAATATGATCGAAGTATTCCCAATGCCTGAATGATTCAGTCATTGGTTCTGTTGTTGTTTGGTAGGAATTTTAAGCTTTTCTAATGGAATAAATCTTTTAGATTTCTTCCTTTTGAAGTTTACATAGATTTTGTACGCACATTGTGGATAGGAAGGTCTGTGGGTAAGAAGTAAAAAAAAAAATCTAACTCCATGTCCTTGAAATGATTGAGAAAAACAGATGTTTCAGGCTTAATTCTAAAAAACTGGACATAGAGTATGAATTTTGGAATTAGAAACTTGAAATTCCACATCTGTGTGAGCAAGTTTTGCAACTGTAAAATGACTATGTCTGATATTATACCGAACCTTTACTATGCATTTTTAAATGCTGAGTGTTTTGCCAAATGTATTTTGCAAACCTAAAACAGCTCTCAGAATGACAAAAAAAAATATGTCTAGATAATGCTATAGACAGAAATATATGGGAGTCCTAGAAGAGATGTGCAGCTGAAGCTTCTGTCAGCTGAAGCTGCAGATAATAAATGAGCAGAATGTGAATGATTGATTTGCCTTACAAGAGGGACTGTTGTAGGTAGGTAGGGTGTTTTACGAAATTGTAGACCCTGCACCTGTAATCGATCAGAGGTAGGTCGCAATAACAGGTAATGAGTTGTGGGACAACTGATCTTAACTGTCAGGTGCTAAACAGATGACAGAGGAGCAGAGAGAGCACTTTAGTCTTTAGGCACAAAAAATCCCCTGCATCTATGTATACATCAAAAAGTCACTGTGCACTGGTAATTTCTTGATTGAATTGCATCATTCAATTACAAAACCAGGGTAACATTTCTGCTGGTCAGAAACCTGTCTATCTTTATATAATTCTGAACTTTTTGCTTAACAGAGAGACTTACAGAAGGGAAATATATTTGTCATCAGGTCCTCAAAAAATTTATGTTGGGGATCTTAAACTCAGATATAAACTTTTAAGCTTGTAATGTGAAGTGAACAGCATTCTCAATTACTTTTGCCTGCAAACAGATTTGATAAGGTGCCAGAAAGTAGATGTTTGGTTGCATAAAAGCAACTTTAAAGGTATAAAAAAAAGATAAATATGATGCAGAGATGAGATAAGGTGTGCCACTATACTGAAGTTTAGTCTCAGTGCAATGCTTGGGACTTAAAGTGCCTGGAGCAATTTGCAGCATGCAGCTTTGTTACCTAATTTTCTTTGTGTTGTTTGAGAACAAGGAAGAGTTAAAAGGCATTCACTGAACTTTGAAGTGGGTATGGCTTGTTGTGTGTTCTTTGCTTTTCATGCTAGCTTCTTGATCTTGACCCTGACCCAGTCAGGTGCTTCACAAGAAAATGTAACCTTGCAATTCTTATTCAGTCATGGTGGTCTCAGAACAGTCACCTGTGAAGTGGAGGAGCAGGAGGCACAAAGAATGGATAAAAATGGAAATATTAGGGGTCAGATTTGGTTGGTATGACTTATTTACTTCAGTGAAATTACTTGGTTCAATTCAGTCATTTAGTAGAAAGATCTTCAGTGTGTCCATGTGGAAGCCTGGCTTGTTAAGGCTATGTACAAATAATGGTATTGTGCTAGTTTTGGCTGGGATAGAGTTTATTTTATTCACAGTAGCTACTATGGGGGAAACTGTTGGTAATACAGAGATGGTTTTGTTATTGCTGAGCAATGTTCATATGGGTCCAAGGCCTTTTCTGTTCCTCACTGCACCCCATCAGTAAGGAGTCAGTGGCACAAGAAGTTGGGAGACGACACAACTGGTGCAGCAGAAACCCACTGACCAAAGGAATATTCCATACCTATGGCATGCTTAGCAATAAAACGAGGGGAATTAGTGGAGTCCTGCTGCTCAGGGACTGGCTGGACATGAGCTCTTTGATGGTGAGGAATTTTTTTCATTTTCATCACTTGTCTTTCTTGCTTTTATTTTCTCTATGATATTTTCTTTTTTCATTGTAAGTTGCTATAACAATAATAGTTATTATTGTACTGTCTGTGGGTCTCAACCCACGAGTTTTCTCACTTTTACCCTTTTGATTCTTCACCCCTCACCCACTTGCCTTGTATACTAACTGGCAAATGGAATGGCAAAATTATTCTTTAAACGAGACAATTCAAGTTATATTAATGGAAAAAAAAAGTACTTATAGTACTGAGTTTAAGGAAAGGAAAAGCTTGTGGAATACTCATGATGAAACGAATCAGCTTCTTAAAAGCTAGTATTTCTAAAAATTCAGTTGATAATATCTCAGATGTTGAATTTGCCTCTATGAAATGCATTTGCTGTTCTAGACAGGATAAGGCTCTTGCAAAACAGCACAGAACTAATTCTAAGTCTCTATTTGTGCAAAAATTGATTCTTTTGTATGCTGAAATGAGAGGAAGCTGTTTTCTTTTACTAGGAAATAGTTATTTCTTGTTGCAGAAAATCATGGTTCCAGGATGAGGAAATAAGTGAAAAACAAAGAAAAAACAATGGGGAAAGAAACAGATTTTTTTTTTAATAATACAAGAACAGTTTATTAAATTAAGAGTTAGGAAAAAAAAAAAAGCTTAAAAAGAATTTGCATTGTGTTTCAAATGTGATTACAGTAATATTACCAACATAGAGGAATCTTTATTACATGCTGATTCTGAGAAGTGAGAGCTCTTAAGAAAATGAGTTGCTGCCAGAAGAAAAGCACAGCTTTTTTTACAGGAAAAAAAACCAAACTACTTCTCTTTAACTTAAATGGCTATCAAAACACATTTATTTTATGGCAATGTAAAAACAAAGTTGGATTCAGACCTCCAGCTCAAGAGAGCCTACAGGAGAAGACTTTTTATTCTCAGGTGATTCAGACTGCATTTATCTTTTAGCCACATGCAAACTGCTCAATCCAGCTTTTTGGATCGAGTGACCTTTTTTCAGAAGAGCAGAAATGGCATTTAAAATAACTCTCGTTGCAAAGTGGAAGTATATGTCTGGGTCAAAAGTTAGTCCATTGTCAGCAAGATTCCCCACAGCTGAAGACAGCAATGATTGCAGTCTGAAAGATGTATGAATAAAAGTCTTTTCTCAAGAAATGAAACAAATATTTTTCACACTCAGAAAACTGTTTGGGTTATAAATAAAAAAATACAGGAAATAAAAGATTATAGTAATGCCTGGAAGTGTACAGAGAAAAAACACACTAAAAAAAATCATGTTTGAAAAATGGCTAGTTGAATAGAGAAGAACAAATTCACTTTAAGTATTGGAAATAAAATAGTATTCATGTAATCATATGAGAATTATTGAAAAAAACAACAAACTAATAGTTTAGAGAGAGACAAAGAATATATCATTAATTCCTAAATAAATTTTTACAATAAGTACTTTCTTAATCTGAGAGTAATTCTGCGTACTGTAAGGACTGTGCTTTGGACCACCACCCTAATATTAATGTTGAGAATGGGTTGAGGTTTTGTGGGTTTTTTTAGGGGTTTGTTTCTTTCTTTCTTTGTTTGCTGTTGTATTTCTGTTTGAATAATGTGCCTTTGTATTAAAAATAGGTTCACAGAACGAAAACAATATATTGTTCTGAGTGTTCTGAATCAAAGGACAAAGTGATCATCCCTTCTCAAAAATCTCTCAAGTGGAGACAAGGAGATATGTATACATAGTGAGGAAGTAAAGAAAGTAATAAGGAAAATGGATACAAATAAGAAAATATAATTTTTTCTTAACTAGGCTGCTGGAAAACCTAATCAAACACTGTTTTCTTGGGGCTGCCTCATGGCTTTTCAAGCCTTGTGGGTTATGACGATGAGGCAACTGTTAAAAATAGTATAATTGTCACACTGTAAGTGACACACCAATGAACTCAAGGTTAGTTTTCCAGGTCTGATCAAGAAGGATAAGAAGAATGCACATGTATAGAGATTAGATGGGATCATCTTTCTCTTCATCCTCTTTAATAAATCAATCTGCTTTAGAAAAGCGGAACTAAAGTTCCCAATGTGTTTGGTTCATCAGACATAGAGAATGATTATTATAGTTGTGACTTACAGAAGCTGAACCACTCATAAAAGCCACTGATTAATAAAAGAGAAAATTATTCAAAACTCTTTACATGATTTTCAGAATAGTGACAGAGAAGTGAATTCCTGCTTATTAATTAATGCAGTTTTTCTTCTTTGCACTCTGATTATTTTGACCATCAGAATGAAATTAATGTTTCATGTTTATATGGTTTCTGTTCTGGTTTTGGCTGGGATAGAGTTAATTTTCTTCACAGTAACTGAAACATGCCTTGTTTTTTTTGGATTTAGTTTAGGAGTATCGTTGATACTAATATTTTAGTTGTTGCTCAGTAGTTCTTACCTTAAGTCAAAGACTTTTCACTGTCTCACGCTCTGCCAGTGAGGAGGTGCACAAGAAGTTTTGAGGGAGCATATCTGAGACAACTGACTTGCACTGGCCAAAGGGATATTCCATACCACAGGGCATCATGCCCAGTGTATATACTGGGGGAGCTGGCCAGGAGCAGCCAGTTATTGCTCAGGGATGGATGGGATGGGCATTGGTCAGTGGGTGGTGAGCAGTTGTATTGTTATGGGATGTTATTCCTTCCTCCTTCCCCCTTCCTGCTCTCATCATCATAATATTACCTTATTCCAATAATTTAACTGTTCTTATGGCAGCACATGAACTTTCCCTTTTTACAATTCTGCTCCCTGTCCCAGTGGGGCAGAGGAAAGGAATGGGAGGGTCCACTGCATGGATCGCAATTGCTGGATGTTAAATCACATCAGTGTCTTATTTAACATTTCTCTCTCAGACTTTGAAGTCCAAGGCAGAAAAAAAAGTCAAGAGAAACTTTACACAGTGCATCTTTGAGGGTAGAATAGCTGTAACCATTAAATTGCTTTTCTATGATCTCTTGTTCATCTGGTAAAAAGTAATTTTTTTCAAAGGTCAAACATTGCTTGTGGCAGGGACCACAACATGTATCTTTCATTTACTTAGGTTGGAGGTACCTTAGCTGAAAGCCTGAAACCACATTAATTTCTGTGCTTTCTCTCTAGCCTGATAGATTTTCATTCCTATCTGCAGGTGTAGGAATGCTGCTGGTTCAGTTGAAAGAAATGTGGGAAATGTCTGATTAGCTCCAGTTTCTAGTGATGAATCAGACTACCATCTATTGATTTACAGGTCAAACCTAAGTGACAGCCTACAGAGATGAGTAAAAATGTTCATATTCCCAATTTCCATTTCTTCTTGAAACTGAAATTACTGATCTCCTTATTTTTAATGCAACTTCTATTGTTTTCTTTTCAGTTATTTACATGGCGTCTTACAGAAAATGCTTTTTTACACCCCTTTTATTATTTTATTTCAGTTTTCAAGTACAATTTCAGTTTCTCATTGGGATTACTTTCACATCACTCTCAATGATATTGTTTCTTTTACCCAGATCTGTCACATTTCATCTTCCTTCAGTCACTTTTTTTTTTGAGCTGACTCCTAGGTGCCTAATTTGCTTTGGGTTTTTTGTTCCATCTGTGTAGTTTGTTCCTCTGGGCCTTAACTACTACTGTCTTATTCATGATCTCCAACTGGAGTAACTGTTACCAAATTTTTACTTACTTAGGTTCTGACACATTTCATTCATGTGCATCCTTTTTACGGTTGCCCAGCAGGTTTCTGTCTTTGTATGAAGATTTTAAAAACTGCATTTTTTTATAATTTTCATCTTTCCAGTTGAAATAAAGTTTGTTTTTTCTTTTTTTTTCTTTGTTTAAAACAAAAATGCATACTATATGGAGCAGTGTGTTGAACAATCATTCCCGTTTTGTTCTTACCATTTTTACTTATTACTTTAGCTGGATGATATATAGAAGGTGGGATTAGGTTTAAAGTATGTATATATTGTTCATGTGTAGTGTACTGATAAAGGAAAGTGTTATTTGTCTTCCAATTTTATATAATATATTAGTTATCATCAATTCCTTTTACTTTCCAGGGGTTTTATTTACTCTTCTTAGAGCTGACTCCTCCTTACACTGTTCCCTATTTACTGCTATCCATACTTCTCTTCTCTTGTACTATTATGTGTCAAATCACAACTTTAAAGCAAAACTTGAAGAAAGTTGTACTTCTGGAAGTACATCCTCTGTGTTTCCTGATATGCAGTTGTAAATCAAATATTTTAACCTTTCTACCTTCAATAGCTTCTGTAATGCTTGCTCAGTTATATGGAAAAATATGAATTGTAGGTGTTACTCATTTTATTTGGCCCCTGTGTTGTTAGACTCTATGAAACCGCCATGACATTTCTGAATTTGTTGCTTTTGTGCATGTAAGGTAAAATGTTGGCCCACATTATTAAATATCTATCAGTAACAAACATTCTCAGCTGATTTTTAGGTGTTAGTTTAGCTGATGATTCATGTTTTATTATTGCATTTTCTATAAGTTTTTTGCAATGAAGAGTTAAGGCTGGTTTTAAAAAGTTATTTGTAGTTTTGAAAGTAGCACAGAATGTGTTAATTTAATCAATTTTTATTAAAAATATACACAGAATCCATCACAGTGGTGACTCGCTCTCTCCACATAGGAAAAAATGGGTTTGGGGTTTTTTTCTGTAAATTGGTATACTGTGTAACAGACCATGTTAGAAAATTTTTGATCAAGCTCTATATTTAAAATAAGTTGCTCTGATCCTAAATACTGAGAAATAGCCAGGATCCCAACATTCACGGTCCACTTCCTAGACTCAGTGGATAAAGGAGAAATCTGGTTAGATCATTTCTGTGTCCTCAAAATATGGTTAGTCCTAAGCAGTTAGAATGCAGTTTATTTTTTTATAAAAATCAGTAAAATAATTTCAAGAGACCTAAATAAGTTCTGGTATTTCACTTGTATTTCTCTTGTTTAGGATGTTTCTACAGAAGAAGAAAACCAAAATTTTTGCCATAATAAAAATTCATTGACAAGAATTAAATACAATGTCAAGCTAGTAACCTGGCCTGGGCTGATTTAGAAGAGACATTTCCTTTAGGTCATAGCCATACAGACATAGAAAGTATTTCTTATGCTTTTTAAAAAAGACTGCTCACAGCAGAAGCTCAAGTGCCACTCATTCAAATCAGAAAGAATAAAATTGCGTCTCCTAAGTTTTGGCTTTTTTACAGAAGTGATGCACAGCCAAGATTGCAAAGGAAGCAAGGAGTTCATAGAAGTTCAGAGTTCCTCATTCTTGTATTCTTCATTAGGTTTTTTTGTGGCTTGGGTTTTTTTTTTAGCATTTTAAATTTTTCTCTCTCATTTAATGTGAGATCTACTTAACCTCTGAGTTTCTGTATTGAAACTCAAATGTAACGTACCATAGAAAAATGTACAATTGTCCTTATTCAAACATGAGCTGTATTCTGAGGATTTTAAATCTCTCATACTAACACAACTGAAATTCACAGAATTACAGAATTTTTGAAGTTTGGAAGAGACCTCTTAAGATCACCATGTCTTCTACTTCTCAAGTAGGGTCAGAGGATGAGATTGCCTTGGATGCATCCAGTCAGTCTTTGAATATCTCTAAAATTGGAGAATCCACAACTTCTCTGGGCAAACCTGTTTTTGTCTTTGACCATCCTCATAGTAAAAATGTTTTTTCTCATGTTGACATATAATTTCATATTTTTTAATTTGTGTCCATTGACCAATTCCACCATCCAATGAGGATGTTACTGGAACCTCAGGCATAAACTAAATGCAAGGAAAGAATGTAAAGATACTGACAATATTCATCTGACATTTCCTCTAGGCTCATAGATGGCATGGAATTTCTTTTACTTTACACCAAGTCTCCTTTTATCCAGTAAATCTGGAGGCAGAGAGAAACTGAGATTAGAATTAATTCCTAGTAAATTGCATTAGAATAATATCCATAAAAGAAAATGCATCTGTGCTAAAAATAGAGGTATTTCAGTAGATTAGCTCTCACAACAGGTACCAATGGTTTCACACACCCCTTCAATGACCTCTCTCTGAAGGAGAGGAATTCCAAAAATGTGTAAAGCTTCTAGTTGAAGAACAACAGTATAACAATCTCTTCAAAATTACATTCTCTGAGAGCTTCTAACAAAGCATAAACCAAGTAGATCCAATGTCTTTAAGCATGATTTAAAATCTTAGCATTTAAAGGAAAACAAAACTATTACAAAATAAGAAAAGGATAATATATTTTTTTATTTCTATTTTTGTTTCATGTTGAGATCTACACAAAGGCAATGCATATCTTTTTCTAGCTCTTCCCTCACCTGTTGGCCCTTAATCTTCATTGTCATAAATCATTGTGCCAGCCTAAAATATTGAGTGACTTAGGATATTTATCTAGCCATACAGCACAGATGGACAAACTAAGAGACCTGGCAGTTAGCAGGTGTTGATTTATGCCAATTCAACAATACTGTCCCAGGCCTATTGCTGTAGTTAAACTTAAGGTTTATTCTGGTAAAATCTCTGCTTCTCCTTTTGTCAGAGCAAGGCTTTTCAACTGATTTCTAAGGGAGTAACTATGAGCCAATGTTGAACTTTTCTAAACACTCCAACCTACTCAAGACATTATACAGGATTAGCAGTACAACTTGAAGAGAAACCTTGAAGGCAGCAATGGGTTTCATTCCTTGAAACAATGAATGCCCTGTGTTTCTTTGCATACATGCAATGACCTACTGGGCCACTGACGTGGCTTGGTAGAGCCCCTCAACAGCACACGTAGCAAGGGATGGGAATCTCATTTTTTGGGTGGAACTAAAGTCTGTCACGCAGAGCTTACTGGTGTTTGATTTTATGGCAACAGTAGAAATTAGACATCTCGTACATGTGTAGACTCCAAAGTGTACGCATCCTAATGGTGAATGTATTTGCATCCAAGAATTGTCTCTCTGTTTATACACATTTATGTATGTGGGTTTTATATGACTCCTGAATGTGGCCCTAGTTCTGATGACACGAATTTGTCACATAACTTACAAGTCATGTCTCACTTAGATTTTGGCTTTCTGAGGAAATATAATTTCAACCTTTTCCTCTTGCATTATGTCAAATTGCACTGTCATAGCCATTTGCTGTTCAGCTGCAATGATAATTAATTCATAACCTGCTTTCATGACTTGGAAGAAAACTATTCCTACCCAATCTGTTCTCATCTGTTTTTTCTTTTTTGTCTTTTAACAGCAAGATGAGATCAGGTCAAAAGATAGAAATGGATACCTAAGTTTCAAAATCCAGAAGGAAATTAATTAAGACTCTTAAAAGCTGTTTCAAAACAAAGAAAAATCTGTTGTATGAAATATCTGATATAAAATGGAAAAAGACTTGAAATGTATCCTTCTGAACTTAAACTACAACTACTTCCATGAGAAATGTATATATTCAAAAACTTGTTTTGAGAATGTATGGTTTTGAGGAAATAACAGGCAATTAGCAAAAATTGAACATATCCATGTGTTTTTAAAATTTAGCTTTCTTAAAAGTTCTTGAATTACTGTAAAGATCACAATTCTTTCAACTTTTCCACATGTGTAAAATAAGGAGACACATGATTCTGGTGCTTGTTGTGGGTCCCTTCCAAATCAGGATATTATGTGATTCTAAATAGCTGCTTTTAAAAAACTGTTTGGAACAAAATGCTACCAAATTTGTATAATATCAATTCTCATGGATTTTATGTACTTCAGAAACCACGTGACCAACTGACCACTCCTGAATGGGACTAATCTGCATATATATAGTCTAAATGAACATGTTTAAAATATCTGAGAGCAGATTTCAAATAATCTAAATTAATATTCCAAGAGAAGGTTTCAAAGGAATATTTCTAGGAACTAGGCATCCAGCCTTCAACCATTTTTGCAGACTGATTTGGAAACTGAAATGACACATTTTTGCTTTAGATTATGGTAAAAGAGGTACCCTCCTTGTATGACAAATAGCTCCTGTATATAGTGGTATTTCTAACTCCTTCTTTCTGCACAAACCCATGAGATAACATGACCTTAAGTTCCTAATCAATAAATCAAAACTGTTTTTAGATATCATATGCTTTGTGACATTTAGAAAGAGTGGCAACTTGAGCGTTAGGAGTGATTTCTCAGTGTAATTTCTATCCTTACCAAAATTCTTCCCATAGAAAGGAAGACAGATTTACTTTATTTCTGCATAAGACTTTAATTTTCTGCTCACCCTTATTTCACTTGTAAGAAGGGGAAAATTATGATGTCTGTTTTGAAGCCCCAATAACCCTCATTTATGTCAATGGCAAATTTAACTCTATTAAAGCTTTTTTGTGTTTTAAGCCACTGAAACACAATCCAAACACTGAACCCAGCCCAAAGGCTTGACCTTTCTTAGTACATTGTACAGACGTGTCTGTGTGTTTCCCACTGGGAGCTTTAAATAGCAGGCAACTAATTTTTAATTACTCAGTGCTGCAAGTTGGATTCTTGTGGCATAATGTCAATTAGTAGGAAACAGGCGAACTGCAAATTTTGACATTGCAAAAGTTTTTCATCTGTCCACTGAGAGTTGGTAAGCACTGAAAAAGAAAAACATTTCTGTCATTTTGCTTTGCTTGAGCCATTCTTCCCTTGCATAAACTTAAACTAAGAAAATTCTGTGATTTTGTTTAAATGCACAGTAAAGACAATGATGTCAAAAAATAATGTTCAGCTGCTGGGTTTATTCTAAAAATGTCAGTCAAGGCACATAAACCTATTAAGACACAGCTAAGTAAATTAAATGTTACATTCTGCATGCAGTGAGCTATTCTGACATGCTGACATCTGACATCACAGATTTGGGTTAGAAGAGATCTCTTGAGATCATCTGGTCCAGCTACCCTGGTCAAACAGGATCAGCTACAGCTGGTTGTCCAGGATAATATCCTGCTGGGTGTTGATTAAACCCACAGGTGGAGACAGCACAACTTCTCTGGGAAGCCAGCATTTACTGGTGCATGGGATTACTCCTCCATAGGAAAATTGAGGATGATTCATGTCACATCACTACAGATAATATAGAGTTTATACAGAAAAATAAATGCATCAAGCAATAAACATAACTTTTATTTGGCTGCTTCCCCACACCTCCAAATTAGAAGATTTGGGTGGAGTTCTTTTTCTTGTAGTTCAAAAGGAAATAGAGTATCTCACTGTTTGGAAGCCAGAACATTTAAGGAGATTTTAGAGGTTGCTCTTTTATTTTGTTTTATGTTATCTAAAAATGATATCTTGTTCATATGTACTGAATACTTTAGGTCAAAATACATATTCTTTAAGAATTGGCTACTTCCAACCAAATCATGCTAGGTAACTATCAGGAAAAATAACTTCAGTTTTGTTACTAATGTTTGCTTTAGTTGGGGTACTTTCAGTTAGTGTTATTAGCAAGTGACTGAATGGAGTTTTAGATTTGTCTCGGTTTTAAAAGTGAAATCATGTGCAGTATGTATTATACAGAGAGGGCATTTGGCATGCCCATAATGTGTTTTGGTGTGCAGGAATATTTGTATTGTCACAGAAACAATCAGAAGGAGTGGAGTACAGCTGTGCTATCAGCCTGCTGCTAGGGATAATCTGTCATATCTGCTTAGATGCATGGCGTTTCATCATGCAAGGCAGCAACAATCTTTGTTTCTGTCCTATGGCTGAAAAAATGTCTTTTGAATTACATTCACTATAAGACAGGATTGGGGAAAACAGAGGTAATTATTTTTGTTGTCCTCATTTTTGTACTGGTTCCTCATTCCTCTGGGGAAAGTTTTGTGAGGCCCAATGTTTTGGAATCCTTGGAAATACAGTGGTGAACATTAATGCAGCTTTCACAAATGGTTTGTTTGCTTGAGAGGAAAGTTTTCTTGTTATTGGGCTGGTACAGGAGAGCAAATCAATCATTATGTTTAATGGACCTGTGTGTTCACTTAAAAAGGATTGTCTTCTTTTGTTCTTTTCCAAACTGGAAATGTATTGTGCATTTTAGTGTAGGAACAGGTCAGGTATGAGCAGCAGAAATTCATAAGTTACTTATTTATTGACCTGAAAACAATATGTAGTTGAGCCTGCAATGTTGACCATGTTTCAGATTAAGTTTGACAATTAATTAATTTTCCTTCAAAATAAGGACTTTACTTGTAGATCAGAATTGGAATGAACTGTCATTCACTGATACTGCATTAACAAAGCAGGGAAAATCTGCAGCAGCAACTGAAATCTTTAATTTCCAGGGTATGTTCACTTTTACTCTGAACTTGTTAAGAAGATAGCCTGGCTAAATATGTGCTCTTACACACTTCTCCTTTTCTTCTGGATACTCCTACACATGAAGTATATAGGTATGTAGATATTCTCAGCTCAGTCGGAGAGAAAAAGAAAAGGGTTTTCTAACCAGGTGAGAGCCTGGGAGGCAGTTGGAAAAGAATGTAAATAATTCTCTAATCTATCTTGTTATTCACATTGTTTATATATATGTTCTGCTGCTGTGCGTCATTCACTGCCCACCAATGGTGTGACATGTTTTTGCTTAAAGACCAATGAAATTAGTCTTCTCGATGTTCTCTATATATAGAGCAGTACATTTGAAATAAAGGAGAGAGTTAATTTTCTTAGCCTTCTAATCTGGTGTTCTCTGTTCCCGTCCTGCTCAACAGCATCATAAGACCAATGAAATTAGTCTTCTTGATGTTCTCTATATATAGAACAGTACATTTGAAATATATCAGTTCATTTTCTTTGCCTTCTGATCTGGAGTTCTCTGTTCCTGTCCTGCTCAATGGCATCATAGGTAGATATAAAAGACATCAAATGTTGTGACTAGGTTGCTGTATATGATCATCAGGTAGCATATGAATTACAAATATACTTAAAATGCTGCTGATAGCTTGAAATAGTTTTCTGATATTTTTTTGACTATTGATATTCTTTCATTAAAGTTTTGGTTTTGCATTTTTAGTTTTTGGAAGCTTGTGAGCGTAAAGAAAATGTCTAAATTAAAAAAAATCCTACCTCTACAACCTCTTCATTAATGCAACTTCATAAACTGATTCCATCACAAACTTTTTCCAAAGGTGTATCTTCTGTAAAGATTACAACAAAATTGATTAAATATGTATCTTGCACAATGGTTTGTAGTTTTGGGCATATGAATTAAAATACCATGAAAGGAATGGTATAGTGGTTTTATAGGTAAAACTTTCATTAGTAAAAAGAGGTGCTTGTTAGACAATATTAATGGGGTCATAACTTATTTGCTTCTATTTTAGGCAGTGAATAAAAAGTAGGAGTGGTCAAGAGCAAGAAACATAATTTTGATTTTTATTAATTCATCATTATTTTTGATTTAACTACACGGCATGATCAGGTACCACAGTTTTGAATTGCCTTTTGCTTTGATAATCCCCTTTGAAAGGATCAGTGGGTATACGAGGTATGGAACGCAGGGTAGACCAGTTATCCTGGCCAGACTTAGGTGATTCTGAATCCAAATCAGACACAAAGAGTGGTTCTCTACCTTTAAAAAGAGTACTGATGAAAAAATATAGTTCATTAATCTGAAATTATTTTTAAGATGTGTGAGTGGAGGGTGGAGAGAGAAGTAGTGGAAACTTCACTGGAAATTCAAGCGAAAGTGCAGCGTATCCCATTCACCACAAAGTTAATTAAATTAAAATCTCTGGTGGAATCATAGATGTACTTCTGCTTTGTCAGGAATTTAATGATAAGACAAGCACAACAATTACTATGCCTTGATATAGTCCTTACTTCAGAATAACAATAGTATAATAGTGTTAATTAAACACTAGTGCATTTACATTTCATTGTTTCTACAGTCCAGAGGTTATATTTGAAGACATCTTATGTAGTTATTTGACTGCCTGGTTCTCTTTATATCAATAGTCAATTGGGGGAAAAAAGTGTTTCTTTCATATTTTAAACATATATAAAGTTATCTTTGATAATTAGAAGCAGTATGCAAGGTGAAATCACTATCCAATTCTCAACAATTCCTCAAGTTTAACATGGGAAATATAGACTAAAAAGAGAATATTGATTACATGTCTACATAATTACCTATTAAAATTAAAGATTTTTTGTTATTGTGTTCATATAAACAAATACCACTATGTGTATTAAATACTGATTTAAATTTAAAATTGAAGGATTTGTATATATGCTGTCATAATGAGACATTTTTTTCTCTAAATTGGTGGGGAATGTTCCATTAATATTTGTGAAGCAATAATTTAATATTAAGATCCTAATTAAATTTAATTTTTTGTCCCTCATTGTAAATATTACCTGTAAATTACTGTCAAAAACACTGTCAAAAGTAAATAGCATACTTCATTGTGATTTTCCTTTGAATTCTTTGACCTAAAAATGTACTTTATGTATATTTTTCAACATAAAGTGATCAAAATTTAGGATTAAAATATCCTGCAGGATTAGTTCTTTAGCTTTAAAGTTCTTTAACTAAAGTTTAGTAGCTTTTCTACAGCAAGAGGAGTCAACATGTCTCTTCTGTCAGAGTTGCAGGCAAATGTTACCACCCTTTAGGTGGTAACAGAGGCAGACCTACATCTTTTCTCAGATACTCTCCTCTGTGTTGCAGCTGACATATTTAAGAGCACCAAAGGCCATAGAAAGAGTGAGTCCCATTGACAGAGTCAGGTTTTATTTGAAACCTTGATGCTGGAACCAAAATTTTCAGTTATTGTTATCAGTTATCAACATCATCAGCTCTGGAGCCTGAGTAAATGCAGGTAACTCAGAATTTTAACGTATCAGACATTTTTAATTAATATTTTACTTAGTGGGTGGTGAAATTTTATGAAATAACCTATATAAACTGTGTCTATATGTTTTGGAAAAGTACATAAAAAAGTACATATGGAAAAGCCATAAGCAAATAAGGCATCAGTCCAAGTTGCTTAGCTAAATGTAAATGAAGAAACTGTAAGTACAAAATACAAAGAGCTGTATTAAAATACAAAGAACATCCTTCATAGAGATTATTTTCTGATCACAACCAATAGAAAGATCAAAGAGTGTGACATTCTTTAACCAGCTTTCTACCCTCTCCGAAAATAATTCCTAATTTATTTTGACAAAGCAGAAAATACTAGCTTAAACAAAGCCAGCATCAGATCTTTGCTAAGTTAAATCATTTTGACCTAATATGAGACCCATAACTAGCAAAGCCACCAAGAGCAGTAGCTCCTGGTGTAAGAGTGATAGCAATCAGCTGAGCTCAGGCCAGAGGCAGTTGACAGAAGATGTATGCTCATGTCCTAGCTGTAAATATAGGTCATGGTTCCCTATCAAATTCTTTTCTTTCTCTAGCATTGTTTACAGGTGTCTAAGATGTTTCATCTGACCTCTAGCTCAGTTTTGTCAGATATAACTCACATCTGCTTGCACTGAATTTTTTTCTCCTGGTTTTATTTGTTTTGAATAGAAGATAATGCAAAGTTTCAGTAATAATACCACAGGAATTTATAAAGCTATATGGGAATAGTTGTACACATTTTAAAACAAAAAGAAAGCAAATTGTGTATTTCAAACAACTGCTATTTGAAAATAATTTTACTAGGTTCTTTTCTTTTTCTTGACATTTAAAGGTGCAAATAAAGCATTAGGTCTAATATTACAAAAAATAAGGTGTTTGGAAGAACTGGTTCAAAAGAAAAATTGCACTTTTTCATAGTTTCGAAAAAGCAAACAAATCATGAGATCATGATCTATACATTGCCCCTACTTTATGTGATTAATTGACACTCATGTAACAATTCTAATCTTATCAATACATAATTTTCTAAGTTGTCTATGCAAAAAATGTGTAGTCTCTTAAGATGCAGGGGTTGGGTTTTTTGTTCATTGGTTTCTTTTCAGGTCTATCTCTAAAAGTGTGATTTCTGTACTGTGGAAATTAAAAAGAAATTCCTTCTAAGTTTTCACAGGTGACAGCAAAATGTGTGTGTTCTCCAATGAGTGGTAGGACCTGAAAGCCATTAAGATATAATGTCTAAGTAGCATCAATAACTCCAGTGTTCTCAGAGCAAGCAAAGCACATTAATCCATCAGAAAACAGAAAGAAATGAATTCAGAAAATTACATTTGTTCAGTTTTGTGGCTGGAGAAAAGACTGTCTTGTCAAGCTGTCTCACTAGATTAAGTGAGAAAGATGATTTTTAGGTATTATAATATCAAAGAAAAGATGTTGCTTTGAGACAGTTACTCTTCTAGAGGCTTTAAAGGAAAAGAAAGTAAGACATCCAAATCTGATCTTACTGGTATAATATACAGTAAGATACAGTGTACTAGACCAACACCAGAAATGGTCAGAGCAGATAAATAAAACCCAAACCCTGTGTTTGTAGTGATTTCTTATCTTTCATTAACTGTTCTCAAAGTAACTGTTAAGTGGGATGTATCCAGATTGCTTGTAAGAAACAGTTTGAGTTATTGTCAATACATTTATTTTCCTTCTTTTTCCTAATAGGATTAAGACCTGAGAAGGAAAAGTGAAGCACTGCAAAGGTTATGTGGAAAACATAGGAGTTTTGAACCAATAGAGTCCCAGGCTCCAAGTTAAACGCCAATATTGATCTGCTCACAGAAGTCAGGATCAAGACAAGTGCACAGCCAGTCTTGTAAGACTGACTAACAAAATCAGACTTGAGAAGCAATCTCTAAATATTCTAAACACTATTCTAAATTCTATTTAGTTCTAAATAGATCCAAAATGGGATTTATTTTTGATGGTCATTTATTAAAGACCAAAAGTTTCCATTCTCTGATATTAAGACCGTTAAAAAAAGACTGAGTTTTTCATTTGTATACCTTTACACCTTTATAGTTGAGAAGAAAATCTGGCTCAGGCTTTTGCTTCAATAGCTCTTGGATAAGAATATAATCCCAATCCTCAAAACTGATGCACATTTTGATTTCCTTGACTAGCAGCACTTATAGCCATCTGTTAGACTGGCAGTACTCCTAGGCCAAAATTCTTCTGCCAGTTTCAAAATGGTATGAAGGTGGAAAAAAATCAATTTCCATCTCTTCTCCCTTTTGTGGTAGCCTTCATCAGATATCACCCTAAAATTTGGTGGGGTTTTTTTCTATTGTTTTAAGTGTTTCTAGTTAACAACAAGGATAATTACAGAAAGTTAATTGCCCTCTTTAAACACTATTAATCTTAGACCTCTACCAATTTATTTTTGTCAGATTATGTTTGAGCTTTATTAAAGTCAAAAAAAAAAAAGAGGATGAAGTTAAAAAAAATAAGGTGAGAATTAAGAAAAGCATTAGGAATCCCTGAAATGTTTATTTAATGGCTCAAGTTGTGTTACAGAATCACTTTTTTTTCTCCTTTTAAGTAAAGTAATAACTCATTTTACATAAAGACATACTGTGGAAAACATAGCCCTCATTTTTTCTTCTAAGACAAGCAATTTGTTTTAGCAGTATTCTTCTTTAGCAGTAATTGAGCCTGGGATATCACTTACGGCATAGATTCTGAATAAGTGCAGTGATTATTGAAGCATCCAAAAGAGTGTACTTCTGATTATCTGGAGATATGCAAAAATTATTCTTCAGAGGTTCTTTGAGGAAAACAGTTTATTCTAGATCTGTAGCACTGCAGCGCTTCATATATAAAGCTTTTAGCTATTTTAAACATTTTCAGAAATGGTTATGATTATTTGTTAATCTGGAAATCCTTCAGACAGTCATACATGGCATGGAGCGCTAAAAAGTATCAGTCAGGCATGCACCATCTGCCGTCTGGCTTAGCACTTAAAAGTAATGAATGTCTGCTGCTCACAGCAGTCACAATATGGCCTCAGAGTTAGGCAGACACAGTCACCTTTAAATCTTCTGTAGGGGACACAATGTCAAGCAAACTTGCTGGTATGGAAGGAAATGTTGGGAACAGGAGGAACCAAAAAATGTGTGACTATTACTGATGAAACTAAAAACTTTTCCAGCTGTGAGAAGACGACTTCAGCATCTCTCTTATCCACAACTAGACTAATTTAATGTATATTCTATGGAATTTGGCAGCATCAAATGTTTGTTTTGAGACTAATTCACAGCTTTGACTTCAATTAACAATATGCTCTTGCTAGTTTCTTTGTCCAGGACTCAGTTCTACTCTAAATTAACAACTCTATTTGAAGAGTTTCTGCTTTCAGTTGCATTGCATGCATCTTTTGGGAATGCTTGTATTTTAAACTGTTACGGTTTCCTGGTTTTATTTTTACAGAAAACTGTTCTGCATTCTTAAGTGCTTCATCTTCAGACTGTTATGTTTGTTCATTAATGTTCTTATTGTCCCTTGCTGAATCACTGTTGCACTTTTATTGTCTAACATGCATCAAGCTCTCACTCATTTATCTCATCGTAATGAAAATTTGGGACTGTGACATTGTATTGATACAAATCAATCTGCTCTTACTCTGTATACACTGGCATTAATTGATTGGTTTGGCATTTATTTAATTGCTGAACCTATGCAATTATGACAGATCTTATGAAATGGCAGTAGCCTTAAACAGACCTGTTACAAAAAGAATTTCATTCAGGAAAAAAAATCACAAAAAAAATCCCACTCACTCATATTAAAATATATTTTATAGTGTAACATTCCAAAAAAAAGAAAAATCAAAAACCTACATCACTACAACTGATCACTACAATTGGCTGAATAATTGGTTAAGTCATAATAATTAAGTAGTTGTCCCATGTCAACTTTGTATATCTTTAATTCAGTGAAGATTTTTTGGGGTTTATTTCAGGCAGTTATTTATTTGGTACAATAATTTTTATTTGAAATTTGCTTCTGCTTTGTCTTATGAGAGAATCCATTTTAAAGTACAAATGATAGAGTTTATCTTCCAGATGACAGAAAAAAATAATGTACTATTTTTAGCCAAGAGAGATTAAACAAGTTATGTTTTCCATGAAATTTGCTCTAGGCCAGGAGGGTTGAAAGTGAAGTATAAAGGATGGAGTGAAGACAAACAAAGGTATGACAAAGATTAGTATTGTATTCAAGGGAAAAGATGTGTGGAACCTGGGAGAGAGATTAGAGAGGACAACTACTGAAGCTATGTAGAAATACTGTCTGATTATATATAACAAAATACTGATACCTGTAGGAAGTCCTGTGTGTAGGACAGCACAGATTCATAGTTCAGAAATCACTGGATGGGGATCAGTTCAGTCAAATGTGATGGACTGTTAATTCTTGTGTACTGTGCTTGTGCTGGAGTATGATTATTTCCAGAGTTTGTTATTTCAAAAGAGTTGTTTTATCAAAATGAGCAAAAATTCCAGGATGCTCAGCTTTACATAGCAAGATATATGGCAATTAATATGACATAGAAAACATACATGCTTTGGAAGATCACTTTAGCCCTTCTGTAATTGTGTATGTTCTTCAAACAAAACATTAGCAGAAGAATATTTATAAGTAGGTATCTCTTGGTGTGAGAAACTGCCTGAATTGATTCTAATAATTGAATAAGAAGAAAGCTCTAGCAGAAAGTGATTGGATATTTTGTGCAAGGTGAATAGAGACAGCTTTAAGTAATGCACATGTGATGCAATAAATTATTCCTGGACCAGAGGAACCATATTTCTCAACTGTAGCTTGAAGCTTTGTATGTGAAATAGTTGGTGACCTAATGATGATGGTAACATAAACCTTCCTCACTACTGTTGTAGCTATTCTTTCAGATGAGAATCCATTGTTTCCAATACTCCACAATAACTTTTATACCACCTTCAGTTAGCGAGCAAGAACTTTCAGCCATTCTTCCCATTTCATAGGGCTTCTTCTCTGAAAGAAAGAGAAAATATAAAAGCTGATTTCCAGTTTTAATGTTTTGGGTTCTGAAAGACTAAAGGGATTTCAGGTATACACTATTTTTATGGAAAAAAATAGCTCTGTCTGTATATGTGTATAGGGAGTCTGTGTAGGGAAAGCAGAGAATGAATTTAGTCTTACCAACATAGGTGATTATACTGCCTGCACCTAAATATATAGACCAAAAAGACTACTCTTTCTCAGATATAATCTTAAGATGTCAATTTTCTACAGTATCTCAAACATTTGTATGTGAGCTGCTATATGCTCCCCAGAATAGGAACAAATTAAGACACTTCAATTTTTTTGTATGACTGAGTCTAGGAACACATGATGCATAACTCTAGACTTCGTTACACTCAGAGGAAAGATAAGAATGCAGTAAGTTAAGCTTTGGGACCCTCAGACATCTAGTATATCAAAGGTTTCAGAGAGATCTAAAGATACAAAAATGAGTCCTGCCTTCTTGATGATTTAAAAAAAATAATTGAAGTGTGAGACTACTACTAATGTTTTATGTTACTGCATTGGAAATCTGAATGTATAGAGGGAAAAAAGTCTCAGAATGTCCTAGTATAGCCAAAAATATAGAAATACAAATCTTTAGCATGTTGATAGTTTTCTTATTAAAACAAGATAAAAGTGAAATTATTGATAGAGGAGACTCATTGTGGCAGCAGGAGGCAAAAAAAAATAATTCTTTTGTGAATAAATGCTACCTTCTTTAAGAATGACTGTGTCAATTTAACAAACTCAGAAATCCCCCTAAGGATTTAATGTGTATGTAATTCTGCTTTTGGGCAGATGATTTCCTAAATTATTCCCTCTTTCATTCTTTCCATCCTTCCTCCCTCCCTCCCTGTCTCCTTTCTGTTCATTTGTCAATTTTTTTCATGTATTAGCATACTTTCTCATCTCTGTTGGTTATGTTTACAGATTTCTTTGACATGTCAAAGGAGAAATGAGCTCAGATTCCTTAAACAAATGCCACAGGAAAGGAAGTGATTTACTCTTTGGCTCTTGCTTATGTGCATTTGCTTTAACTGTAGAGTAAAATTTATTTAGACCGATTTCTTCCACTCTGTCATGAAGAATAATGCTCATATAGGTTGATATTTAGAAATTGTGGCATACCATAACACATTGATTCCAAATGTTTACAAAACTTTCATTGCAAGTACATATTAACCTGTTAAACAGGAAATTATAGAAATGTTTGCAAATAGGGCTACAGATCTTATAATTTTATATGCTTCTATTATACTGTATTTTAAGCAACCACACATTCTAGCGTTGCAAGACACTTTTGGTGGATTTTCTCTTATTTTGGTGTTGAAAGTGGAGAAATATTTACCTCATTTGTTTTGGTTTTTTTTTTGTTTTGTTTTTTCCTCCATGGGATTCAATGAATCTGTAAAATGGCAGAGGCTCATGTGACATCAACATTAAAAAACCATTTCCATTGCACATCTGTTTTCCAAAAAGTAAACTAGAGATTTTCCACGTGTAGTCGCTATCAAGCCACAAAATATAAATCCTAAATATAAGCTTCCTTTTTATGTTTTAAAATGCATATTTATAGAATTATGTGTCAAAATTATAAATCTCAAATGACACATGCCTTCTGTAACTCTGTACTAGAAGTGTTTCTGGTTTAAATCCAAAGGTGAAAGAGGCCTTTGTAGGTTTTTCAAATCAGTTCCTGGTTTCACGATGACTACATCTTCAATTTCAATTTTGAAATGACTGCTGCGCTGCTATCTCTCTACACAATACATTTCTGCAACAACAGGAAGCAAGCTGAATTCAGCAATCAGATAGCTTGTTCTCTTATCAACAAAGCAGATTTCACTATGAGGCATCCCTGTTTATCTAATATCTTTCTGTACGTACTGTCTCAATGCAGTGTCAACCTTTTCTAGCTTAGTATGTCTATAATTCCCTGTGGATAAATGCTCTTCACAAGTAACAACTATTTTATACTTACATACATAAGAGAGTGAGTGTGTATATATGTGTGTGTGTGTGAATATATATGTATATATAAAAATATACTAAACATATTCATAGATATATACATCTATGAATATATGAACTTCTGGTGGTCATCCCCCTCTTTTAAAGCAGTGAGAAGTAAGAAAAATAAAATCATATGGAGGAATCATAATATAGGGATATAAACTTTACTGTTACTAAAGTTATACATCCTTCAAACTAACAAAAATCAGGATGGCAAGCTCTTTTACCACCAAGCTTCCTTCCCCCAACCCACCACTCACATTCTTCAGCCGTGTTGTGGCTGGGGCTATACAGGAGACAGCTCTCAGAGAAGGCAGGCCAGTATCTCAGTATTTTTATAATTCAAATCATTTCCATAGTCATTCAGTGGCACATGAAAGATGGAGTTTATGTTGTTTTCTCAAAAAACCTTACAGATCCAAATATATTGTAACATTAGGTCACCCTGCCCTGAAAAAAGACTATGAACATAGTTTGTGTTGCTTATCATTATTAATTTTGCACAATAGTTTCTAAAGATGTGGCTAATTGAAATAATTTTTTGTGGTGAGTGCCTCAGTTTAAAAGGAATTTTTTTCTTGAATGAAAGTTTGAGTTTTCTGTGGGACTTCTTCCCACAGCAGTTATTCACAGCCTAGGAAAATGGACTTTGCATGCAGTGTGAGAGGTGCAAGGCAAGGTCACTGCTCTGATCCAGGAGGGCAGCAGCTTTAAGGGTAAGAGACAACCAAGGACTTGTCTGTTCCTGGACTTGTATGGTACTCCTCCACATTTTCATCAAGTTTCTTTCTTGTACATGTACTAGTAATGTTTTGTTGGTGCTTTTCACAACATTCTCAATGAGGCACTTGAACCCTAGTAAAGGGAAGAAATTGTCATTTTTCCCACATTAAAAAAAAAGGTAAAGAATTCTCCCTAGTGTAATACAAACTTTGGAAATGCATTGGGGATTTCAAATCAGAATTTCCATTCTCAGTGATTTTATAATTCTGGGTTGTTAAACACTCCATATTTTCAAAGTCATTCTAGGAGAACTGATTCTAAGGATTAAAAAACAGAGAACTGTTTCTAGGATTTAGAACTATTTACTCTCATTATTTAAAAATGAGAAATTAACACCTGTTATATATCACAGCTACCATTAGATGTAAGACAGTATTATTACTGTTATGTCAATATATCTTGAGCCAAAATTCCAGCAGGAACCTGTCATGAAATCTAGAACCCTAACAATAATTCTGCTAAATTGCAAACATTTGAGTCCAGAATGAAGAAAGAACTACAGAAACCATTATCTGATCTAGAAGTTACAACTGATATTTTTCCCTGTTATCTGTAAGATAGCAGTAAATTTCTTTAACAAATGGATGCCCTTACTGTTTTGAAGTGTGTAATTTGAAATAATTGTATTGCTCAAATTCAGAAGTTAAACTCCTTTTACTTGAGTTTGGCTGAAACAGTGTGTGTTTGAAAACATAAACCTTCCTCTTTCATCTACCTGTATTTTGAAGCTACTGTAATTCTACTTTCCTCCATTAAATATATTGCTACACTTCCCTCTCAAAACAACAGCCAAAGATCATTTCAGCAGGCTCTTAAGCTACTGGTTTAGGCAGATGTATGTTCCCCTTTCTGTGACTTGGAGACTATCATTCAAGAGTCTCTTGTTTCTGTAAAGGAGCTCAAAGACCTTTTACAACAATATTGGATGGAGAACAGCAGTTATTCCCAATAGCTTGGATGTAATTTCTGGCCTGAGGAAAAGAGACCTGTATAATTAAACTGCTAACATGAAACTGGTGAATGTATGTTACTATTACTATATTAATGGAGTATGCTAATATTATTCATAGATATTAATGTGATAGGGTGTTACACAGAGTTAGCCCCCAAAAGATGTAGGAGGAAATTTTAATGACTACTGAAAAATCAAGTATTTCAGGCAAAGTAAGCTCTTTCAAGACAAAGTTATTGACTCTTTATGATTGCATTATGTGAGGTAACTGGTTTGTAAATTAATCACAGATATGGCAAACTTAACCTCTTGTTTTGAGGGGTCTAAAAAAGGTGTGTGCTTGTTTAATGACATGAAGGATTTTTTCCATTAGAGTGTTTGGTAAGAAAAAAAAGGGTGATTAACCCATGAGTTCCATTTTAGTGTAGCAGTACAGATAGATGTTTGGTTTTTTGTTGTTGTAGTTTGTGCTTCCTTAACAATATTCTGTAAGGGTAATCTTTCACCTTAAAACCTGTTACATGCAAGATTTCTTTTGACAGCTACTACGGGGAGCCCTCCAAATGTGCAATGTCTCTTATTAGAACACCAGGAAATTTCTAGGGCTGCCTTTGCTACACTAAATTAAGGCATACTTTTGCTCACTCCACAGTTATTGTGTGTATCCCTTCTGTTTAGGAACCAAATTTTATCAGGAGCAGTAGTTTTTCTATTCATGCATCAGGTATCAATCATGTATAACCTGTGAGAATCAGCATATATCCCTGAGGCATGCATCAGCCAGGTGCATGAAACACAAAACTGGTTTTAGATATTTGCAGCTATGATTTTTGTGTGGGTGTCTGGTTGATATTTTAACACTAGGTTAGAATTACTTTGCCTTTCATTTAGTTCTAATTCTAGCTAGCAACAGGTTGTCTTTACAATGTCTCCTGGCATTCTGACATTTTTCAATATCAAAGCCAGTCTAGATTAAAAAAAAAAAACAAAAAACAAAACAAAACAAACAAAAAACTCCACCCCTAAACAAAAACAAACAAACAAAAACCAAAACAAAACCTAAAAAACCAAACCAAAACAAAAAAAAACCTGTAGATTTTATTCTTTTATAAAATGTATTTTCTCAGGCTTAACTTACATATTCATCCAAAATAAAAAAGTGTTTTACCTTATTAGAGATTATTTACCTGTGAAAGAAGATGTTTAAAACACATAAGGGAATTTATTTTGCCCTAGTGAAACAGAAGTGACTCTTTAGGAGTAGTTTATTGATTTAAACAGTTGAGTAGCCATAATTTTCTAGAAAGTATTACATCATAAAATGTGTTATGTCTGCACAGAAAAGCAATTGCACTGGAATCTCTGAACTGGTAAAGAGAGTTCATCAGAAATAATAGACACTTTCCCCCCAAACTCTGTCTCTCCTGATTTATTCTGCTGCTTTCTACATATTGTTGCTGCTTCAGAGATATGAATTACTAGGACTTCATAGCAGATAGAATCTAGACTTTTATAGCTTCTAATCAAAAATTTCTATCTTCTGCAGTGTTGTATAATGAATGCTGAATTCAATATATAAAGCTTCAAAATGATGCTTAACAGTAGTAGCTCAAATTCATTAGTGTTAAGTAAGCGTTGGAAAATATAATAAATATACTTGCAGACTTCTCAGCATTCCTAAATGGTTTTATGCAAGTACAGTTAATATTGTTGCTCATTGGGATATGGTGTTAATAGCAATGAAGGTATCTTGTAAAATACATTGGTGCAGAAATTGTATTTTCTACCTTCAGAAATGGTAGTAGAGTGTTTCATTTAAGAACAGGCTTTCCTGAGCTAAGGATGAAGGAAAGCTATCAATTCTTAGAAAGTGGATCATATAAGTATAACCTTTTCCTTAATTCTCCTGTCCTCTTTATAGATTTTAGAGATGAAAATGATTAAAAGCAGGATGATGGTTCCATGATTTTTTCCTTAGTAAATCTTTTACTTACTTTTTTTTTTTTTTTTTTTTTGGTAACCTGGAAAATGTTTCTAAAAATTAAAATAATATATTTATCTATAGCTGAAGCTATTCTTATACTGACCTGGAAATAAAAGTGATCTGATTAGGGAAAGCAAGGCAGTCTAATTTCAAGTTGAAGAGATTATTCTGAACATTTTATCTAAGAGTTAAACTCCAGCAGAGGCATAATGAATCCCCCTATGTATTACAAGGAAGGTTTTGGCTAATCAGACAGAAAAAACTGATAATAAACTTGTGACTTGAATAGTCTGCCTCATATCCTGTATAATTTAGTATGAGTTATAAGAAGCTGGTGAAGGAAAAAAGTCAGGATCAACAATTAATCATTAGTAAATGCAGATAAGGGTGTAGTGTCTGTCTCTGTTGGGACTGCAGTGTATTGCTTTCCTTGGTTATTCCAGTGCTGCTGGCCTAAACTTTATCAGTGTTTACTCATCCATTAGAGAAATGCACTTGTTTTTCGTAGGTCATAATGACCTTTAAGAGTTTGATATTCACAATATTCACTGTAGATCTTAATTAAATGGATAATCAGAAAGGTATTTAGGAGGAAAGATTTAAGAGAGAGGGGTTCCATTCATAATTCTATATTTGTGGCTAACGTTAGGTTCCCTTGGCTGTGAGACTAGAATTGCATGAACAGTGCGTGCATTATGTAATTCATGTTATTGAGAATACTAAATCTTAACTTCTGTGTCTCTAATGAGTCATTCAGGTTTGGGTGAATGACTAAGTTTCAAAAGTAAATGACAACCACAACCAGTTTTCACTTTGTTAACTTTTATGTGTACATTGGATACTTGCAAATTACCTCATCAAATTCTGCCTTTATCTCTGCCTGCCAGTTCTAGTCTGGATTCAACATTTCGCAGTCTTTCCTATATCTGGTTTTAATAAAACAAACAATCAAACACAACATTTATTTTTCAAGCATTTGATATTTTTTCAAATGGAATATTTCACATGGAAATTGGTTTTTATTTTTTAAACATTCACAGTTAGGTGAAAACTCAGATTTACTATTTAAATCTATTGTAATAGAAGACCTTTATCAGATGAAACCTTACAGGTGAAACACCCCCAAACATCAAAACCCATACTAAAAAGCAGTCTGTTCATTCATAGCTCTTAATATTTAACTTGAAATCTTCTCATATCACTCTGTACCAGATAAAGAACCTTCTGCAGCTGGAAACTGTCTCCCTATGCACTTGTTTAACAGAAAGCTATCAGGTCACCACCCTCTGTTGAAAAGACAAATAGTAGAAAGAACAGCCCAAATACAAATCAGTAGTATTGTGTAGGCCTCTGTCACAAGCTCTGTGATCTCAAATCACTGTTGAAGTACCACCAGATAATATTTTACACAATACCTTCACAACCCAGCACGTTTTTTAAGACACATCAGATCAGGCCATGCTGGTTACTATAAGTTTGAGAAACCAAAGAAATACAGCATGGAGTTTTGAGAGGCTTTTTTTGTTATTTTTTCAGTGAAACCAACCAGTGATTGTATGGAACAGAAAGTTCAATGGGTTACATCCAGATTATTTCAGGCTTTTCTAAGGGACTAAAAGACATAAGAGCAAATGCAAAAAGCTGAGATCAGGGAAAAAAAATAGAACTCTGTCTCTCATCTTTCAGAGAGCTGCTTCATAAGTTTCTTCTTCACAATGATTAAAGTGGGAATTTATAGAAAATAGAAGGGCATTTCACCACATAAAAGTACCTTGCCACAATTTCTTAATTGACTGTTCAGGAGGAGCTGATCTTAGTTGTGGGGGGTTGAAATTGTAAGAACATTCAATTTCTAAGGAATAGCTTAATTTTTTGGTAGTTTTGTGTCACTGATTTTATACAGATTTTCCCATATAATTCTGTGAATACTTCTAGAATGACAGAATTCATGTCTATTTAGAGAATAAAAAATTTTCACATCAAACATAAAGTGGGACCTTTTTACAATATGAGGGTTTGGGATTTGGGGATTTTTATTTTCAGCATAGAAAGGAAATCAGTGAAAACAAGACCTTAGGTCACATTTTTGAAGAAATGTATTTGGAGTGAGTTTCTCCTACTTACTAGCTTGTGCTTGTTGTCAGAATGATCACTTGCATTTCTATCATTTCTGCCAAAGGTCATTTCTTCCCCCTCCCTAGTACAAAATTAGGTGAAATGAAATTTGCCATAGTTCTATTTTCTTATGTTAGTGAAATTCTAAAGGTTAATGACATTAGGGAAATCCGTGTGCAACAGTGATTACCCTGTATTCTGATTGTTCTAATCTGTTCCTAAGTACTGAAGTTTTTGTGCTTGGGGTATTAGTGCAAGAGTTCACAATGTTCTTAAGACTCTGCAAGAAGGTGGTATTATCCCTGTTACTTATTTTTCCACAGAGCTTGACAAAGGTCTCTGTGACAACGGAGTTCTCAGTGTGGCTGTTTTTGGAGTGGTGAGGTTTGGAAGTTTTTTAGTTCTTAAGAATATACTGGAAAATTCAATTGAAACTACCAGGATTGACAGAAATTAATAAACCCTTAGTGAAGGTAATCCTTAGTTGACTGGCAACCGCAGATGTCAGGTGATGGCTATTGAAGTCTGTGGCTAGCTTTGAAAAGTTTTCAGGGAAAAATTAAGTGAATATTGAAGTTCCCCACAGACCCTTTTTATATTATGGCAAGGTTCCTGATATTTAATTTCATATTAAAAAAACCCCACTAAACTCTAAGACTATATGCTTTCTAATTTTCGTTCTTTGTTAACAGCCTTGACAAATAGCTTCTTCTTCATGTATTGCTTTTTGGAGTTCTCAGCAATGCACTGTTAGTCCTGATGGAGCTATTTTAGTTATGAAGTGGGGAAAAATACAAACCAGGTTCATTTTTCTAGGTGGTTTTTGTAACAATGAGATATACATACAGTATGACTGACTTACTATTGCCAGAGTGAAGGGAATATTCCAAGTTCTAATGTTGCATATATTTACCCAAAGGTACTGAGTCCAAAACTTTCCACTGTATCCTGAATAAAAATCCTATTTATTGTACTTTGCTTAGAAAAGAGGCAGAAGTATAGCTGGAGATTCCATTTTCAGAAACATTCCTGTTAATTCCCAGTCATGAGAATTTTCTCTAACAGATCCTTCCTTAATCTGCCCTTTATCATTAGCAGAGAAGAGAGTTAACCTAGGAAATAGAGACAAGAGAAACTCCTGTAAGTGAATGTCTAGTATTAGCAATTAATAAGTATTTAAAAGCATTTTGTTTTCAAGTTAAGAATTGGTAGTAAATATTTTATGTTGTTATCATGTGTTTGCTTATTAAGTTAGAGGAATGAAAATATCTTGGATAGTTTTCAGTCAAAACATACCATATTTTCTGGCTAAAAAAACCCAAAAAATCAATTAGATGTAGACTTATTTAACAATACATAGACTATGTTTTGGGAGTCATGGAGAAAACCAGGGCACCAAAAAAATCTTTTGCTTGCTTGGGGCTTTTTTGCACTCTTAACCTCCAGCATCACAACAGTGTAAAAGTCAATTACTTTTTCACAGTGTGTTGTTCCTTGGGTTTAGTACACTAAGGTTTTATAATGAGATCTGAGTTTAGAAATTAATATGGGAATTTGGTACAAATGCTGTCTTACAGTGTTAGTCTGTCAGTTTGTGCAATGTCAATGTAATAATTGTCACATTTTTAATCAAAAGTATCTGAGTTTTGAAGTTTTAAAATTTTGCCCCAATATGTTGGAAAAAGTAGTAATATTTACTATGCACTTGTCGGATTATTCATTAAATGAAATACAATGAAAATATTAAGTGTATAATTTCACTGCAGAAATCTTTTGTTTGTAAAAAATTTCTTTTCTGCTCCACATTTGATTCTATTGATAAGTTTTCTAACTATGCCAGAATGTTACAGTGGATTGTTTCCTTGAATTCAGTCCCATACCATCTGTTACATTCTAGTATTGCTACATATCATACAGTAAAATACATTTGGAAACTAGTTTGTACAAGAGATCTCTTAAATGCATTTTGCTATCCTGTTTATGAGTTATTCTGAGTGGTTTCCACTAAAGAGAAATATCTGACATTGAAATTTCTTCTACCAGTCCTGTTTTAATTATTCACACAGTTTTAGATGTGAATGTTTTCAAAGCTGAAATTGTGTCTGTGGAATTACTGTAATTTATAATCTTCCCTAAATATTAATGTTTTTTTGAAGTTTTTTTCCACTGGACTGTGTTTGATTTGACATTTTCCAGGTACTGCAAAAATCACTGATGTAATAATAGAAATTACATTTATACTTTTCCTCATTGAAATATTCTGCATAAGCCTAATAGAAAAAAAAGATCTGTGATTATAATGAGACTAACAATTATAATTTGATATTTTTGTGACTCAATTTGTTTTGTTTTCATTTGGGTTCTTTAACATTTTGGATGCATGCTGTGTTATTTTGTTTATTCTCTACATAAAAGACAAATATATGTTTTAATTTGTGAATATTTTGACAGCCAAGAAAGCTACGCAATACAAACTTCAGAAAATATGTCCCAGTATTACATTCCTTGGTCATGTTAAGGAGGTCTTCTAAGGATTTACTGCTACTAGTTTATCTTTTCTACTTAATAAAATATTAACAAAGAACCCCATGATTATCATTCTGTCACACACATAATATATATCTTCAATAGATGACTGGACTGGTTCTTCAAAAAGAATCCTGAAGTAGCTTTTTCCATCTTTGGAGGAGTCAGAGCTGAGGCGATGACAGGGGATGGATGTATTAAGTAAATTTCTTGCATTATATGCACTAATATATGGCATGAATTTCTGCTTCATGACTAGGACCTAACCTACCAAAGGCTAGTAACTAAGAGCTCTGTATGCAAATGCATTGTATGCGGTGCAGTGAACAAAATCTTACATGCTTCAGAAATATGTCTTGTCTTAGAAATGGGGCATGGTAAATAGGTAGACTAGTTTAGTGAGAAAATGCAAAAGCTTTGATTTTCTTTCTCCTGAGAGTGTCTGTAGATTCCATGCCTGAAAAGATGCTAAATGCGAGTTGAATTCACAGCATTGTGATCATTTCTTTCAAGTCAGATGTTTTACTGAGGTAGAGAAAGAAAGGCTGTAATACTCTAATTCAGAAAAGGCTTTAATTTTATAATTTTAATATATTGATTGAATCATTAGTGATTTAGAATTTTAGTGCCTTCTTCTCATACAGAGGCTCAACCTTACTGTTAAAGATATGAGCAAAAACTCCATTTCAGAAGAGAATAAAAATAGCTGTTCCTCTTAGGACACACCTTACCAAAATTTCCTTATACTGGTATAAATACACACAGTCCTACTGAAAATAATAGCTATTCTAGATTTAAGCCAATGGAATGATGCTCAGACTCTGTACCACTACCCCACATTATTTTATTTACATAAGTTCATGCATGAATTTTGATAGCAAAAGGCTTGAAGTTGGAAAGGAGGCATCTGAAAACATATTAAGGAATGTGTATACACTGCATAATGGGAGCAGAAGTAGCACACAGTGTGAACTGCTGCTAAAATTATCTTTCATTTTCCATGGTCTGCTTTTCTTAATGGAAACATTGGTTAGTGGTGGTAGTGCAAGGAAAGGCTCAAAAAATATTTTGCTATGTAAATATATTCAGGATTCTTTTAGTTTCTTTTTGAAAAGAACATAAATTGTAATGCCTGATGCAATGTAACAATTTGCTTGTAGACAGCACACACACACACACACAGAAATATCACACAGTCATTTTCAAACAGAGCAGTATTCTGACAGAGACTGGCAATTTTCAACTCATTACATTTTACAGATCTATTGCTTTTGTGTGCAAATAAAAAATTCAGCATGATTAATAACTTATAAATATATTCATCACTATGTGCACATCTTGAAAGAACATAGATTAAAATTATGAAACCAAGGTCGTGCTTGAAGCAAGCCATTAAATGTGTTTTATCTCATTTAAAATTAAGCCTGTATTTATGTGTTTGTCAAGGTAAAGCTTAAATTAATATGACAAGTCCTCTTAGACAGAGCAGATGTGTGTTTGACTGCCACATACCAAAAAGGGAAGCTATTAGAGTCAAAGCACAAAGTTAGGAGAGAGAGAAAAGCAAAACTGGATCACTGAAAAGAGAAACCTGTCAGATGAAATAAGGTAGAGGGAAAGTGGTATGGATTATGGGAAAAAAAACCAAACAACAAATGTCCTCAGAGAGACAGGTACAGTCCATAGGGAGGAATGTTACAAAGAGTTTAGAGATCCTGGAATTTACTCCAAACTGAGCTTTGGAAGGCAGAAAAATGTGTCTGGTGTGCTGACATCCTGATTATTTTCCTCCAGACCTTCCTTAAATATTCAGCCCAAGTAGTGCTCATTTTTCTTTTTCTCTTTTTTCCTATGCCAACCTTCCTCTCATTCTCTATGTGTCCTGCCCTTTCTATGTTTATTCCTCGAATTTTTATATAATCTTTTCAGCCATTTTTTTACCCATGAATGCTTTCTGGACTGCTGAACATATCTGATGTTTTTAAATGAGAGAAGGTTTCCTGCTCATGGTAGAAAGGTTGGAGCTAGATGATCTTTAATGTTCCTTCGAACCATAACCATTGTGATTCTAAGATTCTCTAAGGTTGTATGCAAAGATCATGCAAGATATTGTGACAAGTCATTGGTACTGAGCAGTTAAAAATCCAAGGAAAAAAGGGAAAACTGTATTATTCCTAAATGCAGCCACTGTTTTCTTAGACAAAATTACTGAAGGGATTTTGAAAAGCTGAAGGGCAACACACAATTTCCCAGAACAACAAAAAAGCCCCTCATTTAAACCCCCAAACACACAAACAAAATATTAGCCATATCTAAACAAAAATGTACAATCTAACTACAAAGAAAATTCTTAGGAGGGAAAAGGATGAGTTAGAGCATAAAAAGTTCTTACTTTGGGTTTGTCAGAGTATTCCCTCACTAGAAATTTCTAATCATTTTTAAAACCTTTGTATTTCATTTTCTTCCACTTCTAATTGCAGACACAATTGCTTACTTCAACATTTACATGGCAGTATCAGCATCAGAAAAGCCAGGTGTTAATGATGTGAATTTTCTTGCTAGGTTATATTTACTTGGAATAATGTTTAATTTCAGAGGCTTAAGGGGAACTTTGAAAATAGATGCACTTCCTTCTATATCTAGGAATTCATTTTCAATCTGCGTGTCAAAGTGTTCTGGTCTCAGATATGTCTGGCATGTTAGTACCTGCCAAAATTGCTACATTAGTGGTTGTATTAAATCCATCTTTTTGCTAGGAACTGATTGAGTGCACTCTTTGTCCTCCAGATTTTCCCCTTCTCTTCCTTCCTACTGTATCTATTTCATCAATGAAGTGAATGCACAAGGCATTTTTCTGAGCAAGAGCAAGTAAGTGTCTAAGCTGAGCTGGACCCACATCAACAAATACCTGTAAGAACTCTGAGTCCCTGATTGTGATAAAATGGTACATTAGCTTCTCCAGCTGTAGCTTTAGCTAAAACTATTCCCCCAGTACCTGGAAGACCTATCAAAATTGCCTTCTCTGGAATTTTTGCTCCCAAATTCTCATATTGCTTGGGATTTTTCAGAAAGTTAACAAACTACATTATCTCTAATTTTTCCTCCTCACATCCAGCTAACTTTGAATTTAACAACTATTTCATTCTTAAGGACTTTGGCTATGGTTTCACCCACACTGAAATGCGGGGCCATTCCCTCTTCAAGCCTGAAGCACCGAGGCTGTATGTTCAATCCCGCTATGGGTCAACTGCATAGGAGACTTGCTGATCCTTCTGGGTCCCTTGCAACTCAGAATATTCTGTGATTCTGTGACTTAAGCCTGCAGGACCTTTATGTTTACAGTAAAGAACCACTAATCAGAACCGTAGGCAGTAAACTCGGTTTCATAATTCTAAACTGTATGGCAGACTACAGGCGATCTGTTCTCCGGTTCTTTTCCCAGATCTTGCTGCTTCTTTTGTTTCTCCAGCTGTACCTCTTGTTCCATTAGCTTTCCTTCCATTGGGAAATTATTTTTCAAATTATTATGAGGAATGGATGGGGGAGCTAGGGTTATTTAGCCTGGAGAAATGAAGGCTCAGGCTTATCACTCTCTGCAACTATCTGCAAGGAGGGTGTAGCCAGGTGGGGGTCAGCCTGTTCTACCAGCTAGTAAGTGATATGACAAGAGGAAATGGCCTCAAGTTGTGCAAGGGGATATTTAAGTTAGATATTTAGAAACATTTCTTCATGGAGAGGGTTGTAAAGCTTTGGAATACGCTGCCCAGGGAAATGGTGGAGTCACCATTCCTGGAAGTTTTCAAAAAAAACATGTGGATATGGCACTTGAGGAAATGGTTTAGTGGTGAGTGTGGTGGTTGTGCTTGATTGATGGTTGAACTTGATGATCTTAAAGGTCTTCTCCAACCTAAAAAATGCTGTGATTCTATGGCAGTATAACAAAAACATGAGTAACATGTTCAAGCAGGATGTACATTGTGCTTGTCCAGTTGCCCTCAGCAAGAGTTTCTGCAGCTCTGCCCAAGATCACAGGGACTGGCATACAGTAACTGTGGCAGACTGCACAATTGTCAGGTGCAAAAGATTAGAAGGTCCCAACACACCGCTTCTACTGGCTTTTTTTCATAGAATGGTGAGAATTTTTCTAATAGCTTCATGCTTTAAACATTTTTTGAACAAGCATGAGCAAAATATTGGCATTTGTGTGTTTTTTAATGAAAAAACAAGTTCGATCAATGCATTATAGAGTTTACAATACACACTTGTAATGCACAGAACTCCTCAGTGGGGATTTTGCTGGTTATTCCCAAGCTCAGAGAGCTTGTGAATGAAGGCATGAGAAAGAAATTTAGAAGGCCTTTTACAAAGTAATGATTATCACTTCTGATTTCCAACATGTAGAAGCTAAATATTCATATCTTGTTAGAATGGCCATGATAATTAATAACCGAGGCAGATTGTATTGTATCAGGTAAGTTTGTCTTAAACCTCTCATATCATATGCATGTGTGTTCTTTAACATATACACCCATTCACATATCTAGTACTTTTTCTTTAGTTGTTGAAGCCCCACCAGTTTAAAGGGTAAAGCTAAAGACACTGGATTGGAGGCACAGTCTCTCAGTACAGCTGAAGAAACAGCAGCTCCTTGTGGTAAATCCAAGGAGAAAATTGAGGAGGTAAATTCTCATAAGGTGTGGCAAATCTTGTTCGCAGAAACACCGAATTTTCTGAATGTCTTGTAGTGCAGGCGCAATGATCACCAATAAAAGGCATACACAGGTTGTCTAATAGTTTCCCAAGGGAAAAAGATTCATTTGCTCATAAACTGGGTTGCCCTTTTAATTCCCAAGTGTGAATGTTAATAGGCTTCCTTATTGAAGAACCTCATTAAATTCAAAATCCCACTGAAAATTAACTGTGCCATGACAATGCTGAGGAGAGAAGCTCATACAAAACCAGAAAATGTATTCTGGATATCCTATTAATCCAGTGAGATTAGCTGTTGAACATGTTGTCTTGGATCTCCAATGACCATAGTAATAGGTTCATTTTAATTTAATTTTCATCATTCTACTAATGCCGTAACATGAAAAAAAGCATCCAGATATACTTCCCTTTTGCAGTACTGATTAACTGGACTGTTTTGCTATAGATTTTTCATGTCAACTGTGTTTCAGTGCTCATCATAATTTCTGGTAATTTCATTTTTTAGAAGGTAGATGATATAGCAGAATTTTTCATGATTATCAAAGTGTATGAAAACAAGGCTCAGATACAGAATGAGTAAAATATGAGTAAAGCAAGAAAAAAAAAATCCAGCAATATTTGGTTTCGTTAAAGGCTGAACACTGAACCAGAAATTTAATCATAGGTACACCTTCATTGCTCTTATTGCTTTTGAAATTGTTTCTTATTGTCCCTATTCTCTGATTATTTGATGGCCTCAAAGGAAGGTCTTGAGTTCCACCAAGGCATATGGCTTCCCTGTGTGGTCCAGACTCAGACAGACTGTTCATGATACTTAGTTCTGTAGGGTATGACAACTCCTTTACATCATGGAAATTTCTTTCCTACAGGAAAGTGTGGAATTTGAAAGTAGTAATAGTTGCCTTACACTTGTGTGTTTCCACAGAGAAATTTTATCTGGTTGTGAGAAGGAGAGCAGTGTTTGGGATGTATAGGTTTGCATAAAAGCGTCATGTTTAGCATTTTTCCCTCCACACACATGCAGATCCAGTCATACTGTGGCCTGTTCTGCACATTATAAAATCAATCCTAATATGTTAATTTTGCAGCTAATGTTAACTCTGTACCCAGGGCCCACTGTTGTGACAGGAGGTGAATTATGGCTGGAAGACACACTTGTTAGACAAGACAGCGTCCCACTTACCTGTAGCTGCAGACTTACTGCCAAGCAGAGCAAAACAGAAATCAGCTTTACAGTGGAAGTTACAGTTTTAAATAAATGTGACATATTTTAAATAAATGTGACATATTTTTTGCCCCATGGGAAGCCATGTATTTAAGGACTCAGGCAAAAAAGTATGTTAATCTTTTCCTCTAGGACCAGGCTTTGTATTAGCTCATGCTGACAGATAAATTGCTAGTGCCTGAATGAAAGAAGGGAAGGAATACCATGTCCCTTTGACTGTTAAAGAAGAGAGCATGATTTGCTGCCAGGATCTTACCATACCATTTTATATATAATCAGTTATTCTTTACATTCTTTACAAGATAAAGATGCTATGGTTTGAGTTGATTTGTGAGTACACATAAATAGCCAGAGCCTTTCTAGTTTTATAAATTTTCTACAGACTTATTATTTAGTACAATGAGGTCACTTATGTATTTGTGATTAGATATGTGACTAATAAACATGCTGGATTGAGATGTGGACCTCTCTTGAAGGCAAGCAGTGGTTTCTTGCTCACCACAAAAAGAACTCTATTTCCCTACCACTAAAATAATTATTAAAGAAGTCTTGCTGCGACCACTATTATGTATTCTAATCTTTGTGAATGCATTAGAAATTGACAACAGTAAGTTCTGCACTAGAAATGGTTCCCATACTGAGTAACCATGCTGCTAGCTAAAATGGTTTAATCTTCTGCCAAAGAGTTTTTTTGTCTAACATTCTTATTGTTGCTTAGTTCATGAGTGGGATGCAGAGGTCACTTACAGCTTTATGGTTGATAATATGCCCCTCTCTGGGACATAATTGACATCACTGCAGTTGCAAAGCCAAGGAATAAAAAGCTTTTATCTGTTCTAAGTGATTATTTCATGAGTTTTTTTCCAATCAAATCTTTAAAAATTACACAAGTAATAAAGGAAATCAGGAAGCTTGTGACAACAAATTTAAGTTCTAGTCAAAATAAATATTCTGTATAAATAAATAAAGGGATAATAGGGCCAATTTTTTCGTTTACTCAGAGAATAAAAACTTCATTTATTTAGAAAAGAGTCATTTTCTAAACTCATTTGAACTTGTCAGAAGACTCACAAAGCTATTACTGCTGTGCATTTAGTCCATGCACATTTAGCCTGTTAACACAGATGGGAGAATAAATGAGAACTATTTGCAGTTCCTCAGCACAGTGAGACATGGACATACTGTACAGAATCCAGCAAAGGGCTGATGACTATGGGGCCTGGAGCATCTCCCCTGTGGGCAAAGGCTGAGGGAGCCGGTACTGTTCAGCTTGGAAGAGAGAAGGCTCAGGGTAGCATCTCATCAGTGTATATAAACACCTCACTGGAAGATGCAAAGAGGATGGAGCAAGGGTCTTCTGTTAGGCTCACTTTAGGACACAAGGAAAAATGGACACAAAGAGAAAACACAGGAGGCTCCATCTGAATCTCAGGAAACACTGTTGTTTTTATATTGTGAGCACTGGCACCAGTTTCCGAGGAGGGCTGTAGAGTCTTCCTCCTTGTGGATATATCAAAATTGGCTTTGGTCAACTGGCTTTAAGTAGCCCTGCTTGAGAAGGGCAACTGGACTAGCTTATCTCCAAAGGTCTCTTCCAAACTTACTTGATCTGTGATAAAGACACATATTAATGAAAATCAGAGGTGACACCAGCTGACAGAGCAGAGTCATTTGAAAAACCAGCCATTGCTTCAATAGCATTCTTAGGGATTAGAGAGACATCACAGAAGTAATGATATCTGTTTGTTTTTATTTTTCAGGAGGACTCTGGTTACTGTTGTCTTTCATCGCTTTTACGATTAAGTGCCAATGGCAGCTCAAACTAAATTTGGTTATCACTTTATGCCACTGGATTTGAAAGCAATATTTGGCCCACATAGATTTAAAATCAACTTTAAGCTGCATTATTTTATGTTACTAGGCACCAAAATACAGTATATTCAACAGTAAGGCCTCAGATGTTTTTGGAGTTTAAAACACTTAGGATAATTGACTACCAAACAAGCTACATCTCCTGAATCGGAATAAGTAGATACTCAGATTTCTTATGCTGATTTCAATAGCACTACACTGATACAAGTGAAGGAAGAATTTGGCCCATGGAGAGAGCTGTAACACAGATGAATGCATTTAATAGATTTTTCAAAGGCACATCCTGGTATGACAGCTTGTCTTTATTTAATTTTAACTCTCTAAATTTAAAGAGCAATTTAAACCAGAATGATAGAAGCTAGAGGGGAAAGACACCTATTAGATCATTGAGTTAATCTCCTGCCACTGCACAAATGTTCTTTATTGTGCATTTTCAAGTATTTTGTCCAGAATTGTTCTTAAAGTCAAAAAACAACAGGGCTTCCACTCCTTAGAAAGGATTCGGATTTTCTGGCCCTCAGGATATTTCTCAGACATAGCTTTTATTTTCTTTTCCATACTTTAATTGATGTAGATCTGATATTTTGCAAAAACAGTAGGAAATTTAATAAAGGACCTTTATTGCCTGCTTTTTTTCTGAGAGTCTACAAGGAAATGGGAACTACAGCTTTAGGAGTAATGCAGCTTTTTCTGATCCAGCAGAGCTGCAGTGAAAGATCAGCCCCACCCTCTCGGACAATCAGTATAACCTGCTCTTTCTTACGCCCAATGCAAAATTTTACCTTCTGGCTTTTTTTTTGGCTCTGACGTTGCTTCCAAAAGCTCTTTTAGCTTATCTCTTTCTTTCACAGACAGAAATGTTCATTTTCTTTCTTGCTGTTTAGTAAGAATGCCAAATCTAATAGTGAAGATGTCTCTCCTATCTATTCCACAGACATCCCTGAGCTTTTTATTTCTTTGCCCCTTCTCACGCAAATAATTTTGTTCATGTACTGTCAGTTTTCTTTCCCCGAAGTCTTAGATATATTCTGACTGCTAGTTGTTGAATTTTTCTCTATTTTTATGCTGTTTCTCTGAGATGACATGTTCATTATCTGGCCATTATCTTTCAGGATTTTTTTTTTTCTCTGTTACTCCCCTAGCCCCTTAATTCCCCATTTCAAACTACTCACTCACATCTCCTCCTGCAGCCTGTCAAATTAGTTTCTTCGAGATTTTTTTTCATGCATAATGACTGTTGGAGATGCTGAGGAACCAGCATATTGTGTGGTGGACATACTGATGATATTAAGCATGTTGAAGCTTTTTTTATTTCATAGGATATTCTTAAATGGTGATTAGATCTGAGTTAGTAATAGATTAAAATCATCTGGCAAACAGGGGAGATTGGGTTCTAGACCCAACACAAAAGATTATGAAATAAAAATATAACAAAATCCAGGGAACTAATTGATCTTCATACATATTTAATAGAGTAACAGTGCTCTACTGCTAAATTAGGACTCATGTCAATACTGAAGATTAATAGACTGGCCATTAGCATTGGAACAGCTTGAAGAGGAGAAGCTGCCTGGCTACAGAGCCTTCACTGCCATAGAAACTGAAGAGCTCACATAGTATTTGGGCAGACTAATGAATGCTATCTGGATCTTAAATGTTTAAGATGATAAATGCTGGAACACTGTATTAGAAGGCATCCCTTTTAATGGCTGGCCTTTTCCATGAGAGCTTGATGTTCTGCATTGGTCAACTTTGATGAGTGGCTGCTAATTCCTTCTTTATTTCTTAAAATTGATATAAACAGAGTCTAGAAACATGGCATTGGGTCTGGGGGACTGTGTTAGGTACTGGAGAGCAAGTCATCTAGAGATTAATGCTGCTGTGTCACATTTCTTACTGTGATGCATAAATTTGTTTCTGGGTCTATATTTAGTAACTACTAAGACTGCAATGATGCAAAAAAAAACTGAGCAAAGGTTGTGGGAGAAGTACTCTAATAAAGAGGGAGAAGGAGTTAAGAAAGATGATGGGTGAAATAAGAACCCAAGAATTATGGCACACAAAATGTGGAATATATTGATGGATGGATATGTCCAAAACTTGATTGACTGTTTTGAAGAAGGCCTTTGTTGTTGAGTCTGAGAAAGTGGCTTTATTCTGAAAAGTTAAAAATATTTTGTATATCTTGTTCAGATGGAGTATTGATGCAGATGGACATTAATGCAGAGTGGTTTGTCCCAGTTTGTCCTATATTACTTTGTTTCATGTTTACTTCTCTCTCAAGCTCGTGTGTAAAAAACGGTAATTTTTTTTTGACATCAATTATTTTTTTCTAGTTTCCAAAACTGTAACAGAATGATTATTATCTTAAAGAAAAAGACTATAAAGTTGAAAATCAATTGTTAGTTACTGTTTATCACATCAAGAAAAGCACTGTTTCCTTTCTGAAGTTAAAATAGTAGAATATGCCTTTTTCTATCGTGAGTCAAAACTATTACACTTCCTTGCATTTGGTATACTGTCATGGTGCAATTTTTCGAATAAGGCATTGACTTAATCACTAAAACATTACTAGCTAAATTAGATAAAATACAAATAGATAACTATGCTTTATAAATATATACTTAAGTATATATGGCTGGTGCAGTCCAGGATGTGATCAGTCTCCATTGCTGAAAGGGTGTGTGGGTGATTTGTGCTCAAATTGTTGCCTACTGTAAACTTTCAGATTATTCTGTACAAAGCCACTTTCCTAACCGTGTGGTTCTCAGCCTGTAAAATCATAAGGGTTCAATGCAAGGCTTTTCATTTGCCTTTGTTGAACTTCATAAGAGTCCTTTTTATATTCAGTCCAGTTTTTCTATCCATTCAGCCTCTTTCCAGTGTGGACCTATCCACCCAGCCTGATGTCATTTGCCAACATGATGCAGGACCCTTTTGTTATGCTATCCAGGCCATTAATGAAGATTTTAAACAGTATCAGCTCCAATATGAAAACCTGAGGAACATTACTAGTTACTACCTATCAGAATTTATTTGCAACTGCAGTTTCAAAAGCCAAGAGTACACCTTAATGCAAAAAAAGCATGAAATATTGTAAGTATTAATCTAAATTTTTCATTTGATATTTTAGGAATTGTTACAAATCCAAAACCTGTGTGCCGTGGTGTCTTCCTCACCAATTGCTCGGCAGTTGCCCGGCTTGCCTAGACACAGCAGGCAGCAAGGGCCACCTTCCCATTCCCCGGGGGGTTAGGAGGGCGGCTTTGGGTCCGGCCCGTAGCCATAGGCAAGACCTGAGCAGCAGTAACAGAAGAAGGAGTGGACTTCTGTAGGGGTTCACAATCCAGATTTATTAGAGGACTCTGAGAAGCCTCCTGATCCAGGGAAGAACAGCCTGCAGAAGCATCTAACAGCCTCTTGCAACAGTATTTAACAGGGGGTGTAAACAAGGGATGGTCTTTCCACGGACCAATGGGGTGACAATGGGGAGTGGAAACTAGGGAGATGGGCATGAACGGGCACCAGTAGGGAACTAGGTAGGAGGGGATCCCTGGTATCTGGCCTATCACTCAATGCCCCTGATGGAACTTTCTGGATGGAAGGGAAGGGCTGTTGAGTGACAGACAGAACCCGGGGTGGGGTTAAGGGAATGACTCAGCAGGTTCTAGGGACGAGGGGTGGAGGAAGGAAGGGATTGACATTGGGATGGGAGGAGGCAAGGGAGGGCAGGACCACTTACATAGGGATAGAGGATTAAACCACTTAACAGAACAGAACAATTTAAATAGCACAACACCTGTGGAGCAAATACCCCTGCATACGGACAAAGGCAATGAATTCACAAATTATAGATACAGGATTGGAAATCGGGCAGCTCTGAATACCCCTCTGCTAAACTGAGAAAATACACATTTCTATTTTTGCCTTTTTTCTCATTGATTATAATGGAAAGGCAGTGTACTTGGTAAATAGACAGACATCCAGCAATTTTTCTCACAATGATAGCTTCGAAATGTCTTAGTCATACTCACATAATGAGATATTTCAGCATTTCAAGCAAAGTAGCCGCTTTTGAAAGTAGCTCTTTAAAATGAAAAGTACAAATATTTTTGGCCCATAAGAACAGAGAAACAATTTATTTTGCCAAGATATTTCATACAGTTACTTCAAATCCTTATTATTCTAAATGACATTCTTCTCCAGCATGCCCAGAATTTGCAGAAGGTGTTGAATAGATGCCTCAGTAAGAGGCACGGAGGTGCTATGAACTCCTACTCTCAACTGAAAAGGAATACACTCTTGCCTCTTTGACAATCGTTTCCTTTGAAAGCCTGTCATGTACTTCAAAGGAAGCCCAGGAAATGTTATTACCCACTTGTGAGTTGTTGTATCTGTCTTTTATCAGTTATTTTTTACAACTAGCTCAGTAGAGATGGTATATGAAAGAGGGTACAAGAAAATTCTTTGTCTTTGCTTGCTTCATTTGATAGCACAACCAGATCCCTACTCAGGTAGCCCAGAGAAGTCAAGCAGGTTCCAACAAGTGGTTCCTTGAGGACCATACATGAAATGTAAGCCTGAATTTCTGAAGATAGATAGACTTCCGGCAAAAGTTGTGTTTAAAATAATGTTAAGTAACAGTACGTATTACTTATAGATGAGAATAGTTGGGGCAGACTCTGCCCAAACTCATCAAAGTGTACTTTTTGAAGACAATTTGCGCCATTGAATCAGGATGGCACATTTGTGTGAGCTTTTGAGTCCTTGTGGTTTTTGTTCATTACCCATTGTGGGTTTGAATTCTGCTTGAACCTCAGGTAGGCTCAGACAAAAACCTTTGTTGCCAGACATCTAATTTTTGTGGCTTGGATCAGTTTCCACTTGCTGAATAGACTTTATGTGATTGGCAGTCTAGCAAGTACTTTATTTTATGAAACACATGGAATAACAAAACAAGTATGAATTTTTGTTCTGTAATTGACTCACTGATGTGTTAAAGAAGTTGTTTGGAAGATTAGGAAGGAAATTCTTCAAGTAATGAAAGTAAAAAAATGTGCATTTGAATAACATCCAAATTACTATTTACCTCCTGTCAGTCTGCTTTTTTAGTTAATTTTCCCTTGAAGTGCTATATATTCAATATAAACAAATGCAGAGGGGAAACAGAATGCTACTATTTTTGTTGTGGTTGTCTGTTCTTGTACTTGTGCAGACCCAAGATATGAAAAACTGTTGGTCTGTTAACTTTCAGAATTTTTTGCAGTTATTAAAAATATCTTAAGTAATTTCAACAGAAGACTCTAACTGTTATCTTTGTAGACATTATTTCTAGGAATGATTGGTGGATGAAGGGACAAAGCATGAGTGTATATATAAGTGGTTAAAAATCAAATGCAAATAAAATGTAACAGTCATGTAAACAATGACTTTGACTAACCAGAGAAAATACTAATTACTGTCAAGGGAACTGTCATTCAAGGAACAGATGTGTAGATGTATATAAAACAAATGGCATTTAAAAATTAAATTAATTTTATTAATTTATCCTTTTCATTTTAAAACTAGTGAAGCTACATGATTTTTCCTTTTTGCATTTATCCACATCTACAGTGTAATTTGCTGGTTTAGTTATCAAGTCACAGAGACTTTTGTAGTTTTTGTTTAGTGGTTTTGCGTTTTTTCAGAATTCAAACAGATAATAAAGACTAGTTAAAACTAAACCCTTCACAGTTTTAGCAACCTGCACAAAGTCATAGAAAAGTGAAAAAAAAATTAAAGTCTTGATTGAGATGATTCAGGAGTTTTGATTGAAACATTCACATAAGTGCTTTTTTGGACATATGCCAGGGCACTTGGTTGTTCGTGACTCGTGTTCGTGGCTCGTGACTCTCCAGTGAAGCGATCTCTCAGACTGTTGACACAAGTCCCTGCTTCAGTTTATTGTGGTAACTTGGGCTGATACAAGACTGAAGTTTGCATTTCATTTACCAGGAAGTCTGGGGAGAATCCAAAACATAAATAGGATTTGAACTTTGCTGTTTAGCTCACCTCACATCCCGAGAACTCCAGAGAACTCCTTGATGGACTAGTTCACCTTCCTGCCTACTGACACAATCCAAATGAGCTGCAGAACAGCTCAGTGTCTCCTCATCTAAGAGGAAATGTAGCTTTTAGTTACATTTCAGTGATTTTTATTTTATTCATCTATGATACAATTTTTTATGGCCATATGGCCTAACATAGTCTGAGTATGACCTATCTTTCATTTAAGTGGTTAAGAAACATGTAGAAGCCTGTCTACTTCACTAAAATTTAAAACATGGTAAATTAGTGTCCATTAAAAAAATTATTCTAAAAAAAAAAGTAGTATTTAAAAATATATGAGGTGTAACTGTAATTTTCTTGTTAAAGACAGGAATTCAAAGAATTTGAACAAAACCAAAGGAGCTTGAGTAGAAGCTTTAAAAATTGAATCTTTGACATCTTAAAAAGCAACAGAGGAAACTCTTGAACACCTGTCAAAAAAATCCCAGAGCTGTATTACACTCCAAGTATGACTGAAAGCTTTTAGAGGGATGAGAGCTGAGATTGTGTGCATGTATCTCTTATACACAGAAGATTTTTCTTCCTTTAAAATTTCTTCCCTTTATAAGTAACTGGTAAGATATTTTCCATTACTCTGCAAAAGCTGACAGATTCTTTTCTACAAATCTACAAATATCTGCTTCCATCTGATTTCCTTTCATCTTAGCTGTGCTACTTTTCCTGCAGTATTCTAAATTCTGATTTATAAAAAATTAAAGTCCAACGGAATTTTAATAATAACCTCACTGAAATTCTCTACAACATAGTAAAAATTATTTAATTGAAAATCCTGCTTTAAGAAGCAGAACAGTTTTCAATAATAGGTACATTTGTGTATGTTTACTTTAAATGCCCTTATAAATATCTTTCTCTTTGAGCAACATTTTCTGCATGTGCAAAGAAAGAGAAAAACACTTTTTTCATTTTAAAATATACTTTCATCATTGCCATTATCTGCAGCATTTTACTGCAAAATTAATTGTTTCATGATGGTGTTTTGTTTTAGCAAAATCAGGTATTGGATCTCTGGCTCCTGAATGTTGCAAAAACTTTTTAAACTTATTTCAGATATGAAATTTCTAAAAGAACCCCTCAGCTTTGTCATTTCCACAGTAGTCATTATATTAATCTATAAGGCTCATAGGTGAGATCACTGTGCCAGTACATTCAAGATAACAGAAGTGATGAATTGTTCATTTATTATTAAATAATTTGCAAGTTAGTATTGGAAAAGTGCAAATCCTTAACAGGAATTTTTCATGTTTAAAACTTTCTTCTTTTCCTATTCTGAAAAATATAATATTTTTCTTGCTGATATGCAGCATAATTAATACAATTTTAACAGGACATAATATTCCTAGACCATCTTGAAATAAATATGGATATGGTGGTCTGGATATTATGAAATATTCAGCATGTGACAAGAAATACTTCAAAAGGTAGATATGTTCTGGCACTTCAGTAATTGGGTTCATGAATTGATTTCAATAAGAATATGAAAGTTGCTTTTCCTCTTTCCAACTAATTTCACTAGAGCTCATGAGAAAAAAAAAAAAAGCAATTTTTAAAGATAGTTTAAGAAAATGAATCTGCGCACACAGTTGAAATACTGAATACTGGCCATTTCCCCCACTGTGATCCAGGTATTTAGTGACACATGCAGCTTTTACAGTTAATCTAACAATACCTGCAGTCCTCAGAGGAATACTACAAATATTTTCCAAGAGAAATATCACAACAATGCTTGTCTTCATTTATGTTAAACCCTTTTAAAAGTAAGTTGAGGGCCTATTGTCAGGGAACTGGAAAAGTTTAAAAGGAAATGCTGTCACTTTTTTTTTTTTTCTTTCTCCAGCAAATTGAAATGTCTTTACATAATCTGAGAGAATAACACCACTTGGTAATAAATGTCTGATAAATGCATCCTCTCTAAGTATTCATCTTTCATCTTTATTTTTGACACAATTTATATCCATTTCTCATTTGTTAAAGATGAGACACTACTAGAGATTAAAGTATCAAAAGCAGCGTTTTTAAATTTCAAGCTTAAAAACTGTTAACAAGCTACAAGTTAAACAACAGGGCACACCAAAAAGCTGAGAAGGAACATAGTGAAGGTGGTTGAAATCCTATAAAACAAACAAGAAAACAACAAAAAACTCCCAAACCCAGGTATTCATTACAATGAGCTTCTATAGCAGAAAATATTTCAGCTACCTTTATTAGAGGGGCAAATGAGATTCCAGAACTCACAGACCTTAATTAAATAATGTAGTTGAAGTATCAATTAAAATTATTAACTACTTAATGGATCATAATTTTACAAGGAGATTGACCTTCATAAGGAGAAATCATGGGCCTCTAATTTAATATAGTAAAATTCCTTAAGGATGTTAATGAAATGGTGAGTGAAAGAGATATGTAGACATGTTTATCTCAATTAAAAAAAAAACTTTTTATAATCTTTCACAAAAAGCCATAAAAATGATCAGTCTTAAGGGGAGAGCCAATGTTGTCTCACAGGTCAAAAGCAGGATGAGACCCAGAAAACAAAGAGCCTGAATAATTCCTCAATTTTAGAAAGTGTAAAACGTAGTGATATGTTTAAGTATTGAAAGAGAACTACCCTGGTTTAAAGGACTGTTTATAATAACAATCTGGGAAAGACATTAAATGAGCTAATTTTTAATTTTGTATAATAGAACTAAAAAAATAATTTGAGAAGTACCAGGAGGATTTAGTAAAATGAAGTCACCAGTGTGATCATGGATTGATGTAAAGCTGGTCATGGCAGAACAATGCTGACAACAGTACTGGCAATTTTCTCAATGTTCTTGAGTATCATTAGATCTATCATTAGGATTGCTCATTAAAGAAAAGAAGATTCTTATAGGTATTTCTCAGCAATAGCTCAGCTCCCTGCCATGTCCCCAAAGAACAAGAGGAAGTAGAGGAAGAAGAAGAGGGGGAGGTAGAAGAAGAAGGAGATGATGATGATGATGAAGAAGAAATTAGAGATCACTGTGACAGGAACATTTGGGAAATTGACCTAAATTAGTATATGATACCACAGAACTAATATTTAATTACTTCTGATGGGGATGGTCCTTGCTGATTGTAACCATCAAGGCAGTCAGATTTCAGAGCTTTCACTCAGATGATCAAAAGCCAAATCAGGCATCTGCTTTTTCTCCTGAAACATTTGAGATCTAGCCATTTGAAAGACAGCTGAGTTTCACTGTAGACTGCAGCTCTTGGTCTGTGTCCCTGGACTAGGTATTTTCAGGGATGTTACTTTGTCAGAGCAGTTCTTTTATGCTGTTTCTCAACTGTTATTTTCCTTTGCTGAGCTTCTGCTTCTTTAACCAACCCCAGTCCTGCCAGAGCTCTCAAGGCTGGCCTTCTTCAATGACCCACAACTGACCATTGGTGTTGGAGCCTCCTCTTCCAATCTGTGCCCACGTTGTCAAAGTCTCTGCTGTTATCCTGCAGTTAGAGTGCGTGTCACAATGGGAGACACCTGGTATGAGGTTCTCACACAGCCAGGTCTTGTAACAAGAGAAACTGCATGTGAGCATTGGCACTTTGCACTGTGGGCTGCAAACATGCTCATGTAGAGCTTCTCACCTCTTAGCGACCATTTCTGTAATGTTTTCAAAGGGCACTTGTACACACACACATGCACACACACACCAAAAAAAAGTATAAAAAGGTTTTGTTTTGCTGTCACTGTGTACTTTTGTTTGGGTTCAGAAATCAGTATTGTCAAAGCCTGCAGAGTGTTCTTCTACTTCTACGGGAAAATAAGGTTTCTGTATTAGCTAGACGGGATACATATTTGCTACAAATGTGTTACTTTAATGGTGAATTACCCTGGGAAGATAATAGGTCTGGATTTGAGACCCTGTTATAAGAAGTATGTTTTATTCATGACAAGGCCATTGCATCAAGCATAATGATTATTTTGATTTTACCAACTGATTAAATTAAGGAACAAAGGCTTACTTTGGTATGTACAATCATTTTGGGTACAAAGTGACAGGAACTAAAATTACTGTGAGAAATAGAGCTTTCAGAAAATTATTTAACTTTCCTCCAAACTGCTGCCTATTTTCAGTGTAATATATTGAACTACACTGATTACTTATTTGATGTGTCCATTTTTTTCTTATAGTGGTCTGTCTCACAGGCATGGTTAGCAATGTAATCTTCTACAGCACTGTTAACATCTTTCTCTTTTTAATGTTGACATAATCATTTATTGTCTAAACCAATTCAGGTAACAATTAGGGTATAAGTCTCTGTTGAATAATAAAACTATATTCATAAGTACTAATGCTGTCAAAAACATAAGAATGATATTACAATTCAAGTTTTCTAAAAATCTGACGTTTCTGCTGTCACAAACACATAAGTATCTATGCTGTAATCGGTGGACATGTGGTGAATTGTATGCTAGCTGAATGCAAGTCTTTCCCTGTAGAATTTTAATGCAAATCATCATCCCTGGTAGGACAAATAGACAAATCTGTAAAATTGGTAGGAGAACAATCCATGGAAAAACATTTCAATTCATGTGATTTTGTACAGTGTCACAGCAACAATCTCAAGCAGAAAATCCATAGGAAGAAAAAAAGTTTTGAAAAGTCACAGGAGCGCCTATTAAGCTCATAAAAGTGATTTTCAGTGCTGATTGATTGAAGCAATATATTAAGTAAAATATAGCTAATATTTAATGTTAGGAAAGCTAAAGGGAAGTATTACTAGACCTATATGTTGCATTACATGATGTGATAAAGTCCTTTGATGTATTAGCAGACTCCAGGAGCTGAATGTAACAAAGAAGATAGCTAACTATAATAAATCTGCAATGGCAAAATTCAGCATTTACATAGTGCTGGATTCTAACCCACTTGCATTAATTTATTTTTTTCAATTAGTAGTAAAAAAAAAAAAAAAAGACTGTTACTCAAAATAAAAAAAGCATTTTAATTTGTTTAAACAAGACTGTACAGAGAATGACATAGGATCTTGTATAATAGAGAGGAAAGAGCAGGCTTGAGAAAAAGAGTTCTAATCATGCTTGTATGGGAATAAATTTTATACTTGAAATCAAAATATTTTTATTTTTTAAAATATTTTCTTTTACAATAATTTCTGTTCTCTATGCCTTTCAATCCATATGTATATGTGTATGATAATAATAGAGAAGTTATACAAATTTATGTTTCCAAATATAATGTCAAAATTCCTACCATCAGACATATCTAAAACAGTCCTGTCTTTTTTCAGCTGAAGGGGATTTTGGTATTTTGTCTAACTGAAAGGAGGAGGATGTGCTTTTTTATTATTTTTGCAATTAAAGTTTAGTTTCTATTGAAGCTGAACTGTTGTTAAAAGAGAGACCACAGCACCCTTATTGCTCATGCTAAAGTCAGCCTTTTCAAAGCAGAGAAAGATTTAAGGGTTACCGAAATGCTTGAAATTATTAGAGCAAGGAGAAAATTATCATTTTTCTCAATTGAACTTTTTCTTTTATTAAACCCAGACACTTTGATTACTTTTACTGTTCATCCACAAAATAAGAAGAACTATTTTTTTTTGGCTCTGCCTCAGTGTCTGCCCTTTCCTCTAATACAAATGACTGCAGGAAGGCTTGATGGTGACAGACCTACTTCAGCCATCTTTCCACTTTTGAGATATTCCTAAAAGAGGAGGAACTTTAAGAGGTGTTCTGGCTATTTTAAGGATGATTTATAGACCAGAAAATTCTGTCACTTTATCTTCCCCCACACCTGCTGAGAAACACTTCTTTTCTTTTAAGGAAATCAGCATCTCAATTTGTACTATTTCTTCCAATAACAATTGTAGCAAACAAGCATAAAATCATAGAATGGTTTGGGTTGAAAGGGAGTTGAAAGGGAGTTGCATTTGGGAGTTTTTCCTCATTTGCTGCTATTTAAAGAAAAACATTTTCCTCTGCTTCCCAAAAGCCATTTCCTTTACAAAGCATCAGTTTTCCTTACTGAAGCTGAAAATAAAGCATCAGGCAGAAAAGAAGAGGGCATCAACAGTAAAATCTGCGTTCAGGTCTCTCCTTCAGTATCTCTGTAATAGAGAAATACCGCTGCAGCGAACCCCTTATCTGAATGTGAATAGCTTCATTGTAAGCTCTATATCTACTTTATGTACTAAATGACAGCTTTTCCAGTGTTCTCCTTTTTCTCCCCTCATTGCCCATTAAAAGCATTTGTACTGATATGTTAAACTAATAGTCTATTCAGATTTTGCTAGTTATGATTCAGCAATTAAACAAGCAATTCTTCCCAGTTTTTCCCCACAGACTTTTAGCTTCTGCTGTACATGATAAATAGGAAATATTTTAGTGGATGGCTGTTTTTCCACCTCAAGTTATCATTAATTCACCAAGATAACAAAAGACAAATTAAACTGCAGTAGAAGAGTCAATAAACCCTAATATTTTGATAATGCTGGCACAAGTCACAATTGTGTTACTGTACAAAGCCCAAAAAACTAAATTTGGACTGCCATGTACGTGGTAGATAGAATGAGACAAAAAAAAAGTCGCAAGTGGTTTCAAAAATGTTCTCCATATAACAATTTTCGTGGCTTTTCTAAATGCTAATAAACAGCGAAATTATGTAGTAGATGATTTACAACTGCTAAACCCAACAGAGATGGATCCCTGCAGTCCTGTAAAATCATGCCAGGTCTAGTGCTCTATGGTACATGTAGCTCATACATTCACACACTCTGTGTGTGCTTCCACATACAGATGCAAACAAATTGTTTCAATTTACTATTTCCTGGGCATTTTCTTCATATTAGCTCATTTCAGCCTTCTATAATATTTATTTCTTTGCTAGTTTTACCTGCTTTTTCAGTGAAGTAGTTTCTATTTTACTTCCATAGCTGCCTTTGTAGGAACTTCAGAGTTGAGTTGTTTGATGTTAGTTTAAACATTCTGCATAACTTATCAGTGATATTGGTCCCAGCTGTTCTGCAGCATTTGCAGCTGTGGAAGAAGGAGTTAAATTTTTCAGTGGATATTTTGTAGTTACAGAAGATCTCTTCTGGATGGTTATAAAGGTAATTGTAGACAAACATCTCCCATGAGCAAGCTGCTGTGTGCTGTGTACTGAGAATCAGTCATGTAGTTCCCACTTATACTAATTGGATTTTTTTTTGCCATACTTGCTGCTGAGAGCATAATCCTTAAAATCTAATCATTTATTTGAAAAAAAAGCACTTGTGGATATGATATACATCCCATAGCACATCTTACAAAATTACATTATGTCTCACGTAGTAGTCTGCAAACTTCTAGAACACAGTTTTCATATTTGCCATAGGCTACTATATCCATTTCTACTGAGAACTTTTTCAGACATAGTAAATTTTAAGGAACCTTTCAAAAAGGAATAGTTGAAGGATTCGCTGTGGTTATATTGCAAGGACTACATGAGAATTTACTGTACATTTGTTTCGCCCTCCCATGCAGTCCCTGTGGAACCAGTCTTTTGGGTTTATGCTGTGGGAATGCAGTTCATGAAACACTTCAGGTGTAGTAATCTATTCTCAAATGTGTCTGCACATTCTCACTGTGCTCTAGTTTCCCTCTACAAACGCCATCTGAGAGTTTTGTCCTTTTCTACAAAGGCGAAACTCAAGATTTCTGTGCTAATTTTCACAGGGATTAAATTTGATGTATTTTACCATGTATCTGCACGTGATCACTTTTTAAACAAGGAAGCACCCATGCATTTGCATTAAAGTGACTCATTAGGAATAGTCTCTAATTACATCTGTTTGAACATTTAGTACAGATCTAGATTCTACTGAAGTTTTGTTATGGTCAATTCACTGGAAGAAGAATTTGTGATTTAGTCACAGCAATAGCCAACTACCATGTTCCGTTGTGAGACATGCTTTTAAACTATTTATAAAAGCAGCAGTAATTATGTCCATAACTCAGTGAAGAAATAAAAACAATGTTGTTTGCCTCCTTCAGCAGAACCATTTAACTCAGAGAAACTATGTTGCTGTTTTGCCCCACTTTGGGACATCTCTTCATAACAGATTGCACCTGTATAGCCATAAAGGTTATGATTATCTCTACATAAAAGCATTATTCATCTCTAGAGATTACCTTTTGAAAAGATTAAAGACTAATGCCTTCATCTAATTCAAGCCTGGGGAGATGGCATTGGTACTCTTGTCACACATGATATAAGAATAAAAGTACAAAAGAAAGGTAATCCCCTGAATAAACTACATTTGCCCTGGAATTACTGTTTTAATAGCTTGGCATTTTCAATCAATCATGAGCAAAGAATTTAGCTATACTCTATTTCTTTCTGATGCTCACTACAATTACATATAGAGTTAAATACTCTTGCTCATATTAGTATTTGCTGAGTGGTCTTGTTTATATGGGCCAGGATTTCAAATGGTTTTGCCATTTTGAGTGTTATTTTATAACTTTTTATGACATGTACTTGTTTTTTTCAATTCAGTACAAGACAGTGAATGCTGACTGCATGAGCAATGAATGACTTTGCCAACTGATTCAAAGGTGAAGTGGCCTGGCAGCAACTATGATGGCATGAATGAGGAAAATATAACATTGCCTTATTACCTCAGATTTATCTATTCATTGATTTAACTTTTTAATGTTTTTAAGGTGCTCTAATCTATGTGACAAGTACTTGGGTATTTTTTATAAGGGCCAGACTTAATTTATTACTTTGTCTATTTTAGAGCAAGGCTCCATTCTGCTGATTTGCCACATTAAAAGTAATTTTCTCCATATTCAGTGAATTTTAAGAGTAAATTTCATAAATTTACATAATAGAATGTGAGTAAACAATTAAAATCTGACAGAGTGAATTAAAAAATAAGTAAGCCATTTTGAGAAAATTCATATGCAATACATCCATTTTCTCTTCCTCAACAAAATATGGCTGCTAAAAATGTATTTATTATGTAGATCTTGTGAAATAGTTTTCTTTAAAGATATGCAAAAATTAGATTTTTTTTTTTCTGTGAGGCTTAAACTTACAGAAAATAGTGTAAAAGGACGGTTTTAATGTGAAAAACTAGGAGTTTTGAGGTGTAAAATTTCAAATATCACTTGACGTTTCTAAATTCAGTAATTTTTGTGGACTAATGTGTTATCTGCAGTTTTTATCTCAATGTGCTTGCAGTCAGAATGTTTCTGATTTCTGTTTTCATTTTTTGAGTTAATGCCATAGGTGCTGAAGTTTCCAGAGCTATGTAAAATGCTGTATAACATAATAGGGGATCTCAAAGATTTTTCAACTGTAGGAGCACAGACCAAGTTAATTATAGATTTTCATTAGTCGGAGGAAGGGTGCTTATCTGAGAGCACAATGTTGCTAAACTCTTCTAAAACAATCAGACATCTTCAGAGCTGAGGTAATGTAAAGTCATTTAAAGCACTCAAACAGAATGATGACTTCAGCCAATATTTGGGTTGCAAACCTGCATGACTGAAGACAGTATTATTATTTTTAATACCAAAAATAAATAAACTTCCAAATGAAAAGTTCTAAAAGTTAATACCCATTGATATCACTCCCAAATTATCTTAAATCACAGCAGTACTCAATCTTAGTATTTGTCATGTTTCTTGACAGACTTGTATTATATGCACATGCTTGTGTGCTTTTTGTCTTATAAATATTAATATATATGCTGTTACATAAAACATTAAAAATTTCATTAATACTTCTGCTACCATTATTGTGTAGGCGAAATATAAAGAAGTGATAATAAAGTATATTTTACTGAGATGATTTTGACATTTTAACATAAATGAAAATGATCAATTTATGGCCAAAGCATTTCTGAAATAATTCTCTAACATAAAGCAGAAAATAATGAATCACGTGTCACAATTACAAAATTAAGCTGTGTGCAGCATGACATTTCTCCAGTTACTTAGAAGTAAATCTGGAATGATGTCAAAAGTCAATTCTTCGGTATTTATAAACGATTGCCATTCTGTCATAGGCATCTCACTCGTGCATTTTCCCATCAGCATAAAGAAGGCTAGCAATAATTCAATGGCTTTTTGTCATTATTGACAAGAGCTGGATACCTAAGTGGTTCAGTGAAGCTCTGGACCATTTTCAGAATATGTGGCTGCCAGACCTAGATGATGAAAGCCCTTCCTGTCCTAGAGCTGCCCTTTTCTCCTGGGCACATGGTACAAAGAAAGCAGTTTTTGCAACAAGACCCCAGTCAGTCACCATTCTTGTTTGTATTTCTCCTGCACTAGATAAAATTAATTGGCCCTTTTTATGATTTTTCTCCCTTTAAGCACTTAAAACTCCACAATTATAATCATGTTTTATGTTACTATAATGGCTGTGCAGAATATATTTGTCCAATTCTGTGTTTCTCAAACACAATTAGTGCTTCTATTTAGTATTAAATATTCATAAATTTGACCTCAGGGAACTAGTGACTATTAACTAACACAGAGATTGATAACAGCCCTCAATTCAGAGAGCTGATGGGTTTTTTCCTCCTTTGCAGGAGTGGTAAAGGTACACCCAGAGGCTGCAATGTCAGGAAGAGATGCAATTTGAATTATTTTCTTTTTTTTTAATATCATAATTTTATTTTGCTCAAGTACTTCTTTCATGAGAGAGAAAAAGGAAACATTCTACAAGTGCTTCTAATATGTAATCTTTCATAGGAGTGACCCATTATTGTGTGGCTGGAGAGCATAAGTAGTTTTGTCCATTCTTTGCCAGAACACTCCTTACAACTTTATTAACTTATGTTGAAATATCTACTGTTCCAATGTTAATTTCACAGGCATGAAGTTTAGTTTTTATACAATAAAATGCAATAAGTAGTGATAAACCTAGAGAACACAGTGATCTTGACCAATTCCTGAAAAAAGTGTGTGAGACTTCATTTCCTTTTGCACAGAGAAGTCAGATTGTAAGTCAGGAAACGTTAAAGGGTTAGAAATCACCTTCTTCCCCTCTTTCACATTACAATGTGCTTACTGAAACTGCTTTCCACGTGCTGAAAAGTTGTATAATATATTTCCTCTCTCACTATGACTATATTGAGCTAACAATGTGGACTGAGGGAGCAGAGTGGGTTAGGGGGCTGTGAAGAGCAGGTTTAGATTTTCTGAGCTAGGAGTTTCAGCTGAAAAAGTTTCCTATGTTTTTTTGAAATTTTATATCTTGGGTGAGTGGGTGGATTGGTTGCTGGGTTGTTTGGGATTTTTTTTTTGGTTTGGTTTGTTTTTGTGAGATTTGAAGCAACTAATTTATTGTGCAGCAACCTTCAGAATGTTGTTGGGGTATAACCTGTATTCACATCTCAGCAGCAAAGGAAACCTATCTGTAGTTTAGGACTCAACAGAAATTTAGTCCTAATTTTCTGGAAATGTATCGGCAAAGGTTAGAATTAATTTAACATTTTTTGAAATTACATGGAGACTTCAACTCAAATATTATCATTCCAGTGTTAAACTTCTGATAATGAAGGTATTCTGTTAGGGCGTCAGCATTAGAGGGCAAGGCAAAAATATTATTAGCTTCTTTCTTGATTATTTTTGAATCATTTGGAGATGGAGTTATTTGTAAGATTTTTACCTTTATAGGAAGAGATGGGAATCTCTGAATATTCTGCCAAAAAGCTCTGTAGGCCAATCAGTAGTGAAACTAAATATCTAACTAATTAGGTAATAACAGATTTATGTGATTATCATGTCATCAGGGTTGTGCAAGGATGTAAAAGTAGTCATGGAATAAAAAGATTTTATTTGAGAAGGATGCAATGGAAGATTACACAAAGACATTGCTAATTTTGATGTAGTTATTTTATTAGCTATTTTAATTAGATATTTATATTTTTTAGCGTATGCAAACTCAGCAAATTTTTGAGCTAACATGGTCTCCTGAAACTGGCAAACAGAACCCAGTGTGTATGAAAAAATTACTATTATTATTATTATTATTATTATTATTATTATTATTACTACTATATACCAGAAAAGAGATACATAAAAAGTACAAGGAACTTCCTTGAGATATAGGTATTTTACCTAGTTGACTAAAATTTGCTGGAATGTCTTAGAATTCAGGAACTTCATCATTAATTGACTCTAGCATGAGCAGCTGTACTAAAATAAGTGTAAAATAGCCTACTAAAAGCAGTGCAAATCTCTTCATTGCGAGTGGGTCCTTTAAGTAACCAGTGACACAAACAGGCTTTTCTGGAGTCCTGACTGCTATAACTGTACCAGGAGAAAACACAAAAGAGGAAAAAAGTGTATGATTTTGTCTCATTTTATTACAGCTGAAAACAGAACAAATCTGCCAATGAAATAATGCTTGAGATAACAAACAAGGACTCTTTTCACAGTGTTCTTTTGAAAAAAAACCACATTTCTGTTATCTCTTAGTTTGCTTAACTGGTTTTATCTATCAAAGCTATTTTATTTGAAGGTGAATCAAAATCCTTATTACTACAAGGTACAGACAAAGGACAGTTATTTGATTGGGTTAAGGGTACTGAGCTAATTTTCTTTTTTTTTTTTTTCCCTTAATTAAGGAAAGTTAATGTATACGCATTATCTGAGATTTGAAAAGGATTTAGAATCTCTATATCACATAAGATACTGTAGGAACAAATGTTCTATTTATTTTAAATTGATGGCGAGCCAGTACCTTTCAATAAATAAGGAAGCAAGGGAAAGAGATTATTGCCAAAGAAAACAGCTGTATCATCAGCATACCGACAGAGTTCTTTGCTTTTTAATAAGCTATATTTATGTCTGCACTCTAGTTCCAACCTCACTGTCACTCAGATCCAGTTAAAATATATTTTTTATCGTGTGAGATTTTCCACATGGAGCATGCTCTCTTTTAGCTTGAAAAACAGAGTAAAACAGATATGCTTGTACCAATGTTTTCATATTAATATTATTATATACACTAATAGATAATGTGTTCTGAGCATGTGGGATTTTTTCAAACTCTTCTAGCCTTAACATTTTATACCAAAAGTATGTGGGGTTTAGTTTTTATTTATTGTATTAATGTATAGATTTTTAAATTAAGGAAAAAAATCCTGATTATTTCCCCTTTTTTTTTCAATTTTTAAACTAATTATGCAGTATTACTTATTTATAGAAAGAGGGAGAAAGATAGTTGAGAGGAAATGACAGATGTCTCTCTTCTTTTCTGTTGTTTCCTGAAGCCATAAGAAAAAGCCTGTGAAACTGATAAATCCCTAGGGAACAGTTGTGTTACACACATATATATTCACATGCTTATGTGCATATATATGCATATTTATATATAAGCACCCCTCTGTATATCCTGTTTACTATGAATGGCACAGCTATTAAAGGGTTGTACACTACAGATACAAGTGGAAACAAAAAGGATGCTCTATTATTTGCATAGTAGTCACTAAGTTTACTTGGGAAGTATACACAGAAAATTATGGTAGAAGAAACTGTCACTTTTACATTGCAATTTTTCAAATTGTAATCAACCAAGAGCATGTTGCATTACCTATTTACAGCATATAAATGTAATCTGTAGAAGTTAAAGCTCATTCGTTCATTTCTCAGTCTGGACACAAACATTACATTGGAGCTCAGCAAGGTATATCCTGATACTGGTGTCAGGACTAAGTGTATAGACTTCTGAATTCCTTCAGACATTTAAAGAACTCTTTTACTTTTTCTTCTCAAAAATTGGGAAGATGCTGCTGATATCTTTCCAAGGTGCATATTTGACACTTGAGAAAATCAGACTGTAGCATGCTATAGTGTTTAGATCCAGCTGTTACGCATGGGTGTTCTTCATATGCATAATTTCAGGAGAAGCTACTTTTCAGTTATTTTGGCAGGTGTGTCACTAATTCTGTCTTAGGGTATGCTCCCTACAATATTTTGAAGTGGTAAATCATGATTTCTATTTCAGGAGGCAAATAGATCTTTGATTTAATTCCTTACATCACTTTTTTTTTTTTTTCCTTAGTCAAGGAACAGCAAAGGTTTAAGCCTTGATTCTTGATATCTTTAATAATCTCTGTAGAAACTGAGCATTATAGTGTGATTAAGGTCACTTTGATAAATAGATGATATTACAAACCAGCTGTGCTGCTTTGGAAGGCTTTTATGTTAATGAATGGCAGTAGGATGTCATTTTGCTCTTGACACCTTATATATAAGTGTGAGCTAATAGTATAGGAGTAGGATCTGTAAGCCTGTGAAAATATTTTAATTGTGCTTCTGACATTGACATCCCTTTGCCTCAAGAAAGCCATTAGCCCATCTCAGAGTTCCCTATTTTGAAATAGTGAAGATATTTAACCTCATGTAAGTATCTTTTACATAACATCATTAACAGTTAATGTTATAGGATATGTCATGGCATTGTTCTTTAGTTCATCAAGTTTGCATAATATTGCATTTATTTCTTTTGGGTTTTGAATGTAGTGAAGTGACATAAAGTTTCCCCTTGACATTTAGTCCTTTTTTGAAGTCAATGCTATTGAACTGGCAAGACCTCTATATTGAAATATATGCTTATTTCAATAAGTATTTTTAAAAGTTTATCCTTCTTTTGATGATACCAATATAGGAGAAAAATATTACATCTCAAAGGTGCTCAAAAGAAGCAGCAGCTGCAGAGTCCACTCGTAATTCATGTGAATGCCTTGGCTTTACACAGGCCCCAGTACTGGTTGGGTATGTTGGACATAAAAGACAGAGCCAACATAAGAGCTGTGCTCAGGGCACAGAGTTAAGTGGAACAGTAGCAGGACAGAGACCAGCATAATACATTCTCTGAGGCAGTAAGAAACTTCCAGAAGTACTCATTCCTCTCCCTGCTTTGGCTTTGTGAAGCATGAAACATGAAGTGTGTCTTCAGTAACAATCACCAACGTGACTCTTCATGTCAGTGTGCTAGCTTGGTCCTATTCATGCAGTCAAATGATTTACTGCAGGCAGCTCCTAGGGAACTTCTAGGGCTAAATATTCACTCCAGGTTGTTGTGGGATACTGAATTCAGACATTGTTTCAAAGCAGGCATTTTGATGTATTGATTCCAAAGGAATGCATGCAAACCTATCATGCTGTGCTGTTAAACCTGTGGATTTAAATGATACAGGAGTCCGAGTTTATTCAACAAATGTGTTGTGTGTTTTCAAACACTACTATCACAAACAGACTGTTTCAATGTTGTCAGTGTAAATATTTCTGAAGGCTTCTCAGTGATTGTGTCCAGTTCCCAGATTGTGAAGCCTTTAGCAGTGGGCTGCTCTGTTTATAGTCTTGGAGGGAACCCTGCAGAAGCAGTCTGAATAATGAGGCAGAGCTTCCTTGGTGATAAATGGGCCTTTATAGATGTGGCAGTAGTATTTGAAAAGGACCAAACTATCAAATTGGATTTGCTCATTCCTTAGTATGTTAATGTAACTCTTTAGGTACCTATGTAGGTGTACAGCTTCACATGCCTACATCCTTGATGATTATTTTACCCCAAATAACTGCACTGTAATTGCTGTAGAAATATTTTGCTGTAGATAATTGCTTCAACTTTATCAGTAGTTTACCTATCTTTATTCCTCATCCTTCACCTGACTTGGCTTCTTTTCCTTCATGGCTTCTTTTTTTAATATTTAGTTTTATCCAGGTCATCCACATCTGTGTTGTCCTTGTCCCTTCATTACTGATAACTCTGTCTGCACTCCTAACATATAGTAACATATATTAAATAGATATTAAACAAGATGTCATTCCCTGCCATGTGATATTTTGACTAATTTTTTGACAGAATCACAAAATCAGAATATTCAGAGTCAGAAGGGATCCACAAGGATCACTGAGTCCACAGCCCCTCCTTTTTGTGCTCTAATTACAGATCAATTTCAGAAGATAAAGAAAACAACCTTAAAGTACAGTTTAAGACTAATAATTAAAAAAGATATCTCATGAGTTACAATTGTTTCCAAATCTCATTTCCCATATTGTTAATTTGTACAGTTAAACCCTTTTTACTTATGTGTCTATCATAAATTTGCTTGCATATGAGGTCATAATAACCACAGGGAAAATTTCTTCTGGACTTCTGAAGCCATGAATAATCAATGAAAATATTGCCTTAATTTATATTTAAAGATATGATTTGATATTCTCTTCTGAAACTCTTTTACTTGGTCTGTTATTGCAAGTAGTACGTTAAAAGTTCTGAGTCAGTTGGTTGGCCCTTGATTAACATGTCCATTTTATATACTGGTTCACAGTCGCACATCACAATTCTCCTCAATGATTCAAAGGTTACAATTTTTTTTTAAATTGGCATCCTCTCACTTCTTCCTAAGTCACTCTCTTTTTCCTCTCATAAGTTTGAGCTTGGGGTTGGTGGTTTTTTGGGGTTTGTTTTGGTTTTGCTTGGGTTTTTGTTTGTTTTTTGGTTTTGTTTGGTTGTTTTTTTGGCTTTTTGTTATTTTGATTGGTTGGTTGGTTGCTTTTTTTTTTTTTTTCCCTGTGGGGGAGACGGTGCCATTGTTTGGTTTCGGAGGTTTTTAAAAAATTTTTTGTCATCAGGAAACTCCAGTATTTTCAATATATACAAGGCTTGATAACTTGTGTGTTGCAGGTAGCTGTACAAAGATGGGAAATATTTCAGAGAACTACATTAATTCAAGTTTGATCCAGGTTAAAATGAGAACCAGGCTAAGTGACTTAGTCCATACTGTTATAAATGAAAAGCCACAAAACGTATGCTTATAAGTGTTGGAGTATGTGTTAATTAGTAGAATGAGTTCTACAGAGTAATCTGGTTTCAGACAGCTTACTCTACATTATGAAGCTATATCATCCAAAAAATCAGGATCACAAATGTATCTGAAGATTACAATTCATATTTTCATGTTGAATATCTAATTTTTGAAAATAATTCTTGGGCACCCCAGTGGATGAAAAATTAATTGAGAACATCTGAGAAATGCAGTGGGTAAAAATTAGGTTATATGATTCTTGAATTCTTAGAGAAAATTTGGTCAATAATTTGCAATGCTATTGAGATTCATACTATGATGGAATAACAAGTTTTAATGCCCACACTCAAAAATAATATTGGAAAAAAGAGGAAAATATTAGAAAAACTAGTAGAATGTTCTGGCTGATTTTAAGGCAAAGTTTAAGAGTCAATGTTAGCATGACCTGGCTTTTACATCTAAATACAGTTTTGCCAGACAGAAGTGTCTTTATCCAGAGAAAGATGCATGAATCTGTTTCTCAGAAAACAGATGCATTAAAAAAAAAAAAAAAGTTATATTAATGTTTAATTTTAACAAATGAGAATAATTTTAGAGGACAATTGAAATTCTCAATAGATGGATAAGAGATCATAAGTATATTTTTCAATATATGTTCTATTTTAGATATACAGACTTATTGAAAGAGTGGACCACATTAGCTAAAATGAAACAGTTTTTGTTCTCACTTGAAATCCTACAGAATGTTTAATCTTACTGTAACCTAAAAGCTGTGATATACTTGTGTAATATTTTGCTTTTATGTACAGTAATGTCATATATCAACACAGAAAGTATGGAAGATGACCAAAATTACTTTGCATCACAGTTGGTGTCATTGAGTGTTAAAGGCGGATCTGCTTTACTGTGGGAAAGTCTGGCTAAGAACTTCAGTGTTGTTAACTAACAGAGGGGACATTTTGCAAACAGTCTAAAATGTATTACTGTTCTTCAAATAGGCTATTAACAGAAATATGTTTAGTGACTAGTAAGTTGGCCAAATACCTCAATCCTGTGAAAATTATTTTTACTGCAACAAATTGACATCTGATAACAGCACAAAAGTAGATCTGGACATGAATAGCCAGTATTTTTCTTATAGACCACAATAGTTACTAATTCAAATCTAAACAACTTATTTTTTTTATCATAATGTCATTTGTCACAATTAGTATCTGTTAAAGACATGTACTTGAGACAAAATTGTGTTTTCACATGGCAAAAAATACATTTCATTCCTAGTCATTAGTTTTCTCAGATTTTCCACAAAATAAAGCCATTTACAAAAATAATATTGAATGTAGATGTTGTAAAAGTCTGAATCACCAATATCATTGTTTCCTGAACTAATCAGCTGCAGTAATGTCATAGAAGTATTCTTATGTTTGGAGTTTCTGACTTGGGACAGTTTAAATCTATATAAATATATATCTAAAGGACTACCATAAGTATAGAATTTTAGGTTGGGGTTTTCTTTGAGAAATTTGGTGGTTGCTTTAGTAGCAGGGTGGTGGATTCACTGAGCTGAGCTCCTGTCCATGCCAATTTAAGTACTTTCAACTATACTTTTTTTTAATTCTGCCTCCCCCTTCCCCCCTCCCTGCCCAATTTGGAACAGTAACCACTGGCTGTATGTGCAGCAACAATTAGGAATATTAACCAGCTGAAATTGATGATAATTTTTTTTTTAGTAAATTGTCATGTGAACCAAACTTATATCTGGCAGTATATCTGGAAAGAGTTTGTGATCAGAACAGTAGTTTTCAGATTCACAGCATCATTTTGAACTAAGGCATGTATGCACTTGTCAAGGCAGGGGTAAAAAGCAGGAGATGAAAAAGAGACGTATAGACACCCTTGTCATCAGTACGTTAGTAGTCAAATAGATCAAGCTTCCCTGAATAACTGTGTTCTTGAATTATTAAAACATCTTCTTACATTCCTCCAGAAGATGATAGACTTAATTTAAAAAGAGATATTAAATTTGAAGTGATAGTTTTCAACATCTTTTGTTCTACATTAATATGATTTAGTGATATTCATTTTTTCTACCATAGCATGTTACCTTGCTTAAACTGTCTGGAAATAAAATTGCTCAATTCAAAAAATGTTCAGATTTCCAAACCCCCTCTGATTTTAGTGGTCTCCGTATCTGCCCAGGAGATTCATCTCCTATATTTGCCCTATACATCAAGAAGTAGAAAGCCCTTACTAGAGGGTGATTTGTGTGCTCCAATTTGTCCTCTAAAAGAATGTCACTTTTTGCTACTAAGAGAGAGAGCCTTAGGAAACCAGCTTAAAATTAGTCTTTCTTAATAACCCATTGCAACCCAAAGACCAGATTATCAAAGGACCTCAAGCAATTAACAGACTGATTTTAGTGAAATGTACTTATTGAATTGCTTTTAATGTTCTTTTAAACTTTTCACATCTTAAGAGGAAAAAATCTTGAATGGAGCAGTTAGTGGAATGAGGAGTTTTACTCAGCTTGCGTTGTGGACTCTGAAATTAATCACTATGTATATTTTTAATAAAACAGTCAAGGGTTTTTTTTAATTATAAAGATATGTTAAGATTTAAGATTATTTTAAATACCCCTGGAAAGAAAGATATATAAGAGAATAAACAAAGCAAGTAGCAAACCCACATATTTTCTTAATAGCCAATGTGAGCTAGGCTTTTCTTTTGTCTTAAGGTTATTGTTTGTATAAAGATTATGTAGATTTTGGTTTGCTTTCACATGTGGGGAATAAACATAAATGATTTCTGTTGAAAAGAGAGTTAAAATTAGAGAAAACCCAAGGAATATTCTGTGCTGCTTCTATGACAGCAAGAATTGAACTGAATATAAAATAATTTCCTATCTCTAAAGCAAACAGAAGATTATATATATATAGTTATATATTTATATATAAAATATATAACATAAAATATAGAGCACAGTGAATAAGTAAGACCATAAATGACATAAGTAAATGCTGTCACAAAGCAGTGATATGAGGCTAATTAACATATTCTAATATTATAAATCATGATAAAGAAAGTAAAATTTCCATTGAATAAGAGATAGAAAATTAAACCAAGCATGTCTCTGTCCTGTTGCCAAAAATTCTATGAAACATTTGCGCAAATATTTAAATACAGACAGTATGATCATAGTTTCATATATTTTCCTAAAAGTTTGGAACATTTAGCAATAACGAGTTGACAGCTTTGGTATATTTTTGGATCAATTTCTTAAAAAAACCCAAACCAATACCCCCCAAAAATCAAAAGACAGAAACAAAAATGACCCAAATAAAGTGCCAGCAAAGGTGATATTTAGCAAAAGATGTGACTGCGTAATTGATTGAGGATATTTTGTAGTCACACCATGAACTCATACCAATTTTTTTATGAGAAAAAATACTATGTTCCTTTAAGCAATGTGCAGGAGGTGAATATCTTTATTGCATCATTATAGCACAGAATTTCTGAATACTTAGATCATATTGATCTGTAATGATATGTAGCAGCAGTTACCATCCAATTAGAGATATCCAGGGGATGGAGTATAAACAGTCCAAATGTGAAGTGATACTTCCAAGGAATACCTACCTTTTCAGGTTCTGAATGGTTTTCAAACAAATCTGGCATTTTTGTATTTAACAGTCGTTAATATGTCTTTTCTCCAGGTATTTGTCAAATTACTTCTTCAGGCCATCCAAAACATCCTGTAGCAAACATCAGCCTAGAGGAAATAGGGCACTTGCCTTCTCTTTGCTTGCTTTGCACTTCCTGACTGATGGTTTCACCTGCTGCTTCCTCTTTCCAAGAGCATTTATTCCTTCAAAGTCACTACTAAGGAAATCAGAACAAAGGTAATTGACACAATAGAGCAAAATTGTCGAGGTTGAATACCTGGCTCAAAAATCTAAATTGTAAAGAAATTGTTAAGGAAATCAGATGTAACTTTTATTTAGGGCCATATACAGACATTTAAATATCCCACTTCTCATTCTGGGCAATTTAAATAGTCTTGTACAGACTATAATTGTGAATGCAATTTTCTAAGAATGAGACTGAGAATTAATTTAATTAAACTCAGGTTAAATTACTTCAAATAGGATAAGATGAATGCTGATTAACAGAGTCAAATGCCAAGTCAACTAAAGTAATTCCAACTTGAGAAGAAAATATTTGTGATATATTTATTGAGGTAAAGTCACTTGAAACAAGATTACATGTGTTAGCTTTGACAGTACTGAAGTTCAGGTATATTCAGGACATTATATGAGAAGAAATTGCTGGCAATAAATATGGAGCTTAAATAATCTTTTCTTAATGTTCATGAAGTTAGAATCTTAAATGAAAATGTACAAAAGTCACATTATACAGGCTGACATCCTTTAGTTTTAAATGTAAAAATGGAATTGCAAATGTTGGAACATGGTCTGCCAAAAGAAATTTGTTTGCTTTATGGTCTTGAATAACAACAACAAAAAAGGAATTTTTTTTTATATTCTTGTATCACATAATTTGTATTCATTCCTCAGATTGCCAAAGCACAGCTTAACCTGAAATAAAAATATAAGCTACAATTACAATGGAATTACATAAAATTAACAACTATTCAAGTTTCAAAGCTGGCAAAATATTTATTTTCAGTGTATCAACCCACAGTGACAAGCTATGGGGGAAGGAGGGAGAAGGAGAGGAAAGTAACAAAGCATAGTTGCACTTTACCATGCAGCGAACAATTGAACCGCCCAGAGGAAAATATTTTTGAGCTCTAGGAGGTCAAACATGCTCATTATAACTCAGCTTTATGTTAGAGAAGTAAAGTTATGAAATCCATTACTATGCAACAACATCAAAATGCATGTAAGTATGTTTGTAGGGATGATACTTTTATAAAAAAATCAAGTTGCCATATTGAAGATCTGTGAAGGTGATTAAACAACACCACATTTTAAAGAGAGAAAGATTAATTCTATTGCCCCCAAAAAAAAAAATTGTTCACAGATTTTGTTGTTTTGGGTTTTTTTTTCTAACTGGAGGTATATGTTAGTTTAATGAATTTTCCTTTTTCATCCACCTGTCAGCAGTGGAGTCTATGTGAGTATGGTACTTAAACACTAAGGAAAGGATTTTTCCAGTATGAAATTTTTTTTTCCAGTAACAGATTAAGTATGACTGCTGAAAGCTTGTGCCTGTCACTGATGAAGTAGATTCTCCAGTCAGCAAATAAATAAATGTTAATGGAGGACAGAATGGCTCTAAAAGAGTATTACTGATTGAGTAATAATAGCAGTGGACAATGGCTAAGGATGGCATAAAAATAAACAGTTTGATTAAAAAATATTTTAGAGAAAGGTGGTAAAAATGTTCTGCTTGAATATTGTATGAAATGCATGTTCTTCATTTACAGAAGTTCAAAACAGCTGGCCTGTGAAATTGGCAGTTATTAGTAGGAATTTCTAATGAATTTGCCAAGTTGGAGTGGCACCATATGACAAGAAAATATAATATCTAGCTTATAGGAGAGATAAACATGCAGCTGCAAGCTGATTAGTCTATCCTCAGTAGCATACAATTGATGAAGAAATACTGGAAGTGTTCAAGTCATGACTGTAAATGAATAAATGTTGGAAAATAATGCATCAGTTCATCAAAAGTAGATTGTGTCAGACTAACCTTGTATCTGTCTTTGATAAGACAACAGATTGATTCTCTGGAAAGGGAAATTCAGTTTTAATCTGATTTCAGTAAAACATTTTATATAATACCATGCAAAGAAAGACAGAGATGCTGGATGCTTGAGGAAGTTTTGTTAGTGAGACAATTGTTGAATTTGTTGAAATTTGGTAGTGGAACTCAAAGGTAAGTAATGGGGAAAATCTTGTTTAATTCTTTTCGCTGATGTATTAATCTCTACAGTGGAAGTTTGTTGATGCCATGAAGCTGGCAATCAGTTCAGAAAAGGATGAAGATAGAGTAAGATGTAGGTGTTTTAATAGAAGTAGAGCAAAATTCCTTACTTTGAAATTCAAAAAGTACTTCTATCAATGATTTAGGAAATATAAAGGAAACACTAGTGGTAGAAACAAAGAAAACTTTTGGGATGTCCAAGTTAGCTATGGATTGGTCAGGTTCAATAGGGCTTTGAGCAACTTGGTCTAGTGGAAGGTATCCCTGATCAAGGCAGGAGTGTTGGACTTAGATGATTTTAAAGGTACCTCCCAGCCCAACACATTTTATGATTACTTGAAATCACAAAAGCAAAACAGTATTAAGAAATGGTTACTGAACCTTAGAAAACATCAGTCAAGCATTTTTAAGATGGAGTTACTGTTCTTGCATAAAAGACTCATGAGACTTCTTCTGCAATGTTATGTACAAGGAAGAAAAATCTTTATTTTCAGGATAAAGAGGGGAATGGGAAATATATTTAATAACAGTAAAATAGAGAAGTATGGCTGAAATAGCATAATAAAAAGAATTCTGAATGATATATAAATATAGTGAAAAAATACGATAGTTAACAGCAGCTGGGTGAAAATCACCTTAAAGTATATAGACACCAGAACACAGGGATGTAAACTTCTTACTAATTAAGATAGTCTAGATTATGTAGCATTGGTGACAGATTCAAATGGTTCCTTCAGGTCTGTGCTTCTTGAATAGTCATGATGTTTGTTAAATAGATAAATCATTCCTATTAATTTTATTTTGGTCTAAACTCAGAAATCCTTTAGGCCTGCATATAGAAAGTTGGAAAAACAAGGTTAAAGATCAGTATTGAAATGAATTGAGCATAACATTTAGTACATTCCATCAGGATATTTTTCTGGCTTCCTGTTTCATCTTCACCCTTTAAAATGATGGGAATCATTGCCTTTACATATTCTCTATTTAGTGTCAAATGAGTTCCATATGTTTCACTAATAAATAAAAGATTAAGGAGATTAAAATGAATATTCTGGCAAGGAGGGCAAAGATTTGTGAAGGCTCTCTCATAAGCAACTTTGAAGTCACTTGAGGATCTGCACAGTAAAAATGGCTATACCTCTGAAAAAGTCTGCAGGATGCCACAGTGATTTGAGACCTTTCTTAGTGTCAATCATTATAATCAGCATGTGGGTCCCAATAAGAATACTTGCCTTGAAACTTTTTTGTGAGTCATCTGTAATTTACAGTTTTTTGATATTCTGAGATAGAAATTAGTCTAGAGTCAAAGACGCAACACCATGTAAAATGAGAACCTAAACTAGAAGAGCAAGCCTAATTGAATTGTGTGCTCTTCTTAGACTTTGTAAATTTAAGTTTTGTTCAAATTTAAAAAAAAATAAATCCATTACAGTGTTAACCAATCTAAATCTTCTGCTTTTAGAGCAAAAAAAATTTCCTAGAACAACTACTAAATCTAATGCAGATTATAGAATCATAAAATATTTCAGTAGGTATCTATAGGTATCCATAGGTATCTACAGATATCTATCTGTAGGTGTCTATCTATCTATCTATCTATCTAGGCAAATATATTAAATACCTCATCAAATATGAAGGGTGTAGGGATGAGATATAAGGAGGGAAATGATAGTGGAAAAGGTTCAAAATATGTTCACTTCAGAAAAATGTGAAATAAGGAATTTAGATATCACCAGCTTGGTGTCGAACAGATTTTTTTGAATGTTTGAGCAATAGTGAGCTAAACAGCAAACATTTGGGTGACATATCCTACTAACTTGGGTATCTTTCAACTGTTTTCAAAAGCTAATTTGGGACTGTAATTATGTCTTCGGTTTTGCATATATCAAAAGTAAGAATTGCTGTTTGTTAATGTGTGATCGATGGTAGGAAATGCCAGAATATTCGTAATTACTGGAAGGAAAAAAAATAAGCCAATGAGCATACACAAGTTTTCTTGTCAGTTTTGTTGCTTATGTCTCAGATCTCCAGTACATCACTGGAATTTAGTCATAGTCATACAATAGCCCATTTCATTTATGTGAGACTTTAAAGTTGTATCATGTTGTAGACTAAAGTTAAAAAAAAAATCACTAATAGAATTATAGAATCATTTAGGTTGGGAAAAAACCTTTTAAAATCATAGTGTAAATTGTCATCAAGCTATCAGGACTGTCAGCTTGGAACAGGAGCAAAGAATAGATATTTCTTTCAAATATGGAAATAAAAAATCTGTGCCAAAACTCAATGTGATTAGAAACTATTATTTATATTATAGGACTCCTGTGTATAACTACTAGATATCAAACTGAGAGCCACAGATTTCTCCGCAGACTTGTGCAGTAATTTACAATTTTTTCTCAAGATGTCTATGGGCTGTGGTATGGGCTTTCTGAATTTCTGTTTCAACATTTCAGATATATGAGATTAGCCTACCATTAGTAGTTTGGGTTTATAATTGCTTTCTTGCACAATGTGCTCAAGAAAATATCAACTTCCAAGTGAAAAAGAAAAAAAACCTTTAAAAATCTCCATTTAGTCCTGTCGCACTCTACTGCAGTTATCAAAGAAGAAACAAATCCATTCCATACCTACCTTTATTCCACTTAAATATTTTAAAATTACTTTATAACAATAACTGACACGGTTATTAAAATCAGTAATACAAATATGAGATTTTTACAAGATTGGCCCATATGAGCAACTTAGTTTAACTTTCCTCAGCTGTTACCTGATTGGAATATATTAGTGTGATTGGTCAGTGTGAGTAAATTAGAAATGGAAGATTGAGTTATTTGTATAGAATGATGATATTGATTGGGCTTAATGTATATTTTCTCATTGATAATACTCATCAGATTTGTATTGTTGGGTGATTTTCTCTATGGTCTAATATTATTCAAAAGTTACTCATTCATGGAAGACATATAGATGAAATTTCACCTAGAAAGAGATTCTGCCTATTCACTAAATTCTGAAGTGTTCTTGGTTAGAACTGTTTCAGAACTAGACTTAATTCTAATTCTAGTCTACTGTTCTATTACTAATAAGCAAAAAATGTTGACTTTTCAAAATCCCTAGATTCAATGGAAAGACTTGTTATCTCTCAGTGAAGTATAGGATATATTTCTGACGTTGCTTTACAGCTGTCTATTATTCAGCAACATACAAATCTTTGTCTTTCCTCAAAAGTCGTTAGAATCAAATCTTATTCTATAGATCATAACTCCTTTAAAACTGTCACTTTATCAGGAGGTGTAGTGGACTGAGTAGCATATAATATATGTGATCATGCAATGATATAATGTAGAATAAAGCTAAAAAATAATGTCTTTATTATGAGTATAAAAGCAATTGTAGTTTAAGCTAGGAGGAGCATCCACTGTGATTTCTATTTATGTGAATTTCATTGCACTATTTGATTATGCTTTCTCAAAATACAATGGCAAATAAGTTGAACATAATGGGGCACAAAATTATTGTGGTCTGAATTTTTCATCCTGTCTCGAATTTGCCAACAGCTTGGATATATAGGGAACTGTTTTGTTGATGAACCAATAGTGGGCAATCAAGAAGAGGTGAGTGTATGTCAAGGCTAATCCTTGTAAATTTTTGTGGCAGGAAAAATCAAATCATTCTGAAATATGTACTGCATACATACAAGGGAATGGTCTTCTATTAAAATACAGCAAGGAAAAAATTCAGGCTTTACTTACCTGTCCAAATTTCTCGTGAGCTCAATAGCATCTCTTGGAGGCCATTTTTGTGACAAAGTAAAAGAGGGTCAGTAAAGAAAACAGTAGGTTTCTATGAGGTGCACCACATGACAAATATTAATAGTTCTAACAAAGCATCCAGATAGAACTATACCTGCCTTACACTACACTATGGTTTGCCCTACTGCTAAAAAAAAAATAAAAAATGGAAAGGCTTCCTGAGAAAAGGAACAGAAAAAATATGAGAGTGGCAAAGATAGATAAAAGTTAAAGGTTACTAAAAGAAGGTGACTAAACCCATAACCAGGATAACTAATTTCCCATTGAGTTACCAAGCTTATAATTAAATTTAACAAATAATTAAAGGGAATAGGATGGTGTTCTCCACATTAAATATTAAAGTTAAGTTGAATAGCTGGATGAAACAATCCCAACTCCTGAAAAGGGCTTTGGATTCACATTATTTCTATTCTGAGACTGAAAACATTATTATTGTAGCTTCTTCTGTTTCAGAGAGGTCTAAACTCAGTGTGACAGAAAATACTTCGTCTTCTCTCAGGCATAGCTGTACTAGTAGGATGGAAAGGCAAGTCAGGTCTCTTGCAGAGAAGAATTACTTATTTTAAATAAATGATACGAAGATTGAATAGACTGTCAACAACATGCTAATCACCTTCAATTCTGCTGGCAGTAACTGTTCCCCACAGACCATAAAAGATATTCTGATTTGACTTTTAGATATCTGGCCATCTGTTTCCTGAACATCTTGTATTAATTGTCTGAAGGAATAGAAATTTGGCAAGCACATGTAGCTTAACCTGTCCATTCATTCACATGACATGCATCATTAGCAGTACACTATGTATCGTCCACAGTTGTCTCTCCCTTTGACAAGTCCGAAGTAATTAGGTCTGTGCAACATGAATCCTGTCATACCAGGAAATTCAACTGTTAATGCTGTCTTATATTTAGGTAATCTCTCTGTCAAATGATTACTGACAACAGAAAGGGACAGAATTAGTGTAAGTAGTGTCCCTCTTGACAATGAAACTATACACAGTATCTTATGTTACAGTTATGCTTTTCCATGCATAGGTAGTACCCCTCTGGTCATCAAGAAAGCTGGGTTTTAAAATGAAAAAAAAAAAAAACCAAAAAAAACCCACTGTTGTCATTGGTGTAATTTGAAGTCTGGTCATTGTTTTCATATCCTGGATTTACTGCAATAGGAATAATCATTAGCAAATTCTTGTTATTCTCTCTGACTGTTTCAGATGAGTTCGATGCTGCTCATAGATATAAGACGCAAAAACACACTGAAATGAGCACACTCAGAATCACAGAATACTGTGAATTGTAAGGGATCCACAAGGATCATCCAGTCCAACTCTTAAGTGAATGGGATCAAACCCACAACTTTGGCGTTATTAGCATCACAGTCTAACCAGATGAGATAATCTAAATCACTCAATAGTTTTGCTAGGGATTTTCTCTCTTTAGCATAAAATTTTTCACTTCTCTAAATGGCTATGAGGACCCCAAAGCTTCATTTATGGGTTCAACAAAGTATTTAGTTTAATTATTTATTTTCTTTCAGAAAGGAAAAAAATAGGGAAAGCTTGAAGCCCTGAAATATCACCATCACAATTGTGTTTGGTAAAATTTCATGGCATTCAGATGAAGGATACATTAAGATGTGACAAATCACATTATAATCAGGATTTAAACTATATTTATTCTTCTTCTTTGTTTAGATCAGTGCTAGAAAACCTACAAAGTGCTAATGCAAATGGAACATTCTGGTAACAGACTACTTGTTAGCATTATTAGCAGTATACCAGATTTCTTGCAGCTAAAATAAGACTTAAGGAAAAGAAATCAGTCAGTTTTTTTTTACAAATGTCCCCTGAGAACTGAGGCATAACAGTAGAAGTGAAGATAGTGAAAAGATTCTGTAAGATCATAGGATTGGTTTAATACTTCAGGACAAGAGGATTACGTTTATGCTTTTCTTGTTGTCAATGGACACATGTATCAGTTTTAAATGAGGATCTTTAAAAAGAAATGAAAGGAAAAAAACCCAAAGAAATTTAAAATAGAAAAAAAGCCGCCAAGGCTTGAATTTGTACATTTAAAACACACCCAATAACGTGCACTGCTGAAGAAAACCAGTGCAAATATTGTGTCTCTTTTTTTAATGATTATTTATTAATGAGTGTCCTAAAAGTATTTTCTACCATTTATTTAATTTTTTAGAGTTTGAGGGCAGATTTTTAAAAAATGCATTAAAAGGACACATGCCATAATCTAATCTCATAGGTGATAACATTGCATAAAAAGTTTGTGGACTTTCTGAATTCCTTGTTAATAGCTTTGTGCATTAGCAATAACACAAATTTTGTGTCCTTTTGTCCCTACATGTGAGCAAGCTGTTACTTGACTCAAGATCTGATTTTTTAAAGCAGTGTGCAACACTCCACATGAAAAATCCATAACCACTACTAATAATTGGTATAGAGGCTATTGTGAGTGTTCAACAAAATTTTGATGTGAGAAAATATGTGGTGATAGATACGTATTTTGAGGAACCTTTTAAAACTTTCCTTCAAATATTTATTTAAATAAGATATTCTGCCCAAGGCCACACTTATTTACACACATATTTACTTTTGCACACCCACATTCATACTATTTGTATACATCATATTGTCCATAATGTTATATTATTTTTAACTACTTTACATTTTGAAATAAGGTCTCAATACGGATCAAGTATCCCTGAAATACTTTTTAACCACTCTTCTGCAAAGCTTTTAATCATACCAGATAATTTTCTTTTTTTCCCCTCTGGTTTCTCCTCCTTACCCCTCTTCCTGTGTGAGCTGGGATCACCTTCAAAGCAGAAGATTTTTTGAGGGACTGAACAATAGTTCTATGTTACTCCAGGTGTAGCTGACACATTTTAATTAAGTTGAAATAGGTCCATGGTGGTGCAGAAGGGAAGGCAGGCTTGCTCTGAGCAAACCTTTCTCTTTTATCTTCTTTAAACTACCTTCTGTAAGGAGCAGCATTGAAGCCAAGAATGCAAACTGTGCTTCATGGGTGAAAATAGTCCTGAACACTTGGGCCAACAAATGCTGCCAGAATTTCAAAGCATCTGAAGGCACTGTCCATGCTGGGTTCACAAAAAACACAGTGTGGTACCTTCATGAGAGATCTCTTCAGCATGGCAGAACCCATAGTTCCATTTAAGAAAAAAAATACAAACAAAAATCTAAATTTAGAGATGGAATTTGAGGATAAGCATTCTGAATTTTTATGCATTTGGTTAGTAGTTACTGAAGAAAAGCACGTACCTTAATTAGACTGTTTTCTTTCCTTTCCACATCTTTTGATAGGATTTTTGAAAAACAAATCTTAAAATATTTTATTAGTAGCAGGCAATACTGTACTAAAAGAGTTCCCAATGCAGACCAGGAATATTTGCATCTCCTTCAAAAATACAGCTATTTGGGAATTTTCTGAACTTTTATTTTCCTATTCTTGACTCTTCTTCCGTGTATGAAGAGAAATTTTTAAAATTATATTTTTCTTCCCTTCTTACATGGATGACCTGGCATTCACTGAGTGGCACCTTTAGTCTCAGCAATTAATGACCCACTGCAAACTAAGAGTATAAACAATGCCCAAACATATCAGAAATAGTTGTTTTGAAAAGCACAAATTAATTGGTAACTTTTTATAAGCACATAACTAAATGATTTTTTTTTCCTGTAGCCACATGATTAGGATTCCATAGAAGCCCAACAGGAGCACTGAGGTTAATATATGTAATAATATATGTACAGCATACATACATTTGGAATTGGTATGTATTTTTCCATCTGGTCCTATCTTATAATGTTACTTTATAAGGATAATACAAAAAGTTTCAATTTTTAAGACATTTCCTATCATTTTAGAGCTGGAAGCCAGTCTTAATAGTAGTTGAAATCTTCTCACTTTGGAAAATCCCAAAACCACTTAAGGTTATGAGTCTGATATGGAAGAATCAGGATTAAACATTTGAGAAAAGTACTGTTGTGCTTAAAAAAAAAAATTCTGTGGTTTCCGTATGTTTAAAAAAGAATATGATTCTTTTTTTCCTTTCAGAAAAATATAGCAAATATTTAAGATTGTAATTTTAGGGCGGGGGGAAAGGAGAAACTATAATTTATGTGGGATTTATAAGATGGTTCCTTTTTTTCCTTTTTTTCTTTTTTTGAAAAGAGACTGCTCACTTTGTTCTTGAAAAGTATTAAGAGCAGTTATCCTTATGGTTAGGTGAAGGAATACATTAAAAAATCCGTCTCAAGGTAAAAGTAAGAAAGAAGTTATAGGAAAAAGGCTTAAAAGGCCACCTGTGATTTTACTTTAGCATCAATTTCTTTCTTATTCTTGTTCTGAACTTCAGGGTTTAGATCAAATGTAGAAATCCTTTTAGTATCTTCTATGCAAATTAAAGCACTTAACAACAGATTGCTTTCTTGTATTACTCACAAATACATGAATCTTGGATAATAAAGTAAGCTCTTCATCTCTGGGTCAGAAGTATATCAGTAAAAAAGATGTTTAAAATTATAAAAAGGAGGAAAAAATCCCTTTACATTAGTTGTTTTCTTACTGTCATATGTGTGATATAGTATTTGTATCAAACTTTGTTAGTTACTATAATAAATTTAAAATTACAATTGTCTCAAGAAAGTTTTGCTGGTTTTGAGTTTATTAAATAACCATTATTTTGGTAAGTGTTGCTATTATTTGTGTCAGCTTGTGTCTACTTAAATGGATAGATTTTTAGTCTTTGATGTCCCTAATAATATTTACATGATATTTGAATTATGTATTGCTTTCCTTCACTAATTTGCTACTGTTTGTTATCTGTTGGGTAGCTTATAGAAAGCCTGAATGAATCGTGCAATTTGAGGGAGTTTGGTTTTAAACTTCACTGAATAAAACATAAAAGAATTTAGTAAGAGAGAAACCCATGAAATTAGGTTGCCTGCACTCCACTGGAGAATGGCTGACCAAAGAAAGGATATCTGACTAATTGCTGTTCAAAATGGACATAAAGAGCAACCAGTGATCAGAGAAGAAATAATGTGCAGTCTGCACATGACCCAGGAGCAAACTTCAAGGCAGACTACCTGGCAAGCAGGAGAAGTCTTGGTTAATGGGGATACCAGGGGTCTTGGAGCTGCTTAACTGGAGACTTTAGATCTGCTAGCAGGACCCCAGAGACATCAAACTCTGGTGACATCTGGGAAGGGTTTTTCCCCAGAGAGTCCCAAGACTGGGTGATTACTCAGGTAGTTCCTGTTTTAGGTGGGTGCCTGTGCCAATCCTGTTCTGTCTGTCTGTTTGCAAGCAGCAGTGTCTGCAGAGACCTTGTGCATGCCCAAAGGAGATAGTGTTCAGCTTCATTCCTGGAGAGGCCGGGAAATGGGACTGGAGCAGATCCTCTCAATCAGCTCCAGGAGGGGATGGATCAATCCACTGGGTTTGGTTGTATATTATATGCATACTAAATAATCTAAGTTTGCCTACTAATCTTAATATTTCAAAATGTAATGTCTGTGATCATTTTCTCCCAGGAGTGATTTTTAGTCTCTTTTTTTTTTTTTTTTTTTTTTTAACAGGCGCTGTGTGAGGGTAGGGATATGGAGTTTTCTGTACTCTGAGTGGGTGGCATTTTTTTGTTTGCTTTTTTCTCACTGTCATTAGCTTGGATCGTATTTGAAGTGGTGGTAAGAAAGGGAAAGTTATTTAGAGGTGTTAAACATGGAGGTGCAACTATTTGTTTTGTTATCTCAGTGAAAAATTCATGTTACAGTTGGACTCAGTAAAAATCTTGACTGTCAGGAAGTGACCTGAGATATCCTGACTCATCTCCCTGTAGGTCATGTTTCGTCTGGCTTTGATGTTTAGGGTATCCAGCCTGCAAACCTGGACTGAACTTTTGCCTTCAGAAAAGAGATTCTGTTTCAGGATTTCTTTACTTCTTCAATAATTCATGGTTCACACATTACTCTGTCATGTCTTATACTACAAGTCTGAGGTGCAATTTTGTTCCCATGAAAAGCTGCAGACTAAAGCACTTTCTTCCATGACCGTTATAAAGATAAAATACTGCAGGGTGGGTTATCAAGCTATTGAAAGGATTAAATGAGGTTAGATAGATCTTCGGGGGTTTACCTTGTACAGGAAAACACTTTTGTGAAGAAAAGGGACTAACAAGTTGTATCACCTAAAAGAAAGCACATTCATTTTTGAATCTCTTGAGGCTATCATAGAACCTTACTGGGGCAAAATAATAGGGAACAAAATATTATTGATTTAGATTTAAAGGGAAGCATAAGACTTGAAAATACTTTATATCAATTTATTGTAACTGTTACTGCCAAAAAATTTGTCATGAGAAATACTTTGTATTACACTGATATTTGCTGGTTTTACCTGTTTATGAAATTATTACTTTTCTTAGTATTTGGCCAGCTAAACAAAGACTTGTGGTTTAAACTATTTTTTGTAAATTTCTTTTTCAAGGGATTTTCAAAGTGATTTCAAGACACAAGAAGAAAGCACTTCAATTTCCTTTAGATATTAATCCTCAAGTCCAGAAATTCATCAAGAAGCACTCAGGTACAAAACGTTGACCTAACAAGATGTACTGTCATATGATCTTGCAGTATTAATCTTTATTTAATACTTTTCCCTGCCTTCATGTCCAGTACATCAATTCACTTTTCAACAACATTTCTTGGACATCTCAAAGAGTTTATATCTAATACCCCTCCAGAATCTTTTAGATTTCATAATTTTCCAAATTCATTATATTCAAATATTGTTGCCTATGAAAGTGTGCAGTCCTAAACAATTCTTTCTCATGGTCATGTAATCCCTTCTTCATTCTTTGCTCTATGCAGATATGACAATAGCATTTGACACATGGAAAGTTGCTATTGATTTCAGAGATTTCTGTCGTACTATTTAAGAGAAATTAAAATTTCATGGCTAACAAACTTTTTTTTTTTTACCTCCTGCTATGCCTCACCTGAATCTAAGTTGCAATGCAGTATGGGTTACCGCACTATCTTGCAGCATATCCCTTTACCTGAAAATAACTGTTTTAAAAGACTAAGATCTCAGTTCTGTGAGATTTTTAAAACAAGTGTAGTTTAACTCCTGTCAGTGGTGATCTTTCTCAGGGCTTATATTTGTATATGGAGCTTTATAAGTACTTCCTGAACTGTAGGGTTTTTTTAATTATTGAGAATATATTAAGTCAAAATGGAAATTGAATTTTAGTGGAGGCAAGTAAAAAGAACATAGAAGAGCCTCTGTATAGGAATAATTAGACAATTACAGGGAAATATTATAGATGAACAATCCAAGTGACAAAAAAATCATGTAAAAATGTCTAGTATCAGTGTAAGTTTATAGATTCTTCTATTATTTCCTCACTGCTTTCATCACTGTTGGCTGGGGCATGATGCCATGTAACAGAGCGTCAAAAAGTTTTTGCGTATTCAACCCTCACAAGTCAGGAAGGACTCTTGTCACCCCAAAGTTTAGTAAATAGAGAGGCCATCTCTGCAACCACAGGCAACACTGCCAGAATATTTTGGGGGGAATAAGAACAGTTAAGAGAATTAAAATTATCTGAAATATTCTTTTTCATAAATGAAGGTAATTTAGAATAGGGAAAAACTAATGAGCTGTAAGAGGTCTGAAATTAGCAGTCATATCTCACTGATGCTGTGATGGGTTGCGGTTCAACTAAAACCAAGATGTTACTGAAATACTAGCAGTAAGTGGAATTGAAAATCAATGATAAAAGACAAAAGGTAAGAAGAAATTTTGACTAGAGTAAAACATTTTTTTCTACAGCAATGGTTCTCAAACAGGCGTGGTGGCAGTTTGACACCGTGCAAGCTGGTACACCAGGCAGTCTTGACATGCTGTATAGTGTTGGTTCTGTTGTTTCTCGTTGCTCTATCCCCTAAGGCAGCTAAAAATACTTTCCTGCTATCACTTTTTAATGTAAACAGGTGCTTTAATGTGATGACAACTGAATTGGGAACATCCATAAGAAGTTTTCTATTTGGCATTCATTCTATGTTGCTGCTAAATACACCTGTTCCTGCTGCTCTAAGTTAGTTTTCTTGGTGGTATGCTGATTGCAGGTATGTCTTGAAAGGCTTGAGAAGCTAAGTTCTGCTTCATGTGTATTTTTTTGTCCTTTGGACTTTGTGAGAATAATCACCTTTGACTCATTTCTATCAATTGAATTGAATAAGCTGCATTACAATATGCCTGTAGAGACTTTACTTACAAAAGGAGGAAAAAGGTAGTTTAGTAATCAGCATGTATTCATTGTGCTTTGCCCTCTGTGCTTCAGGCACTCAGAAATAACAGTATACTGCAGGAATTCTCTCTCTTTTCAGTGTCTCTGGTAATTACCAACAACTTTTATAAAGGAAATTTGTATGTCTGAAATATTGGAAGGATTTATCCTTGCCTGAAACGTTGCTGATGGATGTAATAGGTATCTAACATATAATAGCAGCATTTTCTTATAATTTATTATTCTCTCTCTCTCTTTTTTTTTTTTTTTCATCTAATTTCTCCAGTCTACTAGTTTCTCATATTACTACTAGGCCTTGGGACATTTTACTAGAGCAAAATAATAGCTGCTGGAGACAGGAAAGCAGGCTGGCTTGCTTCTATTTGCATTCAAGGGGAGGGAGGAAGGAGCAGCACTTTTCCTAGTGCTTTCATTGAAGCGTGTTAATTAAATATGGCAAGTTATGTCATTTCTTCTGGTTTCCTTAGAGATTGTTTCAAGGTTTCAAGAAATAATATTGTGTTTCTTTTTTACTTTCTTTTATTTTACTTCTTCCTTTTCTCCTCTCCTAAGACCTTGTCAGTCTTCCTGACAAGGACCATGGACCCCTTAATCTGTTCTTTCCCTTAATCAGTAACAGATTTAGTTCCTTCAGAAACAGTTTATTTTCCTAAGAAGTTATTTTCTAATTTCTGTTCTATCTGAGGTATGGGTCTTCCTTTTTTCAGTTTCCAAAGTAGATTTCATATGTTGGTTTAATGTAATTTTTAGAATTCTCTTTGAACTGCCAATGACTTATTGTCAAAGCAATAATAGGACTGTACATGGGATCCCTGCCATGCCACATATGCAATTACTGTCATAATATTCACCTTATATTAAAATCTAAGAGATTTTCTATTCAACAAAAGAAGCTCATTGCCAGATCCATTACAAGTCTCTCTAAGTGTCTTCTTTCTGTTAAATAGATATTTATATTAGTTCTGTATAGCAGATCAATTCTTAGAGCATTGTAGAATTCATGACTAATGGAGTGAGCCTTCTGAAAAGATCATTTATTCAGGTTTTATAGGGAGCATAGTATGCTTCCTGGTATTTAAGATATTGTAAAATAAAAGTAACAATAAATATTGGAAAGTTAGTACAGAGTATTTTCAGGGCTCATTGCATTTTTCTGGTGATGTAATCACACTGGAACTGCAATTTCTGAGTTCTGAGTATGATTGTTAGAGGTTACAACCAAGTATCTATTTTAGGATTATTGTTCTCTATAACCTTGTTTACCTAATTATTATTTCTTATGGTATATTCAAAACCCTGATAAATACTTCTACCATTTATAACCTGTATTGCATACGTATTCAAACTTTTATCAGATTACTTAATGACAGTTTTACGTTACATAAAATTACCTTAATTACAGGGTTTTTTTCCTCTTTTTGATACAAGCCAAGCAGTGTGGACCTCTACACCTGCCTTGCTTCAGGTACTATTCACTTCCACTGATTTTGTTGCATTTTCCTCATATTTGGCAAGCTATTATGCTTATTATATTATTATGCTCTTAATAGGATGAGTTTAGTTGCATTTTAAAAATAATTAAATGAATGTGTTTTGACTAGATAATTGTAGATCCCTTCCAACTGAATGATTCTACTTTATTATAAATAAATAAAGTGGTTCCTAGAATTTTACAGAAATACTTATCTCTGGTTCTAAACTGGTTCTTGGAAAAAACTATTTTTTAAAGACTATTTTAAAGGAATAAGATCCTTAGGCCAAGATTCAGGCTAAGAGTTTGAAAAAATCTCTTGTGGATTTTCTCTGAGTTTAAGCCCTATGCTTTGTATTGAACTGTGTAGAAAAATTGTGTCTGTACATCTTTGGAATTTAAGGGAGAGCTAAAAAGAATTTTCATTTGTGGAAGAGACCTTTCATGATAACCGTGATAGTCTGTGAGCAAAAATTAAAAACTCTCTCCTAATGATCCTATTCCTCTTCATAAACCCACAGGTATTAAAGTGAAAGAGAAGATGAGCTTCTTTTAAATTTATAATGATAAGAAGGGAGACATTTAATGCCATGGAGTTATGTATATAAAAGGTTAATCTTGGTCCAGAAATCCAGATAGCATAGTAAAAGAAATAGCTGGTTACTTCAAGCACTTCTGAAATTATGTACTTCAGAAACATGTCATAATCTTCATTTTCTTGCAGCACTCAGTAGACAAGGCAGCAATTTTCTGTCTTTGTTCAAGTAGCTAAAAATACTTCATGGTGAACTACAGAATAATTAATCATCCTGCAGGATTTGGAGTTTTCAAAGGCCTATTTCTGAACTACTAATCCATTCCTGAAAGAGTTTTCTGTGTTTTTTCTCTCTCATGATCTTGGTTCTTAGTACCCCAAATCTGCTCATAAAAATAATAGAATGCTTTTCTTAATCTTGGCATTTCCTGTTTCAAATCCTTTTATGCAAGTATTTTTCAATTAACTTGCATTTTGAATTATTGTTTGGCATGGAATCTGACTTTTTTCAGGTCAGTTTGCATCAACATAAATAGCATCAAATGTTCTTTTAATTTTTTTTTTTCTGAAGGCTTGCAGTCAGACATAGAGTCTGATTAATGGTCAATAATGTAAATTTATATTTTTCTATTGATATCACTGTGTGTTCACCCAGGCGTTTGTTTATATATTGTTTGCTTCTAGATTTTTGTATTGCAATTTTAATTCTTCTCAGATTTCCTAGAAACCAGCAGTGACTATGATATTGTCATTTTCTTTATTTGGCAGTTTCAACTGTGTGATGCATATAGTTGTAAGTAAAATAACATAAGACTCAAAGGAAATTAGTCTGAACTAAACAAGAAAGACCTCTATAATTAGCACCATATGATTTCAGCAAAAATCCAAGACACTGTAGTTCCTATGTGGCATCCCCTGTCTGTTTGCTGAGTAGCACTGGAGTGAATGGACACTGACTCATGACTTTAGATCAGCTTGCTATTTTCTTAAAACTCTGACCTTTGTGACAAGAAAGAGAAGAACTTGATTTCTGCATGTTATATCCTCAGCATATGCAACTTCTATCCATTCAGTATTCACTGGAAATGTTCACCAGTTGATACACTTGCTATAAAATGTAGAATGTAGTAACATTCACCAAAACAAAAGCTCTGATTTCTTCACTCTGTAACGGGTTATTTTACTCAGATTTTTTTTTCTCTGTAAAAGCAATCACATTCTTTACCGCTGAGAGGAAAAAAACAAAATGCCTCTGACATCACCATAGCCTGTAGGCTCCAAATCAAAATGGGACTCAAAGTGAACCTGGAGACAGCAGAGGATCAGTGAACATAGGTGGGCAGCATTTTTGTTAAGCAATCATTTCAAATTTTTCTTCCCATTTTTCATACTCTGGGATTTATAGTTTAAAAGAAAAATCCACAAGACATTTTGCACTCAACAGACCTGAGTTCAAATCATTTCACTGCTGTACTGGATGAGATTTAAAAAAAAAAAGTCAGTACAAGCATAACAGAGGTGTTGTGCTCTCTGTTTTTTAAGGTTTTTTTTTAATACAGTATAAAGGAAACCTTTAGTGTCATAATGTTCATGGTCAAATAGCTTAGGTGTGCTCTATGTCTTAACTTTTTCTATAAAAACCTTACAATTGCTTATTTTTTCTGTAGTTTAAAGAAAAAAAAGTGAATAGAAAGTAAGGATATTCTTCTGTGAAAAAAATAATGCCTCAAACACTTATACAGAATTAAAATTCAAGATGTGATTTTTATGGAAGATACCACAAGGTAACCACAACAACACTGAAAAATCAGGAATGTGGAGATCAGAGGTGCAACCAAATATCTCTAAACCTTCAGGGACATGAAAGTGTATTATTTGTGGTATTCACACACCCTTTAAATATTTACTGTTGTTTTTAAGAATTTTTTATTACTTTGAAGGAAAATTGAAATTGAGGATTGGCTGAATGGGAGATCCCAGAGGGTTGCATTCCCACAGGGTCTAGGTAGAGTCTGTCACAAATGGTGTCCCCCAGGGTTCAATACTGGACCCAGCAGTAGACTTTAAACTGAAGAGGAAACTCTTCATACTTAGAATTTAAATATTTTTTAACATCATGGATTGAAAATTAGTTTTTAATATAATGGATAATATAGAAAAATCTTAGATCATATAGAAGAATCTTAGATTGAAACTTAGATTTAATCTTAAATCAAAAAAAGAGTTCCAAACTCAGCCAGGCTTCACTGAAATAAAAGTAGTAAGGTTCTTCCCTAGGACAGATTTCTGACAAGTTTAAAATCTCTTTTTAAGCTTAATTCATTTTTTTTTTCAATTTGTTCAAGTTGCTGCTAATAGACTCACCTCTTGGCTACCAATTTCTATTAAATCTGTGCTCTCATTATTTTTTAATAAAAAGTAGATTTTAATTAGCAAGTCCATTAGTCAGAGTAGCATAAGAAAAATCCACAAAACATTTTAAAATTAACCATTTAAAATTAATCTTTGCAACTCTTGTTTACCTGCAGTTTTTTTTTTGTCTTTGAGTCCAAGGTATAGCCTTGTACCCAACATCTTTGTGCACAGCATTGAGTTATTGTTTTCTTTGGAAAAGAGTATAGAAACTTAGTGGTACTTTTGCTTTTTTTTTTTAATTATTTTTATGTTTAGAACCTTTATCTTTTTCACCACATGCAACCTCTTACCTGCTCTGTAATTATTGCCTCTCTGAACAGCCTTTACTGAAAAGATTGCTAAATACACTTTCTCTCCCTCCTGTTTTCTTAACTCCCATTCTGCAAATTAAAATGATGGTCTCTTTGGCTGTCACTCTATTAGAAAAAATTACAGGTTTGTGGAATTCCAAATTACAGTTGGTTTGTTTCAGTTCAAGTCTTACTACAGAAGTTGTCCTGAGATGTTACGGTGAAAGTATATAAAATAATAATCTCAAACAAAAGGGAAAAGAAAGGTAGATCATGGTAAATACAGCTGTGCTTGATACTGTTATTTAAGGTATAAACCTAAAAGCCAGTCAAGAAATTAAGAATTTAACTGGATCGAATAAAGCTGATGCATTTACACCCAACCCTAAATATGGAAGTAAGGATACCAATGAAGAATACCATTTAGTAAAAAAGCATTATTTGAATGCAAAAATTTGATTTTAGATAAATTGTTCTAAGGATACTGAAAGGAAAGTACAAGCATGTGTAAAACAGGAGCTTGCTAAGCTCTCAGTTGCCAGATGTCATTTTAATACACAAACTAAAAAGAGGAAGAAGCCTCAGCTAGAGAAAGGCATGCCACTATTGGAAGTATGAAGAGGACACGCATATTTGTTGGCTCGGTTGAAGACAACAGTTTGTACTCCTTTATAACATACCATGACTGTTCTTTGAAAAGCTGATGGGCAATGCACTCTGCTTCTAGCATTTCCTTGTACTGCATCTGACAGAACGATGGTGGGGTGGTGGCAATTGGTAACTCTTCCCACAACTCATCAATAATAACCTAATCTCACCTTTACAAAAGGAACAAATGGTCAAAGTAGTCTTGCCATAGGAAAACAGTAAACCACACCATTGGAGAATTATGTTGTGGTAATTTTTTAAATTCCTATGGTGATAAATTTTATTTAGCAAAATTTGAAAGTTTCTCTGTTTTCGTAGAGAAAGTTCAGTGTTGAATACCAAAAGATTGGTCAGCTATATTAGTTAATTGGGGATGACTTGGTTTTGAGTTCTCAGCAAAATTCTTGAAAATTTGAAAAGAAATAAAGAAGCAGAGAGGGAGATTTTTCCCTGCAGATGTCAGCAGTCCAAAGAAAGATCTCTCTTCAAAAAGAAAATAGAGATAGGATTTTCCTTATTTCTCTAAAAGGAAGTGGCAGGAAGCTCAATAGATACATGCATATTTTAATCTTTTAGGAGAGAAAAAGAAGGAATTTTGAGTAATAATATATAAAAGCAGACTGAAATAAAGAACACGTATGTACACAGCAGCTAGCAGCTTTCTTTTAATGTATTTTATTCATGTCTTTGTTAAACCAATTTCTGCATTATTTATGTTTGTGTGCAGAGAGGAAACACAGGTAAAAATGGTACCGTGTTTGTTAGGAAAAATACGGCAGGAATTTGATGGAATTTGAAGAATTTTACTGTGAACAAAAAACAAAAGGCAGGAAACAAGTATGATCCAGGCTTAGCAACTTGACTGAATGTGAAATGAAGTTATTGGAAAAGGATAAGAAGGAAATTAATGGAAATCATACAACACCAAAGAAAGTGAGGTTAGTAAGCAAAAAAAAACAACAACAAAAAAGGCCTAAAAAACCTAAAGTATATCTGCTTAAAAAGTGTACATCAATTACTGAGGTAGTAAAGAAACTAATATTGTAGGATTTTATGTCAGTGATAGTTGCAAAAAAAATATATTTGCAGGGCAATGAAAAAGTTAACAGTGCTATTTCCAGTATGACAAGTAGGAAAACAGAAAAAAAATATATTTTAGCTACCCAGGAAATAATAAAAAATGTGATGGAAGCAATAGAAGAGAAGAGAGTGAGAAGTAAGTTGATTTTTACTCTGTCTCCTAGTTCTGTGACAGTGAGGTGAAATTGTGATTTTACCTGAGCATTACATCACATCACATACAGAAGCATTTTTATATTCGCTCTTCATTGTCATTATTTAAGGGATAGGTTGTTTTTTTATCCTTTGTGAGCACATTGCTGCAGCTATAGCCTTGCTCTGTATCTGTGCACATATTAACTATGAAAATGTTTTGGCCGCTGCTGCAGAACAGATGTGCTTAAACTTCCTCCTGGAGAAACTCCCCAAAGAGACCAAAAGGGTTTAGATTCAAAAATAAATTTTATTCCAAAATAGAAGTCTAAGTGTATTGACTTGTAACATGAAAAGAAGACAAAGCAATGAATAAAGAGAACAAAAATGGGGAGTTTTATATGCTGCCCATTTTGTCCCTGTAGACTGGAACTTTTGTGTTTCAGTTCCATTAGCTTGATACTTTCTGAAGAGAAACAAAATTTGATGCTTTCCCCTCTGTCCCAGAGAAGCCCTTCCCTCTGTGTTTGTGGCCTTGCTCCTAGACTCATCCTCTCTGCTGCCTCTTAACCTCACCATGAGATCCAGCCTTCAGGCTGGGTCTTGCTTGCCAGCTCAGCAACCTTTCCTACCCTGCATACACTCAGAAATTCCTTGATGACAGGAGCAGCCTTCTTTGCCAAAGGGCTCCATTGGAGCCAGCCTGTCCTTAAGAGAGGAGCTTGAGAACACAGACATAAATTTTAGCAAAGATGGTTAAGTGAGCAAGTACAGTTGTCTGCTATGCCTTGAAACACTGTATATTTCAGCATGGATACTTGATGTATTTTTATTAATTTGTTTATATTTAATCTTCAATTGCCTTAAAATTACATTAGCGTACCTTTTAATAATTGGTCAAGGCTTGATTTGAATTATCAGGAGGCTATGTATTATTAATAAAATGTAGATAGTTAAATGTTTCAAAATAATTTTAGCTTCTAGTTAAACTAAGCCTGATTTTATGGTGGTGGTATTTTTGCATACACTGGTCTTAAAACTCTCCTCCTTAGTGAAAATAATTTCTAGGACATTTATCAGACAATTAAAATGGAGATGTCTGGGCAGGTTTTCTAATGAAGGATTAATATTGTACACTTTTATTTCTTTGGTTTGCTCTTACATTTATATCCTTTGTTATTTTGTAAGCCTTTTATTAAATGCTACATTGGTAATCCCCTTTCTAACATGTCCTTTGCAGTTTTGAGTGCTTTGCTTGTTTTGTGCTCTTGCCACTTCTCTTCCTACAGATTAAACCCCTTACACAGAAGCAGTCAATAGCACTACCTGACAGATGGGAGCACTCAGAAAAAAGAAGCATTTTGTAAAGCTCAGAATCTCAGCAAGAATGTAATTTCACTATTGATAAAACATGAACACAACAACCCAAACCCGTAAAGCAAAACTAAAGAAATATAGCTAATTCAACAAAACAATGCTAATCTAGATGGATAAAGATCTAACACCACCTAGACTGAGAAAAGTAACCTTGCTATAAATTCATAAACCACATTCTTTTAGCTTTCCTTTTCATTTTTGTTTGATGTATTCTTAAAGACTATTACCTACATGAGTTCACTAAATTGCAAATATTTGGCGTAAATTATCCCTTTACATGGTTCTGCAGAATAGTTTAGTTGAATGGTAAAGATAGAGAATTTCAGTTGCTTTGTGGAACAGTCTTCATGTAAAATGACTGATGGAATATATTTATAAGAGATAAGAAATAGAGGAAGGAAAAACTGAATTGAGTTCTTGTTGCTATTAAAACTGCTTGAGATAAAATTTGTTGGAAAAGTAAAACATTTCCAAAGGCTTGCATTTCATTGTATATTAAGATACAGTCCATTGATAATAAGTTGTTCTTCAGAGCATGCTTTTTCCTTCACAGATTATTTTCCTAAAACAAGTAGAAATTATAAATCTGTCTCAACAATATGTTTCATGCCTTGCAGATCAGAAAATCCTCTGTAGCTGAATGACTTCAGTGCTACTGAAGCTGTATATAACAGAGCAAAAGAAAAGGAGTGAGGGAGGAGAAAAGAACAATAACAAGAAGAAACTCATAATTTTTTCTTCTACCTCTGAATGGGGGTTGGTGTCTCTCTAGGAATCAAGGTGCTCGAGTTCCCTTGAGGCAAAAGAGAATAAATTGCCAGTAGCAGACAAGGTGAATGCAATTGTATATAAGGTGGGTGAATAGAAGAATCTCTTTGTGATTGCTTTCTAAACTATTAAGAGGGTCTGAAATAGGGCAGCCAAGGGGTATATTTTTCACTTTACATATTTTTTTTTGTGGCTGTGTAATTTGCATGTAAAATTCATAATGCTCTATATTCAAAATTGATGATGAAACCTGGTTTGCAAATTACAATATGTGTCTATCATTAGATTCTATGATTTACTATGTTACTATGATTTACTTAGCTCAATTCTTAAGGAAAATCATAGACAGTGATTTGGAAAAGCTCCCCCTCTACAGCAGAAACACAATAATTTCTTTCTGAAGCAGAAACAGTAAGAGCTATTAAATATGTTATCAATGCATAATTTGCATATTACTAGCAAAAGTATTGTGATAAATTACACTTTTCTGTCCTTTTAAGTCATGCATATAGCTCTTGAATGTTGTATAATATTATCACAGGATCATAGAGATTTTCAGCTTTATCTAATATCATTTGTTATAAGCATTAAAATCAAGCTTTCAGCTCCTCCTGATTAACAGTCTTTTTTTTGTTGTTGTTTCTATAGCTAATGTCACAACAAGAATAAAATTATTTAAAATAAGTATCACTTTGAAAAGAGGAGAAAAATAAAGTATTTTGCTTTAACATATTGTTTTCTTGCAGATTTTCCTTGTCAGGTTCTTCATAGAACATGTTGTTCTCTCTCATGACACAATGCCTAACAGATTTCTACTGTAATATTTGTTCTGTAAAAAAAACTAAAACATGTCTAGAAAACAGAATGCAGTTCATGACTAAAGAGTATCTTTTTCATCTTTCTTTATTCAAATCCATGAATTTGAGATGATTGCTAACAGCCTATTATAGCAGCATAAGATAGTGTAAATGGTACAAGTACAGACTAAAAGCATTCTACCTGACTACACATGCAGTAGTGTGTTTTACTAACACTTGAAAAAATATTACAAAGTAGAGGATCATTACTTTAGACTTAATGAAAAGCATCTCTTCATCTAGAAGAGGTCAAAGTAGATAAGATAGTGAATGAGTGGAGAGAGTGAAAGAACAGTTATGTCTCTCACAAGCTTTAACACATCTTTTGTGCTCACTCAGGAGAAATGTGTAAGTGTATTTAAGCTGCTTTTAGCGAGAGGGTAATTTTCTATGATAGTTTCTTCTGGATTAGTTCACTTAAGAGCAGGTAGTGTTTTTCTTTTCTCCAGCAGTCTGGGGTCGGGAGATTTCAACTGCTGGTAAAATGCAGTGAAAGGCTCCATGCCCTAAGGCTGTAGTGGTTGCTAGCTGCTCTGCGGAAACCTATAAATACAATTCTGTCTCTATCCATATGTTCCACATAGCTCAGGAAATCTGTGGCATGGCCATATCCGAGCTTTCACATGTGAGACCTATAACACTACAGTAGCTTTCTTTGTGGCATGATGGTTTCCCTCATTACCTTTTCTGAAAAGGTAATAGTACCTTTTGAGAGAATGCAAAGTATTGGTTGCTGGGTACTTAAGCAAGAGTAGGATGAGTGTTTTCAAGCAGGAAGGGATGTCACAGAACGTAAGATTTACCATTGTGTGTGGCCTTGTGTGAGTTAAAAACACAAGAAAATTTAAAAAAACAACAACAAAAACAAACAAACAAACAAAAAACCAAATGAACACACAGAAGCTTCAAAAATCATATTTCTTAATTAGAAGAACAAGGCCTACATTTGGAATACTTAACAGGACTTGTGAGTAAAAGTACTTCTTAATCCAAAAGAAGGATCACTTAGAGACTATGATATAAGACCTTGGATGGCACATAAAAACTGATGTGTTCTTACCTGCTTCTAAAATCCTTGCAGCTATGGTTGTATAGCTGAACTATTAGTTTATTTTTATTCAAGGAATGACACATCTGCACTTCACTTTGTCCCCAGGCTTAAACATATTATGCTTTAACTACTATTACACCCTCTCTTTCATCCCATGGCAGACATATCACTTTGATTTTATTTAGTTTTACTGAGTGCTTATTTTTTGACAGGTTTCTGTTTTGTTTGGATTGGGAGAGGGAGGGGGTGTTGAAGGGAGAAGGAGGGAATGTTAAGGGTATTTTCACCTATATTCAGACTATTTTGTATATTGCAAAAATGAAGTTATATTCCTTTTATAGAAACATAATTTTTAACTACAAATATGCATTATTCCCTGTGACAAAAGAATATTTCATTCAGGGTAATAAAAAAATACTTGTGGTGGTGAGCTGCCCTAGAATGAAATATTTCTCTTTCTTGTTATAAATCTGTGCAAATGCTTTAAAAATATATAGTTTATTATAATATATGCACAGGCTTCCACATTTTTATACAGAAATTGACAAATGCACTTATGTTTGTCAATAAATATATTCATTCATCCATGTAAAAACACTTCAGATGAATATTTGTATCATCATTTGGTTTGCTACACACACATGTGTACATACATAAAAACAGAAGACTGACTACTTTGTTTTTTTAAAAAATAATTGGACATTAACCCAAAATCATATGTAACATGCTGCACTGGAAATACAATCAACAAAACTTTATTGTAAATGTCTTTAAACGTTGGAGAAGGTGTAAGTCAAAGGATACTAGTCAGTGGAGGTTGAAAATTAATATTTTCATCTGAATGACTATTTATCATCTTGTGAATGTTTTCAGATATCACTTTAACAGGAACTGCATCTGGGAAAAAAAATACTTTAAAGACTTATGATAACCCAGAATGCTTATTTCACAATACTTTTAATTTAACATGTTCAGGTGAATGTGGTAAACAATGACTCTACCTATTCCTTACAAATTTTATGTATATGATACTTTTACAGTGACCTAAGTACAGTGGGTGCTTGTACTCCATGATGTTTATTCTTGTTGAAAAGCAAAATTATAGACAGCTGTCCAAATGATACTGTGTTGATAATCTTTGCCACAACTCCTAGAAATTCCAACATTTATTCTCCTAATATCTCTGCAATAAATAATATTTATCAGAAATCAATTTTTATAGATAAGTGCAGCTTTGTATTGTATTCCCCGGTCCTGGGCAGCTCTGGAGAGCCTGGCAAAGGCGCTGCTTCTCGGTGGGACCGGAGCGTCACTTGTCCCGGGTGCTGCTGCGTTCCATGCACCGGGGCGGGGCTGGCCACGTTCTGTTGCCAGCGTGAGGGGCGAGACAAAGAGGGAAGGAATGTCCAGTCTGTCCGCGCAGTTGGCTGGAAGACTTTATTTGTTGTGGGGAGTTGCGATGGAGAACCGCAGCTTGCTCCCTAGAGCCAAATGGCGCTGGGACCGGGGGGGGATGCACAGGATTTTATAGGGGGCGGGCCGAGGAGGGCGGAAACCCCCCTCGCCCAATGGGGACAGGCTACAGGGGAGTGACATGGACCGGGGCAACCAACAGGGATGCAATGGGGGCGGACACAGGGCTCCGGGACGAATGGGGTTGGGGGGATGGGGTAACTGACACCGAACTCTCCGGAGTGGACAGGGGAGTGGTTACAGGACTGGCATGGTGAGCTCCAATGGTAAGTGACCCAGAGCGGACCACCGGGGCGGGGGGAACACAGTGGGTACACGGGGGTACACAAAACTGGCTAAGTAACATATATCAGAACCCATAATCTGAACCCAAACCCGGGATGCAACAGATAAGAATAATTATCTAAAAATTCTAGGTTGCACTATGAGCTTGATAAAAAACATAAACAATATCACTGGTCTTCAAATATAATTTTTATTATACAAAACATTTATAGAAAGAGAAAAAAACATTCATGCTCCTGTTTTTCTCCCACTTAAGACTTATTCCCAAAATGCGTCAATCCTGCGATGAATAAGGAAGATAGCAGTGCCGTTTTGCATGGTAAAATATATTCAACAAGGACTAAAGTTAAAAAAAATGGAATTATTGTTGCATATAACTTATGTATAACATAAATACAACAAATATTCATATAACATAAATATAACAAAGTCAAGCTGTAGGATTTATTGTCTTAGGATGCAGTAAAAGTCAGAATGTATAGGGGCTGAGAAGTATGAAATCCTCTCAGTGACTATCAAACATGACTGTGTGGATGAGAGTTCCAGAGAGGCTCAGAAGCCTCTCATAATCAGTACTCGAGGGAGGCTGAGGATCTATTTTGTTTTCTAACTTTTTTGCATATTAACAGATGCTTTGGAAAATACTGGACAAATCAATGAACACATACTTAGTAAGTATATATTATAGTTTTAAAGAAAAGATAATGTAAGTTTTAGCCCAGGAGATAATACTAAGTGCCATAGAAATTTTCCTGATTTTTTGTAAAAGTACTTCTAAATTCAAAGATGAAAATGCACCAAAAAAAGTGTAAAATTTCTTTGTGGGCATTTAAATTGAAAGTGATATGTATGTGGAAGAATTTATAAAAACAGAATTCAGCCCTAAAGAGCAGAACAACAGACTGCAGCAGGTTTCACATCGGTGCTATTATTACACGTGCACTTGAGCTCAGCTTCATTTGAAACCAAACTCTCTCTATGAATAGTAATATATTCATTATTTGATATATGTATCAAATGTATATATATACATATAACTTTATAGTATAGAAATTATTATATAAATTACATCAATAATTTAATATTTGCAACAACATTTAATTAAATATCTGTTTCATAGTGCAGATGTAATGTTGTTGATGTAAACTTCAGCTTGGACTTGGGAAAATTCCAACAATTTGCACTCATGGTCATTTCTTCAAACTGGAAGAAATTTGTAGTGAACAAATCCATCCTCTAAGGATTTAGTTCCTTTTGCAGGAGTAACAGAAACACTTAAGATGATGGCAAGTATCTCTGTGTTGGAATGCTTAATTTGATTTTTAAATTTTATTACACCACTACTCAGTCTGCTTGTTATTCCAGTCCCTACTTCCTACTCTTAAGAGAATAACTCTGCTTTCCTGGTAGATTAGAATGAAGTGAGGTATTGGAAACATACCATAGGAGAAAGAGAAAAGAAGGAATTATGTATAATATTTCAAACATTATGTTTTTGAAAGAATGTTTCTTAGCTGTAAAACACCATATCTATGTACAACCTATACCACCTATGTTGTAGCATTAGTGACTTTGATCAGTGGTTGAAGTTTTCCAGTTGAAATGACAAGTTAAGGTATGAAACAGCATTTTCCTCCATTTTCCTTTCCTTTGCTTCTTAGAAAAATCTTTATTGCAGATTTTAAGTAGTTTGCTGATTTTATCCCTATGCTAATTCAAACAGTGTTTCTCTCCATGCTGTTAAAATGCCTGAAACAGCATATATTTTAGATGATTGAAATTAATTTCAGCGTCAGACTTTCATGAATAAGCCAAGGGAAAAATAAGACAACCAAAAAAATAATTTAAAGTAGAATGCAAGTAGAATGGAGGAAATCATAAAGATTTATAAAGGATACATATTCATAAAAATAAAATTTTAAAAGTTAATTGAGAACAGTGGTTTCTAATTAAAAATTATAAACAATCAAAATTATCCCAAACTCTTTTGTCTATGAAACATATTTTGCATTTGTACTTTTCTTCCTTTCCCTGCCTTTTATATCAGAAGGTGTTCAGTGAATAAAATCAGGGTACACCTCTTAGTTGCTTTAAAAGGGGTAGGATTTCTCAGTTGCACAATTCAAAAAATATTCTGAAAAAGGTGTTTCTTGATCAAAATATTAAGCAATCACATTTTCACCTTTTTCAGTAAATTTTTTGTAATCTCAGAAAAATTTGATCCACCACTAACATCCTGAGTCAATTAAAGGTATTAACTAGTCACAGTTTGGATTGGCCCCTCATTTGGAGGTCTTCCACCCCTCAGCTGAAAGAATGTTTATAAACCTGCTGTCATGCAAAGTTGTCCAAGTTACAGCTTATGAATATGGTAGTGGAAGACAATATTTTAAAATATCACAGTTGTTTTTACCACCTGTCTCATCAAATTTGTTCATCTTCTACAATACATATGATATTCAAAACAGAAATTCCTAGGCAGACCAAAAATCAATATTTCTATTTATATCATTCAACGCAGCACTCTGTAAAATACAGTCTTTTTAACTTATACTTCAGGCTAATTTCACAAGGTCTTCCTTAAAAAATACAGTCCTTATTTCTAGGACGTTTCATGCACAGCCTCACTGGCTGGTTGAGGGAGGGGATCGTCCCTCTCTGCTCTGTGCTGGTGTGGCCTCACTTTCAATATTCTGTGCAGGTTTGGGCACCACAACATAAGATATAAAGCTGTTATCAAACATCCAAAGCAGGGCTACAAAGATACTGGGAAGGAAAGAATAAGGAAAGAATATATTTACTTTCTTTTTTTTTTTTTTTTTTTGGCAATTTAATAGATATTAATCTTCTAGAATATGTCTCCCTTTAAATAATTTAAACATGGTTACAGCTTGAAATAAGACTTGGAGATAACTAGTCATGCACAGTTTGGGAGGAAAGTCATTGATGGACACTCACTACAGAGAGGCTCAATTATCAAAACCATCTCAAGTCATTGTTGTAGGCAGAAGCAGAATAAGTTAAATGAAATAAATAAAATGTATAATTTTACTGACAATCTGAATATTGTTTACGTTGCTGTTAATTTCAAATTTCTACTGTTAATTGCTAATACTCCCTGTTAGGAGTCTCATTCTGTGTGATGATTTTAATGTCAGTATATAAATCTTCTATTACTTGTAGAAAACAGAAGAACTCATTAAAAAATTACCCAAAAGTAATTATATATATGACAGGAGTTATTGGTCTGCATCTCATGACTATACAAGAGTGGTTCCAGAAGTTACAGCATGTAGCATCTTGCACATGCCCAAAACTTTGAGCAAAACTGAGATTTTTTTCATTTATGATCATTTTCTCCATTTTCAAAGATAAAGTAAAAATCAGAGATTGCTGACATTTTGTAGAAAAGTAAAAGAAAGGAGAAACAGAAAGAGAAGGGGTTTGGGTAACAGGGACTCAGATAAGCTTTACTATGGCAACTACTGTACCACAGAAAAGGTCGATTAACATGGAGCTGGATATTAGGATGGAATGCCAGTTGTGTCACTAACACTGTTCTTCCTTCTCTCCAATGAAGTATAAATGCAATCAGTTTTCACCCATAGATACCTTTTTCCTCAGGAAAGATGAAGATGACCAAGAGAGTTATAGAACATTTTATTTTTTTTTTCTATCAAAATACAGAGAACCAGAAAACGTTTTTCAGTCTGCCCCTGTGATGGTGTTTGGGTCATTCAATTTGCTCTCTGCTGGATATGTTAATAGAAGTCCTGCTATGTCCTATTTCTGTGAGCTATAAATTTTGACAGCCTTTTGAAAGCTCATATAGTAAAGAGTAGATTTTAGATTAAATCATCTTGAAGACTTATCTTGTCCAGAAAGGTTCCAAAGTTTATCCAAGCAGGTAAGTTTTTCTTCAAGACAGGAATAACCTTTGGATAAGACTGTATGTTGGTTCTTTTGAGGAGTTTTCTTGAAATAATTATGTCATACTTCACCCTTACTGCAGGCTTTCTGTTGGATGATAGATTTATTTATGGTGATGACAGTTTAAATACCTTCTTCCACTTTTAAGAATTTTAAATGTTGATGCAAATCTAAATCTATAGAAGAGCAGATGAAAAATGTAATTTAGCATTGTTACTATGAACATAACTTAATTAAAAGGTCTTTGATACTGATAAATGCAAATAGAGCTAACATGTCATCATGAATAGATGATTTATTACAGCAGCTGCAGGGACATGTCTCCTTCTTAGAAGTGTTTCAGTTGTAGTAAAGGGTACAGCAGCACCTTAATCAGCATTTGTAAATGCTTTCTGCAGTACAATATCTACTGCTAATAGAGCAGCTAGTCATCAGTAGGGAACAATAATTCTGCACATAGCTTAAAATATGGGAAACCTGGACTTAAAGTGTAATTAATGGAAAGGCTAAGAGAATTGGGTTTCTCCAGCCTGAAAAAGAGAAGGTTTAGGGATGACCTAATTGTGACCTTCCAGTATCTGAAGTTCAAGGTGCAGACAAGAAAGATGGAGAGAGGTTTTTTACAAGAGTATGTAGTAACAGGACAAGGGCAAATGGCTTCAAAATGAAAGAGGATAAGTTTAGTTTAGACATTAGAAAGAAATTTACTCTGAGGGTGATGAGACACTGGAACAGGTTACCCAGAGCAGATGCCCATCAGTGGGAGTGTTTAAGTCCAGGCTGGATGGAGCTCTGAGAAAGCTGGTCTGGTGGACCAGGTCCACAGCAGGGGGATTTGAGCTACGTGATCTTGAAGGAGCCTTCCAAACCAAACTATTCTATGTTTCTACAATTCTATGATTCTTTGATTAAAAGTGACCGGTTGTATTGTGGCATTGTAGGTACATATGCATGCTTCTATTCCTGATCTCCTTGCCTCTGATGCTGGCTTTTTAATGATCACAGTTTAGACAATTCTGTATAAATGGGATAGCTCATAAAAAAGGGATAGACATGGGATAGCTCATAAAAAAGGGGGATTTGAGTCTATCTAGCATTACATTTTCAACATGTAACTTAGAATGTGTTACATTTTAAAACATTAAATACCACTTTTCTCACACTTTGGTAAAAATTAAAATATATTTCAATACTTAAACTGAAAAAAACATCAGTGTGGAGAATAAATATTTTAGGCTGCAGAGTTTTCAGTTGGGTGCTGCAAGTTTGGCAGAGGTCAGATGTACAGGAACAGCAGTAGTAGGCTGATTACAGTGTTTTCTTTTCTGACCCTACAAAGTGTCTTTTTCTAAGCTCTTGTTTCTCTGAAGTGCATCTGACCTATCTCTTCGCCTAAGTGTAGAAAGTAATTCTTTATAGCAAGCCATAAACTATAGTTGTACATGGAACAGAATGTAGATGGTAAAGTACAGTGTTCCCAGTGGGCCTGCAGGGATAAAAAGACCTCAAAACAAACAAAAAACAACTAATAGCTTTCCAGTTCTAGAAATCAATAACAACTATGTTAGTTAACAAAACTAAAATAAGTACTGAGCGTAAAGATTTTGTAAAAAGTTATAGGTTTACTGAAATTATGCGATTTCTTATGTAAAGGTTCACTCTGTGCTGCCACAGTAGAAGTGAAAAAGAAGGCACAGTTATAAAAAGAAGTTCCCATTCTGAAATCATATCCAAGCTGTTCAATTTGTCATAAGCCACGACAACAGGTTCACTGCTTCTAGCCTATGCTGAGGCTTATGTATAGCATCAAAGAGTTGGAGATTGATGCTCAGAGAAGGAGACTCTGGAAGTGGACTTGAATTCTAATTCCATCTCTCACCTTGTCTTTGATTGTTTCATGGAATGGATAGTACAGCTGAAGCAGAAATTGTGTTTGCTTTACATCCAGCTCTGAGAACAAGCTCTGGCCACACTTGTTCAAGTATTCTCAGCCAGGGATGACTTACAAAGGTTCAAAAGTAAAATGAACTGTCTTCAAAGTGTGTTAAGCCTTCTCCTGCTGGATTATAAATCCAAGTAAAAGGATAACCTGACAAAACTTTTCTGTTGTCGTTTCCAGCAAAACAACATCCCCCTTCTCAGATTCTAAAAGTTTTTAAGAATGAAAGTGCTATTAAAGGATTTTTTTTTTTTTTTATTTTACCTCACTCTTGTGCTATGGTAAAATGAAATAATTTTTAAATTTTTTTCCGAGAGCCATTTCTCTCAGGACAACTAATGATGCTGTGGACACCTGCTGTGACCAAAAGTCATTTGCTGGAAAGAGGAATAATCTTGAAGTCGAAAAAGCTGGACTCTGATGTAGGTAGGAAAATTTTCACTAATGTAATAGCAGAATATAGCTATGCTTCTCATGTCATATATATCCAAAATATATCCGTAATCAGCTGTGTGATGAAGCTGTCACCAGTCAGCTGAAGGTGGTTAATTGTTATGGATATATTTCAGAGTGGAATGATATGGATTTAATATGGACTGTGGTGGGTTGGCCTTGGCTGGATGACTGTTGCCCACCAAAGCTGCTCTGTCACTCCTCAAATGGACAGGGAAGAGAAAATGTAATGAAAGGCTTGTGGGTAAGCAAGGACTAAGAAAGGTCACTTGGGGATTACTATCACATGTAGAAGAACCTCAACTTGGGGACAAGTCAATTTAATTTACTGCCAATCAAATCAGATTAGGATAATAAGAAATGAGCCCAAATTTTAAAAGCACCTTCCCCCTATCTATTTCTTCCTAGGCCTAGCTTCACTCCCAATTTTCTCTAGTTCCTCCCCACAACAGCACAGGGGAATGGGGAATGGGAGCTGCAGTCAGTTCATCACACATTGTCTCTTCTGCTCCTTCCTCCTCAGGGGGAGGACTCCTCATGCTCTTCCTCTGACCCAGTAGGTCCCTCCCACAGGAGATAGTCCTCTGTAAACATCTCCAATGTGAGTTCTTCCCACAGGCTACAATCTTTCACAAACAGCTCCAGTGTGCTTCCCTTCCATGGGGTGCAGTCCTTCAGGAACAGACCGCTCCAGCATGAGTCCCCCACATGGGGAATAGTCCTGCCAGCAAAACTGCGCCAGTTTAGGTTCCTGTCTCCACAGGGTCACAGGTCCCTGCCAGCTGCATACTCCAGTCTTGGCTACTCTCAGATCACAGCCACCTATGATGTGTGGGCATCTACCTGCACAGCGAGGGGTTCCTCCACAGGCTGCAGGTGATCTCTGCTCCCTGGTAGATCTCCATGGACTGCAGGGGCACATCCTACCTCAGCATGGTCTTCCTCATGGGCTGCAGTGGATTCTCAGCTCCAGTGTCTGGAGCATCCCCTGCCCCTCCTTCTGCACTGACCTTGGTGTCTGCACACTCTCACTCCTCTCTCCTGGCTGCTCTTGTGCAGCAGTTTTTTTCTGTTTCATAACTCTGCTATCCCAGAGGTGCTGCCACCATTGCTAATGAGTTCAGCCTTGGCCAGCAGTGGGTCTGATTTGGCATCAGCTGGTGTTGGCTCCATCAGACATGGGGGGAGCTTCTGGCAGCTTCTCACAGAAGCTACTCCTGCAGTCCCCCTGCTACCAAACCCTTGCCATGCAAACCCAATACACTGACATATGTTTATCTATTTTAAGGGATAGCAGTACCTTACTGAGAAATTATTTATTGATACCATATGGCAATCCTCAAAATTATAGGTAAACTAGGTTTAATTTATCTCATAAAACCCCTATTTGTTTTCCAATTAAATTAAAAAAAAAAAAAAAAAAGACTTAAGGACTGAAAATATTGCCTAAAATAGCTTGTGGGGTTTTTGGGATTGACTTCTTAACAGGTTTTGGCCATACATTAAGCTGTATGGTGCTACCATAAGGAAATACAGATGAGGAATGCCTTTTACACAGGAATTCCTAACCATTCTTTTTAAATCTGTTGTGTTAGTAACCTCTTGCAGATTGCTTTGAAGACTTTAATCCTCAGAGATCTCTCAGTTCTAGAAATCTAGTAATGATATATAGTATATATATCTAGAAATCTGTTAAAGATCCAGAAGTCAGACAGAATATATGTGTAATAATATTTGTGATTCAATAAAACAGTCTACCAAGAAGCACTTCACTTTATCCACATAAAGAAATTTAAGAATAAAGTTCCTTTCAAACTATTCTATAACTACAATATCTCTAAAGCACAAGAGGAAAAGAAAATATATTTGATGTTATGACTGAAAATAAGTACAGAAATTTTGAAGAAGAATTGCCTCTGAAATATTTAGTTATGTCCTCTGAAAGCACTCTAGATAATCAGAAAGGGATGTAAAAGATACATAAAGGGCTATCAAGTTATTACTGTCTTGTGTGTTGTACCTCTGTGCTGTAGTTGAGTGTGTGTGTTGCAAACTGCCTTTTTATTTGTGCCTGGTGGTTAGACAAGGAAAGAGAACCTGGAAAATTTGATACAGAACAAGGTGTTTTACTTTTCATGTGTAATGCAATTTCTTTTTCTACTACTTTGTATGACCTACTCTACTGAAATTGTGTTGATCATAATGACATCTTAGTGTTTATTCTTTAGGCAGTCCTATGAGAATCAAGGTTGGACTCTATGGTCCTTATGGATACCTTCCAGCTTGAGATAGTCTATGATTTTCTGTATGTAGTGTCTTGATTGCCAATTTCATTATTTAAAAAAATATAAATACTAATGTAAGCACTGACAGGAAGAGCAAACTTACAAGTCACTTTCAAAAGTGAGATTATGTCAAAACAGTTTATGTGAAGATTAATTGCACTTAATATAATCACAAATACAGTAGAATAGAGCAATACCATCAAAAGTCTCCAATATATATTTAGGTACATTTTTCTAATAAATATCAAGATCTCATAATGTCAGTGCTTCTAGTAAGTATGTAACAGTGAAAATCTGAAATGAAAAAAACAAAAATGCAAATTTCATTTAAATCTGTTTTCTTCCTTATCTGGAGCAAGCTACAGGGGTATTTTCCTCTCCATTGGACATGACACATATGTGCCTTGCTTAGGGAATTTGCCCATCGTATAAATCAAGGACAATGCATAGCAACGTCTGTTATACATGCCTACATCTGTTAAACAATTTTATCATGCTGCAAAATAAAAAACCTGCATTACCATATATGACATCTATTCCTTATATTTCATTTCCTAAATGTTTGCATAATAACAGACTAATGTAAATAGGCATATTATTTCCTTCAGATAACATAACCATATTATATTTTACCTTCCTTCTTTTTTTTTCCCCCTCCTTTCTTACGATCATGAAATAACTATATAACTGAAATTACTATATAACTATATTGACTAATATATTCCAATTATATTTTGGGAGGAGTGCTGGGACATTGTTTTCTTTTATTTTGCAGATTTATCTGTCAGTTTTTAATAGATTTTTTTCCAAATGTAGTTTTAGATATTGCCTTTCCCAAGTCAAAGCTCACTAGGAAAGTAATTCAGAGATATAAATTTAGGGAAGGCAGAAACCCCAGGTCCTACCTCCTCTTAAGCTGTTTCAGATTTAAGAGAGACTATGAAATATCTACATTTTTGAAGGGGAGAAAAAAAAAAGGAAATTTCCTTATGAAAAAAAAAACCCCAGGGCTTTATATACTCAGCAAGAAATGTTCTTGCCTTTAGATAGCTGGTTGAAAAGACAGAATATGGTTGTTTGATTCTCTTTAAAAACCAGAAGCAGATCATCACCATGCTTAATTATATCCAGAATCTGAATTGTCACAGTGTTCTTGAAGCATAATTGACATACACTATAGGAAGTGACTCAAAGTTCTATAAAAGAAGCTTGAATTTGTAACTTCAGTATCTTGTCAAACTTTGGTTTTGCATTTTCAGCAAAAATCCATGTGGCAGGGTCATGGTAAGAGGATCCTTAGATGTAAGCCATCCTGTTCCTCAATTTGAAGTGGAAGATTGTGTAGCCCAGATTTCCTGTGTCATGGGAACTAAAAAGAAACAGTAGAGACACTCATTAGACATTAAATTTATATATGAAGATAAAAGGTCTTGATATTCAGGACATCCCTCACAGCCCAATATCCTAATCACCTAGACAAGAGTGAGACTAGGCAGCAAAAACACCACCACACTTTAAGAAAAGGCATGAGGCAGCTTCTTTCTGAGCATTACATCTGTCTTTAGGCTCTACACAGAATTACTCACCCCTATGTAGTGAAGAACGGGGTTTCACTCACATCCTTATACTGGTATTTCCTACAGACTGATTCTAGTCAGTGCTGATTGCTGTGATTACCAGTCCAGGTTAAGTACCTCTCCTGCCTCTATCATTTCTGTAGCACAAACAAGCATATCAGCACTGCCAATGGCTTTCTCAGAGATAGCTGTCCATCCATTTCTAGGGGGCCACAATGCTAAGGAGTACAATGACAAAGTCCTGCTTTTATTTGTGACTTGGTGTTTGACAGTTTTAAGCCACTTAGACCTGGCATTATCAAACAAAACAGCCTCTGCATAGCCTTAAAAACTAGCCTAGGAAAAAGCATTAGAGAAAGGCATGCAGACTAGTCACGTTTCACTTATGCAACTATAAAGAATCCAGGATCTCTCATGTACAGAACAAATGACTCATAGCAAAAGATTCTGGGAAGAGAACGATCTTACTCCTTTGACTGTCTTTCTGGTAAACAAAGCAATAGAAAGGAGCAAGGATAGCTGCTATATTATTATGATTAATATGTTTGGATGAGAATCATAGGAGGATTAGCCAGGATACAGGCTGTTCCAGCTAAGTGATTTACAAAGAGCTGGGATAGCCAAGTGCTTAGGATGGCTTGGAAGGTCAGGCAAAACTGTGGACAAGCTGAGGATGGGTTGGAAGGATAAACAAAAAAACTGTGCCAAAGGAGTTAAACATCTTTGGGGGGGAAATTAGATTGTCTTTTATATCATGTCTGATATCAGTGTTTCCAAGAGAAATCTTTTTGAATTCTTTCAAGGTGAAAAGAGAAGATGCTTCTGAGAAAGTCCATTCTGATGGGGGGTAACTTTAGGAAAAGATCTTCAGAGGAGGAACAGTCAAAGAGAAACAAAAGCAATTCTGGTTTGATTCTAAACATTTTTATTGACTAGAGAAAAACATTTTAGTTTGACTAGAGTCTGTACTGTCTCTATAAATAATAACTCCAAAGGAGAGACTGGAGCACTCTCCAGAGGGATGAAATTAGTCATCCCTATCAGGGAATCATTAAATAATCAGATCATACCTTTCCTTCTGAACTAGCTGTGACCTGCATTTGGAAAGAAACATAAGGAAAAAACACAATGAAAAAATTTTCTTATGATTTATTAAGTATTTTCAATCTGTGTGAGATCCAAAGCTAAGTAGTAGAATCTTTCCTACATTATAATTCTAACACATTGATTGTATGAATGTTTGCTTTAAACAACTTTAATTTCATAGAATCATTTTCCACCTAATTCTTGTAGTTATAAAATAGATCCTTTGTAAGGAAGTTGAAGTTCTTCTGTGTGAAAAGAATGAATTTTAAAAAAGAAAAGTTTGAAGTGGCAAAATTGTTAAATACTCATTAATATGAATTCAAATAGGCAACCTGATGTACCTAATGGGCTTTGAAGGGACTGGTAATTTGAAAAAAAAAACATTAGAAAGCCATGAAAGAAAAAGTGAGGTAAATTTTAAAAGGATATATAAAAAAGATTAAGTATATTAAGAAATCTGAACACCCAAATATAATTGAAATCAGAAAGAAAAGAGAGATAGGCACAGGGAGAAAGAAAAGTTTTAGTGGCATTTATAAAATGTAGATGCGAAATAATGAACTTTAGGTTACATTGTTTTTAATGAAAAAAGATTTACTCTTCATCTTGGACATGTTTATGGAGGGCTGTCTCCTGTGGTAGAATGTGTTTTCCTAGAATTTAACCTTAGGAGTCTAGCAACCTGTTGCTGACATATATGTTTATATATAAATATAATCCAAATATATTACTGATTTTTAAATAATTTTCCCATAATTTTTAAAATGCCTATAATCTTAATTAACTAAGAACAGAAGGAAGAGACAAAAATAGAATGGACTCTTCTGTTGAACATGCTTTTTTGATTGAACAGTGTAGCTGGAAAATTTACTATCTGTTCCTCTACACTACATTTAAAAATAAAAATGTGTATTAATTCTTTTGACTAGCATTTTTTTAATAAAGTGTCTGAAATAATAAAAAGTTATGATTTTTTAAATTTATTTTTTCTTAGATTTCACAGGTTGCTTTGTTGGAAAATTGTATTCCACTGGGGTGAAATTTTTATTCTGGTTCCCACAGAAGCAAGAGCTGGGAGCTCCCTGATTCTTAATATGTCAGAAAAACTAAGTGCTTTTGTGGCAAAACTCTCAGAAAAAGGCCTTCCTATACAACCAGAAGTAGCATATTATAAGGTTTGTAAAATTGCCAATGAAATGAAATAAAATCAAGATTATTAAAGAAAATATTTTTCTAAGGTGGAAAGAAAATGTATTTGAGTCCAATAGATTATCTACTTTCAGAATTTCTCTCCAAATATGCTAATTGTTGCTGCCTATGAAAAAAATTCAATTCCATTATCACTGCCATGTTTATTTCAAGTTTATTTTACTGTTTTCAAATTTGACTGTTTCTAAGTACTTTTATATTATTGCTAAAAGTTATCGCAGGACATTTTATTTCAGATTTCCAAACAAGTCCTATAGTTAACAAATATTTATTGTTTGACCCTTAGATTTCAAAAAGAACAAGTTTTTTGCTTCCTCCTTACCCATGCCTGTTCCAATTAGAAAAATGATGCAGGGACCCCACTTTGATTCTCCCCTCCTGGCAGGTGCAGGCTTTGACACAGGAATCACTCACTGCCAATGCTCCTGCTAAGGCCACCTTATCTGTCATAGTTGGTTATTTCCTGATGAAGCCTGTCTGATCACCATGTAAAAGATTTTATCCAGGGTGCTGACCTTCACTTTCACATTTTACTGCTTCTGTCTGTCAGCTGCAGTTTGGCTGACTATTTATTTAGTCAAGAAATTGATTCTAATCTCAGGTGGAGAATGCTCAGAAGACTTAACTGCCTATTGACCTTAGAGCAACTCATAATGCATGTCCCCAAAGCTGGCCACTCTGATGGCATGCTTAGAGATTCATGTACACATTTATCAATCACCCATATTGATATTGTGATATTTATAGTGGGGCCAGTGGGCAGTAAAGAGGAGTGTTTTGAAAAGACACTGAAGATTAGGAAGTTGATGCTGAACAAAGGGGAAAAAGAGGAAAACTAAGCATACAGAGGCTTAAATAACACACCTGTAGGCTTCCCATAGTGATGAAGTCTTGAAAGAAGAAACATTCTGCAAGGAAAATCTGTAGTTTTCAGGGAACTTTTCTGCTCAGTCTTTACATTTAAGAAATCCACATGGAAGGATTAATAAACTAATAAGAAACATAAACCTATAGGCAATAATGATGATTAAAACAATATTTTCTGCACCTTCAGAAGTAAAATTTAAACAAGCCAAATTTGTTGTAAATGATGTATCCTGCTGTTCAGTCTTGCAACTGCTGTTTTTATTAAGTCCCCCAAAAAATCGATGACAATGCTGGAATGAGTCTAGTTAAAATCAGTGGGAGCCACCTCAGTCATCTTCTTGCTTTAGGTGTCTTTCTGTCATAAAAATGACAAGATGATGTAAACCACAGCCAGTAGTCTTGATCTTGGCTATTATACACATGTATAAAAATGTATTTCAATAGTAGAGATTAGCAATCACATCACACACAGTGCTTCTCCTTTTTTCCAAGTCTTTACAAAGTGTTACTGTCTGCTAGACATGTCCTTAGTGATGTTCCTAGAGACAGAATCTGTTTGAATGTAGTAACATCAACTCTGACAAAGAAATGCCCTTCTGACACATAAAATGTGTATGCATGGATAACCCAAAGTAACAGTACTTTTTCCTAAAGTACAGTGATAACTTTTGTGATTTGGGCTGAAATTTAAAAAGCTGGTGTCTTTGCAAAGTCTTTCTGTAGTTCTAATATTATGACTAGTTAACATTTTGAAACTGTTTACTCTTTTTTCTCTACATTTGACATAAATGAAGATGTAGAAACTACCATCAGCCTGCATGCAGCAAGCTGAGATTTTGGCACTTCACAAAGATACATGCCAGAACATAAAATGAGGCTACTGAGGGATAAGAAGAAGGTACGTTATTTTTATGGCCTACTCAGCTCCAATATTGTAATTTCTATAATCACCAAGATTTTAATCAGGTATATGGACAAAAAAAAAAAAAAAAAAACCACCAAAAAAACAAAAAAAAACCCAAAACTATTAACTCCATTAGAAAAATACTTTTTTGTTTCCCAACCCCCAAAATGCATAAGAAAGCTTGAAATCGATTTCTAAATTTTTCCTTAAAGAAAGGATTTTTTTTTTTTTTTTTGTAGAGAAGATTGCATTTAGATACACAGTGTAATATGGTATAAATAACTCATCTGAAAATTTTTGCTACAACACATTTCAGTGGTCTCAGCAATAGCTCATTGATTCAACAATACAGAAGAAGAAGTTAAAAGGCTTTTGGCTGTCCTAAGGAGTAAGTAGTCTAAGGCTGAATGGAAAGAGAATAATTTACTAAAAAACATATGGTGGGGAATAAGAAACCATTGAGTTTATACTGATAATAATGAAAAACAATGGGCATGGAACAGTGTGCAACCTCCATGCTGTCATAACTAAGAAATTCAGGCTCTTTTTTTCCAATCTTCTCTCTGCCTATCATAAGAAATGTTTATGCTGATTAAATGAAATACAGCACAAAGGGGAGAGGAGCTGAAATATGAATGCTTAAGAGTTTGATAGGTTGTGCACTGAAATGATTTTATAACTTCCTTGTAGATCGAGTTCTTCTATTTGTAGATGTCCACTTTAAATCAGAGTAACAGGCAGGTCTCTTTGCCTAGAGAGGAAAACAACTAGTTTGTGCAATGACTGAGTGAGAACTGATGAAAGCAGTGTATATGCAAGTTCTCTCCTGTAGCATCAAGTAACCAAAACCACAGGAGCTTTGACAGGGCATATCTGAAATTGTCTTCAGTTTCTCTCTGGCAGTGTTAACTGAGAATACAGACTGTAACATTTCAGCTGTATAAATGCAATGACATCGCAGAAATGCAATGACTGATAATAGCGGAGCTCAATGTGCCTGTAACTGCTCACTTTTAAAAAGAAGCTTAATTTATTAATTCTCAGATACTAAGTGCATATATTTTCAGTGTCAATCCTTTCAAAAGACAAAGCTTGTTGTACTTTAGCTTAATGTTCTGTATTAATCTACAGAATCACTCTAGTGGGCTATAACTGTACAACAAGGAAATTATTTGCTCTGTATAAAAGTGGAACAAATACGCTACTTTACTAAGATGGTATGAGGTTCAGAAATAGTCATTTTACGACCAATCCAAATGAAGTCTGAAAAATCTATCATGCAAGTTGCTTAGCTTTCCTTGTAGATGTCAGGAAATGGAAACACTGCGTGGCTAGAATTGCTGTTGCTGTGGTTGTTTGGAGCTTTTTTGGTGCAAAACAGCATTACCTCCTGGATTCTCCTGAAACATGACTCCCAAAGCTGCTTAATTTTTTTTAAGATGTTTTACTTTAAAGTAAATAAGTAAATATTTGCAACTTCTAGAATGAAGAAACGAAATGTATTCCACTCAGTAAAATCCCAGGAAGGAGATAAAAGTAAAATAGCGACAAGTGAACCCAGGAGAGGAGGAATTATGGCAGGAATTTCTCCCATCTGCTCATTTTGGTGCACTTCCATATTTATTTCTCTTTCTGTCAAGTGCAGATTATGAGAGCTTTAGATTTTTATCTTACTTGAAAACTTTAGTGAACACGAGCCAAAGTATCTCAAGTCAGGAGCATGGTTAAGAAGTAGTCTCTTAGCCAAAAGAAATCTTAAAAGGCCGCCTTCTTATTGACTTTCTTAAGTATCTATTTAGAAAACACTATAATCTGAACATCCCAAACATTAGTGTGGGTACATTAAAATCCTCAACCCACTTGTAATTTCTGATTAAAACCACTAAACCAATTTTTTAATTAGTTCAGTAGGACAGACTTGTTCTTGAGGCCCACCAGGTACTGCATCTGTCCTCCCTACAAATAAGTCAAATAGCTGGTAGCAACTAAAGTTGTGTTGGCAAGAGGAGACTTTGGTGACTGTAACAGCCCAAGAAGTTATAGATCCTTTTTTTGTATACTTTTGATATCTAAAGTCATGTTAATAAGAATAAGAATAATATTATCTTTGTATATAGCTGCAGCTTCCCGATTTGCTGATTATTTTGAAGTTTCTTTGAAAGTTTGTAGATTGGTAGTCAACCACATAACTTGAAATACTAATCTAAGTCCACCATGTATCACTCTTGTTTCAGTTCCAAATCTCTTCTAAGGAAAAAGTCAGGACATTCTCTGCAATTATGAACACTAGTGGTATCATGTGAAATAATTTGCTTTGTGATAGAAACCAGCTATGTTCCTGATAACAAAGGTGACTAATGAAGAATTTGACTATTGCAGAGTTTGGTTTTATGGTGTGTTTAGCTCTTGGTTAGTAAAATTAAGTCCTGAAGCTTCCAAAAGAAGTCTTCATTTTTTTTTTACTAATCACTCAGATCCTCTGCAGATCAGTAAGAGTATTTAAAACATTTACAGGTTCAGAATAACTCAGGATATTTTCAAATAAGCAATCTCAAAAGTCAATTTGATTAATTAGAAGAGGTTAACAGAATATTTGGAAAATAACTTGTAGTATTCAGTTAAAAGACAGCTGTGGGATTATCTGTACTTTGATGGTGTTAATTATGCACCTGACTACACAGAAAATATAGGTGCAGCACTGTGAGAAGTCTCAACCCTAACTGTCTTTATTTCTCACTTTTGTAAATGAATAGCACTTAAAATGCCATTATAGTTGCTAGGTTCCTTCTCAAAAGACATGTAATCATTAAAAAGTATAATATAACTAAGAGAACTGATATTCTGCAATATAATAGAAACCCATAAAGGCTTGTGCTATTTCTTTTGCTTGACGTTTATTTTGAAGACATGCTGAAATGCTTTTTTCCATATTCTTTTTGGGTTTTTTTATTGTGTTTTGTGTCTCCCCACAGTCAAATTATTAGTCTTATTTAATAATTTTCTTTGACTTCAGATAAACCTTCTCTGAAGCCCCAAATACCCATGAGGTGCTGATCCCCACTTTCATCCTGGACTAACAGTTCCCTATGTAGGGGCTATTCACAGGATTCCACCAGCAGGTAGCACTTATCTAGTTTGATAAGAGACAGATTTTATTTGTTTTCTCACCTAATGCTGAATAGGTTATTTTTCTTATTATTCTGTTTAAACAGTCAAAGACACCGCAGTGGCTTAATTTTCTGGATTTACAAGCAAAAAAACCTCAGAGCAAATCAAGACAAAAGCACATGTAAGCTTAGAATTTCAGGTTAGGACTTGAAATTTCTGAATTTTGATTCAATTCAAGGTTTAGAGATCTATATGAGATCAAATATTTTCTGGAATTTAGATAAATTTTAACTACTGAGAAGGATCCCAGCCTGAGTTTTTTCTGATGGAACACTGAGCAATGCTTGTTTGCTGTTTCTGGATGAAGGATGGGTTTTGTTTTTCACTCTTTTTTTTAATCAAATAACACTGAGAAAAGGAAATGTTGACATAGATAAGAAAATGGCGCAGGTGAAACTTATTTCTCTGCCTTTGAAATAGATCACAGTTTCCCCAGGGGAAAAAAAAAAAAAAAAATCTATACATATAGAGAACTGAATGTTTAATGTTAAGTTCTTTGCATTTAACTTATTTCAATACAAAAATTAATTTCTGGTTTCAAGAGACAAAACTAACCTAGTTAGGAGAATTGACAAAGCCCGTCTTACTGCAGTACTGTGGCTGAGTACAGCTGAATTGTTTCACAGCTTAGCTCTGCTAAGCACTGCCAGCTTCTATCACTGACAATTTTTCTTTTGGGCATCCAGAAATCTATGTGATTCCCCAAGGAACCATGCTGACCCAACTGTTTCTGAAGTTGCTGCTTCAGAATAGCTCTATTAGAGGCTTAGACTGGTGCTGACTGTTGGGAAGGTGATCTCTAGCTATATATCTTATGCTCTTTAACAATTGTAGGAGGCAGTAGACCCCTCAGTCTTTAAACTAGAAAAATCCCAGAAGAGCTGTTAACAGGACTAAAGCCTTGAATTATGAGTGCTCTATCAGAAGATTACATTTTCCTAGGTAACAGAACAAAGCCTAGTCAATTCTGGCTACTATTAGTGTTAGAGAAATATATCTCCTTTAAATGCTGCTCATATAAAAACATTTTAACATAATATTAGAAGTGCTTTCAGAATATTGTTTCAAAGTTAGGAAATTCTGGAATTCATTGGTGAGCTATGAGATGGTATTATGCAATAGAATGCTTGATAGAAAATCAAACTCAAGAAACTATGCACAGAGCTGTAGTTTTCTAGACAGGTTATTGCAGGGCGTTATCTGTGTAGGGGTTTTTTCTTCCATCTTGATCACCTCCTAATTTACTATGTTTTACCAAAACTTGTCTTTAAAAATATATTTGTCTATACATGTTTTCTGATAGCTTTTATTCTAAAATTACAATTTTCAAAAGCACTAACTCTGATGATTTGACCAAACAAAGCACTCTCTACATACCCTGCAGTCAATCTGACTTTCACCACACCCTTATCCTCACCCTAAGCTCGCTCTTCAGTTACCTGATGTTGAAGCTTCCAGCACAGAGCACATGTTTTTTTTCCAAACTATTAGTATTTTACTTTGCTTTAGTACGCTTCCAGAAACAACATTAAATCCCCTTACTAATCTACACCTTATTTATTATAAGCTTACCTAATATGAGTGTGTATTACAGTATTCATTTCTTCAGGCTACTCATTTTATATCCAATTCATTCAATCCCTATTAATTCTCTCACCTCCTTCACATTTTTGCTTGATCACCTTTGCTTGCTACTGTTTCTCTGTTAGACTCCTCCTTCCTTATTCATACAGAATAATTTATTCCTGCTCTCTATTTCTCATCAAACTGGTTTTCTATTTCCTCTTTTTATGCAGCATATAAGCAAAACAACTCATGCCAAGGCTTCCTCAGGTTGTTCAGCCCATGCTCTTGTTTATTTGGGCACAGGTCTTCTTCATTCACCGTCACTGTCTGTGGAACTTTTCAGTCTTTATGCTTCCCCTCCTCATGGATCCATCAAGCATTCTATTGCATGATACCATCTCCCAGCTGAATTATATCCACTATCCTGGTGTCAGTTCTCACTTCTATCTTCCCATTTCCTTTCTTCTATAATGCATAACATATTCCTGACCAAATCCTATCAAACACCTGATATCTTCCTTATAAAAAAAAATATTCTCTCAGAGAAAACTGAAATCTTACAAATTAAAACTCTGTAGTCCAAGTAAAAACATATTAGGTGAAATTCCACAGAAAATAATTGCTTTTTAATTGCATTAGGGTTCTGTTTTCATTCTTACATATCACAGCTTACCACCCCAAGAAATAAATAGGTGATGCTGCAGACTATTGATAATATAGATAATATTTGCTATATTTAAAAGCATTAAAATTTCCATAAATCACTTTATTCTAATCTAAAAAGAAACATGGAGCTGACAATTACCAAGCAGTAATAGGAAATTATTTTACAGAGACTCAGAAATGAGATATCAAATTTAATGACTTTTTTTTCTTGTTTTGACAGATTTTTAATTATATCATAGGTATTTTGTCTTTTTAAACATGATTTTTGAGGCATATGTTTGTAGTAATAGTAACAATAAGCATAATCAGAAGGAAATGCCTGAAACTATAACAATAAAAAGTAATAAAAATAATAGGGTTAAAATTACTTTATATGCCTAAAATTTTCTAGTGCTATAACTAAATAAGCACTGGAAAATGTCATTAAATCAACATTTAGATATGTATATATTAATATTGATGTGGTTCAAATGTGTCCCTATATTATTCCTTAACAAATAACATAATTTTAATCTCCTAGCAGACCTTCATTACCAAAAGACTTAAATTATTTTATGAGTTCTCCATATATAAATTAAAGGTGAATGTTTTTAAAAAATGATATAGTAAAACCTGCTCTCGAAATACTTTATCATTAAAAGTAATATCCACCCAAGTCCATGGCAATATCATTGCAAGTAAAAGCATTCTTGAGAATCTTATTGCTCTGTCTTCTAGCACTTGGTTTTATTTCTTTAGACAGCTGTTAAATGCAGTGATGCAAAAGCAAAAGGTAACATATGCCAAATATCTGGCAGGAAAGCATCAGGAAATAAAGCTTCTCAATTCCTTTCAAGACAATCAATTATCTAGAACAGTGTAGCAAAAAGAGCTTGTAGAGAAAAAAGTGAACAGATAATTGGAAAAAGAAAGATTAAGAGGAAAAAAAACAAAAACAAAAAAAAAAACAAAAAAAAAAAAAAAAAAAAAAAAAAAAAAAAAAAAAAAAAAGCTTGAGCTTTCCAGAAAGAAAGGTTAGAAAGGTTAACCATCAAAAAGTTAAGGATGTTGTCTGAAGCTAATTCCTACGTAGTCAATAGAGATAAGCCACTCTGAGTAGCGCCCAAAATATGAAAAGGTAAGTAGACCTGCAAGTACCCTAGTGTTCTTGTAAAGTATAAGGGCACGCTTTAAAGGAAGATAAATTTTGGATAGAAGTATTACATATTAATGCCACAGAAAGAGATAGATGCTTGAAACCTGCTAAAGACTAGAACCTTAAGCATTAAAGGAAGGTCATGGTCAAATTATATTTTGCCTGTTACAGGACTTCCATGCCGCTAGTAATGAAATAAAGTTAAAAACCATAAAAAAAAAACATTGCCAGAGAAGCTTATAGCAGAAAAAAAAACAGCTATTCTTGATGAAAAATACTTAAATACTGAATAAATATTATTTGAACTTCAGAACTTAAATACTGAATGCAATTTCATTTAGGCACAGGGGCAACTTTAAATGAAATGAGAAGTTACCTGTGTGAGCCACCAAAGAGTCAGTGACTTTTTCTGGGTACAGGTCTGTCACCTTCACTTTGCATTCCAGAACTCATTATAGCCTCTCTTTAAATATGTAATAAAGATAAGACTTAAAATACAAGGGGTGAAAACAGTGGTGAGATTGACTTGAAATAACAAATTGAATCATTTAATGGTTTGGGTTGGAAACAACCTTTAGAATCATCTAGTTCCAGCTGCCCCCTGTGCGCAGGGACACCTTTCACTAGAAGAGGTTGTTCAGAGCTACATCCAGCCTGGCCTTGAACACATTCAGAGATGAATATTTGATCAAGTCATCAACTTTGAAATCTTGTTAGATATTGATTGTAATGAAATTTTAAAAAGCCTTTTCATCTCAACTGATTAGCCAGATCATTTAAACCCAGTGGAAACCATACAGGCAGTGTTATGTTTCTCACCAGTTCATTTTTCTCCCATGTACTGGACAAACAGTTTCTTAGATGAAACATTTAATTCTTAGATTGCTAACATAAACCAACACGTAAGTCTTTTAAAGGAAGAAAGATGTATAAAACTTTTACTGTGAAACACTTTTTGCAGAAATGAATTATTCTGTCCCATATTTCCATGTTAATTTTTCTATCCAATTTTTGTGACCACTTCCTTTGAAGCTTTGGAAGGACTGACTTTTATCAGGTGTAGTCCATTGGAGTTATGAAATGAGATAATTCAGCTTCTCCTTATGGAAGTGATGTTCTTTTAAATAGCTGAGTTTCAGCCATCAAAAAATGTTTTTGTCAAATGGTCTTGATACACCATGGTAGCATCTTTATCCCAGTCTCATTCTGTGGAAACCATTCTTTAAATATGATATCAGCAAAATCATCATAACACCAGTATGTGAGCTTCAATAAAGCTTATGATTTAAAATATAATTTCTCACCTTCAGTAACAGCTGGCTTTAATTATGCCACATTTTTACTAATTTCAAATTATTTCTTGTGTTGTGCATCCACACAGAGCACAAAGACTAAAAACCTATATAATGTTTTACAATTTCACTATTTAAGCTAAAATTAATGACTCAAAAGCAAAGGCCCAATTGATTCCTTTATTTTTCAATAAATAACAGAGTAAATATTCAGTTTCCTGAAGAAGAGGTTTATGTATCAAGGAGTAGTAATAGTCTTAAAGATCTCAGTATTTATTTTCTTAACGAAAAATTCACCAGTATCTTAATGAGTGCACATGCTTTAAAGTGAAAAATGTAAGATAGTTTTCCAAGCTTGCAACTATCAAATGTTTCCTAATATTTTAACTTTATAAAATTAATATGCAGATATGCTTATCTCTTTCTTTTTTTTTTTTTTTTAATGCTTCAATCACTCTGTCCTAAGAGTAGTTCCTCTTGATCTCTTTTTAACTGTTCTCACTGAAAATTACCATAGCCACCTTCAAATATGGGCTCTGAAGAAAAAGGTCTTACTGGGAAAGAAATCCTATTAAAATATACTACAAAACTATTTTGATAACTCTTTAAGGATGACATATAATGGAGGAAAGGGAATTTTAAAGCTCATCTCAGAAACACAGTGCTAAATAAGGATATGTTTTCTACTGTCAATTCAAGACTGTCATTGTGGCCACCTTTCTAAAAACTGCTGTAATTCTGTTACTCTGTTTTCTAGCCTACAGCAACAATGTGTGGTTAGATTTTAAGCAAAAATAAGTCAGAATACTTTTTCAGGCTGTATTGAGTTATGCTGTGCCTATCACAGTGACAGCTGATTTCTACATGTTACCTGAAATAAATAGCCTAGAACAGCATCTATTTTTTTGGCATGTGCACATTACACATATAAAAGCACTTCTACTGTCTGTAAAGTATCCATTATTGTCTTTTGTTTTTCACACATGAAAGTCAACCTCATTCCAAACCAAACTTTCTAAATTGATATCTTGGCAAGGATCTTTTGCAAGCTATAGGCTTCATGGAGAACAGCTCTTCCTTCACTGATACTCGTTTCCCATATCATTTGAGCTCTATGCTTCATGCCCTTCCCGTAATAATTTGTACTTAAAGTCCATTTACATCCCCATTCTTCCTTTTTACTTAGTCTCCCAGAAGCTACTCATTGCTCTGATTCTCCTTTTAGCTGGCCATTTATCTGACCTCTAACCATGCTCTTACCTTGGCCCTCTGGGTTGCAGGACATGAATTTTCTATTACTTTGGCCTGTTTTTAAACTGCAAGTCCTTTGCTCCTCCTATTTTCTTTCCTCTGTGGTTTAGGCATTAGTTCACACATCAGTTCTTATGGTTAACATTGTCTTCAAAATAAGCCCAGTGCAGATTTAACCATACAAAATGACTAGAAGGTCATGTTACTTTCCTCTCAAGAAATAGCCTCCCTTGAATATTCTAGTGTAATACAAAGAGGTATTTCATCCTCCTATTTTAGCTCTAAATCATTCTTGAAGAAATACAGAATATAGAAAAAGTATGCAGAAAAAAATTGTAGACAGTAGTAAAATTTTTTTTTGCATTTTTTTTGCCTTAGATATAAAAAATAAATAAAGATAAGACACAGTCCTTTGTAGGCTAATCTGCAAATTTGCATCTGGTTCAGGTGACTAAAGTAATGAATGTCACAAAGTACAACACCAAGCTGAGAGTCAGATTCCATCTTTTCATATATTAACACACTGATGCTGGAATCAAGGGCTTCAATTACTGAACATCAAAAGTATAAACTAATCCTAAAATGATGAAGACTTAGATCCACTATACAGCTACCTAGCTCTGAAGTGTTCTTCAGCCTTGCCATTATGCATCTAGATAGAGGACATACGTTACATATCATCTACTACCACCTTAGTTAAACCTCTGAAAATACAACAAATTAATGTGTTGTCTCTGAGAGGTGTTTATATGAGTTACCTTTGTCTTGGTAGCTGAAAGTGGAAAAGATTATTTCAGAGGAAAGAAATCTTTCTTAAATGCTAACCACTTATTATTAGAATAAAATGGAACACATTTCACAAATGCATTTTCCCTTTCTCTCTGTGTTAAAAAAAAATATAAACCACTGAGTTGTTTTCCAGATCACAGAATGTAACTTGGTAACTGGTTTAATATACTTTAATATCTGGTTCCTAGCTAAATCTTATATCCTACAAAGTGTCAGCCTAGAAATAGCTAGCTGCTTGTTCAGAGGTAGTGATACATTTAAATAGATTCTTTTTCTTTTCAGACACATAATTCAATTAATAACTCCCATTTCTGGGAGCTATAAATGAAATATGCTTGCTTGGCTGTTTTTTCTTTCACTTTAATACAGATATTAAAACTCTAAGTGTTCTCTTTGAATTAGTTTTCTATGCAAACTGCGTTAACATTCAATGCAGAAAATCTGCAGTTACTGCAATTGGCCACAACCTGCTTAGAATAAAAAGGAACTAATCAATCAAAAAACTCATTCTCCTCTCTATGATAAGGCAAGCTGTTTGCATACATTCAAAGTGGATATGCTCCACCTGTTTGTTCAATGAAATGCACTAGATTTAAGTGGCAATTAAAACTCACGTCTCTTACCTCAACATCAGCTGCCAGGAAATGCCCCACCCATATGAAATTTTTGCTTAATTAACAAAGGAAAAAATGTTCTATGAGTACTTAACACATGGTTACTTTGCATTAAGGGCTTTATATTTCCTTTTTTATGGGAACAAAGCCATTCAACTTTATGATTTTCCTCACTTATGAAGCACTCATAAATATGAACTTGATCCTAAAAGATGCTGAGCATCTGGCCCAGATCCAGAAAAGCACTTCAGTACGTTTTTTAAGTATGAAACTAATCTTAGGGTTTAAGTGACATTATCCCAGCTGCCAGTGTGGTTTCATCAATTGGTAGGACTGGGCAGGAAGCATAAGTCTTTGGAAAACAAAATTTCTGCCCTTTCATTCAGTTCTGCAGGCATAGTAGAATTCTGCTGCTGTCCATAACCTGGAAGACTGCTCCTTTGCTTTTATGATTATCTTTTATTCTTTAAGCAGTGAGATGCTGGCCTTGTTTTTAGCTGTGATATGATAAGTATTGTCAGGTGTTACAGAAAATTGTGTGAAACCATGTGTTTCTTGAAATAACTGACAAATATGCCAGAGCATACTGATTGCATAGTGAGAAATATACCAGAAGACATGACAGTTCTGATTTATTCTAAGTCTAGCCATTGTTCATATTCCAGTGAAAAACTGGGTTCATTTCATAGTCCTTATCACATCACAACTTACAGAATCCTTACAGAAAACTGTCTGTCTTAAGAGCAGTTCCACTCCTTCATAAAGAGTATGATGAGAGCACTTAGGTATATAATTGAGCACAAACCTAAGGATGCCCATTGACTGCAGCGTCTATACTTCCTTTTTTCACTGCGGCATTTGATCCACATGATCCAGAGTCCTTCAAAGTCAATCGTTTTGGTAGGCTTCAAGAATATATGAATAGTTTCACTGGCCAAGAGTTAGAGTCAGTCTAACCTAACATTATTTTCCCAGCAGTGAACCAAAGTAAATGTGTAGACAGGAAGACTAGGAACAGGACAAAGTTATATAACCATGCCCTGTAATATCCTTTGAAGATCAAACTATTTTCATGTGAAAGAATTCCTCAGTTCAAGTATGGTAGGTAGGTCTCTTTAGCAACCCACGGCTTATCCTTTCAATCTTTTCTGTAGCTTCCCTGAGACCCTCTAAACTTGTTAAATCCAGAGTATGCTGTAGCAAAAATCTGTTAAAAAAATACATATTTTTCTATTTTTAACCTGGCTCTTATTAGCTAGAAATTTTATGTCTCTGAATCTGACAAGTGTGATCATCACAGTGTTGAGAAGATTTTATCTCAATCCACCCTCTTCATGCCAAAAATCTTATTCTACTGAAAATTTTTTAATAATCTCCCTACGTTCTCTTTCTACAGGTCACCCTATTGTAATCCTAAACCACTCCTTTGAAGGAGGAAACAATAAGATTTTCCATGGTGAGTGTTTCAGTTAACTAGTTTTTGAAAGAGTTTGTTATTTGAAGTGCCACACTAATTACTATGTAATAATTGATTTTTAGCAACTGATCATGTCAAAGCTTTACACTGAAATCTATCTGTCCCAAAAGCTTGAATTCCTTGTCTTCCCTCACCTGTGGCTTTCATGGAACTGTTGCATTAATTGCACTGTATAGTAGCTGATCCATTTAATATTAACTGAAAAATATTTTCCTTAAAGTTGGATCAGATCCAAAACAGAATTTTTTTCTTTTTTTGGTCATATTAATGACTTAAAAAAATTGTTTGAAAATGGTTAGATAAGAAGATAACAAAAAATATACATAGTATTATCCCTCTCGGGGACTCTAATGCAAGCAAGTTATTGAAAGATGGAAGGAAGATGACTATTTTAGTTTTTTAACTTCAAAAATGATGTGTGAATCTGTTTAAAATATCCTGAGTTCTAGAGCATGAACCTGAATTCAAAGCTTTTGAGAACAAACAATAACTGTGACCATTTTTTGCCAGAAAGTATATCATAGTTCATTCATGAATTAGTTTGCCTAGGGGGGAGATAAATCTTTCCAATAAAAGCAGGTATTACAGTGAACTATTTCTATCATGTTAGTGTAAAACTTAAACAGATGGTGTGCTTTGGAAGAACATGGATTAATTTGTGCAAAGAATATCATACCTGTGACTTGCCCAGTCAAAGAAAATTTTATAGCAAACTAGAGCTTTAAAAATTATCATTTTAGTTTATATTAAAATTGGTTAAGGTCTCTTTAGGAAGCAACATTTGTAAGGGTAAAATAGTTTCATCTTCCAATTCTTCTAAAAAGAAATTTCAGTCCACAAAATAAGATAAATCACAAATCTAAATTAAAAATAATTTAGAATATATAGATTTTTATCTCCTCACAATGGAATTTGCATAAATATAGTGTAAAAATAAATACCAGTAGTCAGATAGAGTACTCTGATCATTAACAGAACAAAGACTAAAACTATCCTATCAGCTCTTTAACCTAACCTATAATTAAGTTTGCATTCCACCCCATTAGTTCTTATTTACAAGAAAAAGAACCAAAACTGTTCACCCTTACAGGCACAACCCCTAAACTTGGTGATTGGTTAATGAATGGCTGCTTTTTGAATAGGTAGTCTGTGGGACTATAGCTAACAAGATGTGACTGAACCACTGCAAAAGCTGTAGTTCAGTGCTGAAGGAACAGACAGATTCTCTTTATTGAAGCTTAGTGATGTCAGATCTGTACTGGGATGAGGCTGACAAAGACTCTCACTCTCTTAGGACAAAGAAAAAGCAGAATGTTGATAATATTTTGAAAAGAAAAAAAAATCCTAATTAAACTATTTGATAAGATGGGTTGAATACATTGAGTCTGTAATACATTTCACTGTTTCACCTATCTAAAGTCTTTCCATTACTTACTTTGTGTCTGGTGCCTCTGTCCACTGCTCTGTTCTCATGCAGAATAACTCCAGTTATGCAACAGTGCCACTCTTGCATTCTATGCTGAATGAGGATGATCAGTGAACTCTGAATTCACTGAGAGAAAGATCTCTAAATACAGGTTTAGAGATTTGATGAAAGATATATGGTGGAAATAGTTGGTGATGTAAATAATCAGTGTTTTCATGTGTAACTTGAAACTGCAATTAGAATATGATAAGAATGATATGAAAAGAAAAAGATAAAAAGAAGACTGGGTGGCAACATGTATATGCAATGCTACTCTAGAAGTTAAACTGGCTCATGGATTCTTTTCCTTTGATTCAAGATGTCAATTTTTCCATTATGTCCCAAGGGTCTGTAAACTATGATGATTCAACTGATTGCAAATTCAACATCAAAACCATTTGGACTTCTTTTCATTAGTCTTATAACCCAGTTCATTATAGTGTTTTAGTTCAGTGTTATATCAGCACAAGCCACAGTGCCTCAGATTCTCCACAACAGTGGATATAAGTGACAGAGGTAGGCAAGGTCTAAATCTATCAATCACACAATTGAAATGTAAATGCACCATGCCAACCAGAAAGGAGGAGCACATAAAGTTTAAATTGACCCTCAAATGAATTTTATACATTGAAATGTTATTTTTTCAAAGCTATAATTAGTATAAAAATATTTTCTCTAACAGTTTGCCTGAAGTTAATCTGTACTCTTCTCACATGCTATACTAATGATCATCTTTATATTCTCAGTTTTTACATTCTAACATTATTGTCATTCTCTTCACTGTATGCAATCTATTCTTCACCTTCAGTGTCTTCCCTATTTTCAGATTCTTCTTTGTATTCATAGCAATGTGTGTTCCATTCATGGAATCTAAAATACAGTATTTCTTAAAAACATTAGGTACAAGTTCTGTATTTATCTGATCTGAAGGTCTCAAAATGACAGTGTAGTTTTTCTCTACTCCATATTTTTTCCTGTAGGAACAGGAGCATGTTCCCTGCCAATAGCCATTCTGAGTATGGATATTTTAAACAGTGTTTAAAGGGCATTTTCTCTGCTACATAGAGAGTTTTGATGTCATTCCTCTTGATATAATTACAATATCAATATTCATTTTCTTGGCTGTATTCTTCACCGCTGGCATTAGATGACCTCTGAATTCATCCAGGACAATTATTCTTCTTTTTCTTAAGAGCTCACCTGGTCTTCTGCTCCAAATATTGTTCAGTCAGTCCCTCATTAAATCTGTAGATATCTATCCTTGAATTTGACATGCCACAATTATTCCAGTAGCCAGTTACTCACTCAGCATTGCTTTGTGCTTCCATATCACATACAGAAGCAATATTAGGCCATCCCTCAACACTGCCAACATTATTGTATCAAGCATTTCTTCATTCAGCAAAGCTTTGATAGTGGTAGATTTTGTACCTACTTTTTCAATGATACAGTGGATGTTAGATTAAAGTAAATAAGTTTTCTTATTTGGCTCAGCAGATAACAAAGAAAAAAGACTGAGGATCTTTCCTATAGACAAAAAAATACTTTCTGGTATAATTTGAACACAACACTCGTAACTGGTCTTGACTTCTTGTTGTGAAAATTTTTTTACTTTTGCTAGCTCTTGATCTTTCTGTTTAATCATTTCCCATGTATTCAGATTTTCATTCCTTGCACAAATTATACAACTTTGTTCTCACTCTCTATGGCAGTATCCTCTCATGGGTCCAATTGGGTTGATTTAGTACACAAAAGCTTTCATTTTGATTGTTTCAAAGGTAGGTTCTCACATTTTTTCTATCATTACATTTCTTCTAAGCCTTACCTTTGTAATTTGTTTTCTACGCACCATACCACCCTTAGTTGAAAATTTGCATCATATCAGCTTCCTATACCTTTTAGTATATTCCCTTCTGCTCTTGTACATCTCATCTCAGGAACAATTGCCATATCACTATTCATTTATAAAATTCAGGGAGATTTATAAAACTGCCATAAATGCCAGTGGAACTGCCTGAGCTAGAGCAGGTCATTCAGCTGAACCAGTGAGGAGGTGATGAAAGGAGCAATCATGGGTTCACTCTATCCCACCATATTCATCTGGGCACATGTGATATCTATCAAGTCAAAGCATCATTAGTGGCTTGATAAGGAAAATCAAATGTGAATATTTTGATTATAAATACTTTACTGCAGTCCAGCTCCTGAAATTTGAATGGCAGGTTTCCTAATGACTCTAGTACCAGGAAAAGGAAAATAAAGCCTACCTTTGAGGTCCTTGGATTGAATAGAAGAAGCTGTAAATTGCCTGGTAATAGGTGACATAAATTAGAGCTGCAGCATATGTTGGAGTTGTTACGTACAAAATACTCATTAGCCTTATTAAGAATTCAGCCTTATGTCATAAATATTATAGTCCTGTCTCCTAGATGCTACGATACTTGTTTGAATTTGAATATATGGTCTACTCTTTATACCAGTATAATAGACCATCTTTGGAGATTCCTCTGTTTTTTTTGTCCTTACAAAGAAAAGGAAGGCACAGAAAAAGACAACAGTAAAAGTTGTTACTGGACATTAATACCAATATGAAATATAAAGCTCTACTGGGTCTGCTGCTGGTTAATTCTCCATTTATTGACTTGGTATCAGAGGTATATTCTCTGTTTTGAATAATTGTTAATAATACAGGCTTTGACAGAATGAGTTGTCAAAATAGAAAATGTTTCACGGTTTGAAAAGACAGACCTCATCTTTGTTTTTTTTTTTTTTTTTAAAGCTCCATTCCTTCTTTTCTTTTCTTTTCTTTTCTTTTCTTTTCTTTTCTTTTCTTTTCTTTTCTTTTCTTTTCTTTTCTTTTCTTTTCTTTTCTTTTCTTTTTTTCTTTTCTTTTCTTTTCTTTTCTTTTCTAACTTTCTTTTTTTTAAATTTTTTTTAAGGTGAGAAAGTGACATCAATGGCAGCTAATACCTAATGTGTCAAGGTTGCCAAGTAACAGGTAGATGTGTCAGTGAAGGCTGTTTTTATGAGAGCAATGCAGTAGGTTATAGTTTCAAGCACCTGGAAATCAATTTGCACTGTCTGTCTGCCTGTCTCAAACCAATAAAAATTCATATAGTCAAACAAAAGATACAGTACATCCCTAAGACACAAGTCTGATAGTTTGGGTGACTTCTAAATCTTAAAAACAGTGAAATAATTAACGTATCCAGTTGCAATTTCCAGAAAAAAAAATCTAATGGAAAAATTACTTGAAAGTATTATTTTCTATGAAGTTACTACTCAGATTAAGCAAAATTGCTGAATCAATTTTGAAAGATGAGAATTTGACTGAAAAGAATAACAAGGTGACATATAGTCAAATGACAGTGGAATTTATTAGGACTAATCACTAATTTTTGACAGTGACTTTTCTGATTCATAACATACCCTCAGGCCACATTAGGGGAGTTTTGCAGTGGTCTCTAGTGGACAAGATAGTGGAAAATATCTCCAATAATGCTTTTCTTCATGGAATAAAATGTTTCAATATAAAATCTGATGCAAATGTTTGGAAGAACTTTGGAAGATAGGATTAGAATTCCCAGCATTCTTGATAGACCAGAGAAACAGATTTAATTTATTAAGCTAAAATCCAATGAGGACTAAAGACAAGCATAAAGCACTAAATGCAGGAATTAAGGCAGTAGGTCCTTCCAGGGGACCATTGGCCTCTTGCTGGATTTTGATGAGCAAGAGGATTCCTTTAATTTTCTGATAATGAAAGGCAACATACTCTATGTTGGACTCATTGTTAAGAGCTTTCTAACTATAAAGAAAGAGCTCATATGTGTCCAATATGGCCATGATGGTTTTAGAACCATCCAGGCTTGAACTGAAATTAAAATTAATTATAATTAATTATAATTAATTAATTAATTAAAATCTACCTTAAATTGAATTCTTATGAGTTTGCCAGAGCCAGCCACCTATGATCTATGCATGAAGCAGCTAAATTACACAAACTAGATCGTTGCTGTGTATCTGGCCAAGAATGTTCTCTGCATACAGAAATGACATTCACTATAGTGCAGGCTTGAATTTTCATAAGATTAAAATTTTTGGAATGCCAAGCCACATTTGGATCTACTAATAGTTTTCCTAGGATCTATAAAAATTAAAAATGATGCATACTACCTGAAAAATACAGGAGAGTGCACATTTTGGAAGGCACACTAAAAGCTTATTCCAATGCACTGTGAGTATGCATGTCTGCTTACTGTAAAATGTATCACCAAGGGAATAGAATAAAAAGGAAAAAACAGAAATAATATCCACAAAGATTTAACTGAAATCTAGTAAATTCAAAGCATATCATCCTTACAAGACACTGTCTACATAACTATAACATTGGATTTTTTCTTTCTGTTCCCTGAGTTCCTCCCTAACATCTTGCTGGAAATGTTAATCATTGCCCTTTTTGAATATTGCAAATTTCACTTGTTTAAAAAATTACATCTAAAATTACATTAATTCATAAGATTAAAATACTTTGCAAAAAAATATAGTATTATCAAAACCTGTAGGGATGAAACCCAGGCTTTCAGGACGTTCCCCATTTTAAAAATGAGAATGACTTTGGGGAGAACTCCATAGCTTGGTTCAGACATTTATTTGTCTGTGCTTTATGCAAGACTTATTCAAGTCTCAGTTTGCCTAACTCAGAGAAATGGTACTCTTGAATTTTTCATGGTTTAGAGCATTTCCTTTGTTTAAGCTTTGGGTAATAGTTTACTTTTTTCATCATTATATTTCCTTCTCTCTGTTTTCAATATGCATCTCTGCAAAGCAGAATAGCTGTAATAAAAACAAGACCAAAACCCAAGCCTACAATTTAGCCTTAAAAACATAAGCTTACAAACAAAATCTACCTGGTAACACTAGTACATTTGCATAGCTTTCTTCTGATAAATCATTTCTCAGTATTAAGGGAGAGGAATTAAAGAAAAAATAAATTTCATAAATAGGAAAAACTAAATTTATCTAGAGTAAAGTCAGTATTAGCCCAGTAAGTAACTGCCTCTGTAGACAGAGCTTGTTTCACCTCTTCTAAAGAAGGTGTGAACTGGTTCTTTTAGCAGTCAGTGTAGCCCAGACCATCACCTGTTGCCTCTTCCTTGCAGTATTCTCTGTTGTTGATATTGTTGATCCTGAGGGACTCACAAGAAAGCTTCAAAAAAGTGGCTGTTCTCTTCCACTGTCTCATCATCAAACCCTGGCTTGCCTAAGGTACCAGCACACCTACCCTGCTCCCCAACCTCCACCATGCTTTCCTAATACCAATCAATAGCATCAGACACAAACAGAAAAAAAAAAAAGACCCTTTAATCTTCCTTTTTCTTCCAAATACAGCCTTATTCACTTTTTCTGGCACCCTCAACTGATCTCATTTCTCTGAAAATCTGACTGACCAAATGGGCAGCCTTGTATTTCCACTTTCCCACGTTATCAGACTAATGGCATTTATGACACTGAGACTGGTCATATAACCCCAACCCCCTACTCACTCCCCTCCCAGCTGACTAGGGTAAGGTTTTGGAAGGGCAAAAATCAGAAAAACTCATGGGTCAAGATAAAGGCAGCTTAATAAGTGAAGTAAAATATGTGCACAAGCAAAGCAGATTAACAATTTTTCTTGTCTTTGGCAGGCAGATGTCCAGGTAATTCAGCATTTGGAAGGTTTACTTGGAAAAATGAAAGCCATTACCACAAATGATCCCCCTTCCTCTGCTTTTGTTTTACAGATGAGCACAATGTCATATGGAGTGGCACACTTTGGCCAGCTTGGGTCAGCTCTCCTGCCCCCGTCCACTGCCAGCTTCTTTCCCACTCCCAACCTACAACCTATGAGGGAGATAGAGCAGAAGAGAGAAAAGGCCTTGATGCTGTGCAAGCACTGCTCATCAATAGCCCAAAAATTGGTTCGTTATCAACTCTGCTTCAGTCACAAATTTAAAAACAACACCATACAGGCTGCCATGAAGAAAAAGAACTCCATTACAGCCAAAATCAGTCTATGGAAAACCTCAGTGTTATCTATGTTGCTGGAAGGTGTCCAGCTTGAAGTTTGAAAGTTCAGAATGAAAGTTCACAAGTGTTCAAAACAAAGCTGTGGAAAACTTTGAATTATATAAAGAAAACTGATACTTCGGCCTTAACAATGCCTTTCAAAAAATCTGATTATTATTACCCGCCTTATCTCTTTCAGTGAAAATCCACCAAAGTACTTTCTGCGTTCTTCTAAATTATAGTACCTCAATTTTAAAGTATGATTCCAAAAGAAAATATGTATAATAGACACATTATTAATAGTGAAAATACATAGAAGGCAATACATATGAAGGGAAATATTGGTTTGATTTTCCAATTTAGCCTTAAAAACTGAAAGCATATCTCTTTCAGCAAATGAAAAAATAGCTAAATAAAATAGCAGTTTATATAAGATTCCACTCTAGTTCCATAGATATAAGATGAAAATTGTATGTACTGAACAATACATTTGAAATAATGGTAAAGAATAACTACTCCCACCTTTTCCCAAAAATACATTGAGCAAACATTTTAACAGCTTTTTGTAGAAATGAAGGACTTGTCCCTGATATTTCAAATGCAGTCATAAACTCAATGATTCCCTACTATGCTTTCATTCTCATGTCCTTAGAAATTTACAGGAACCTCATACCATTGAGTAAAGAATAACAATTTTTTGTTGCTTAGCTAATGCTAAAATGAAGTTGCTCTCAGCTCTCATTTGTGATCATTTTCCATCAATTTAAAAGTAAAGGCAGCACTTTTCTGAGGCGCATTCAATATCTTCTGTTATTCATGCACACTAGATTCACCCCTCACTGTAGTGGTGTGAACAGAGATCATTCACTGAAACCAGACTACTTACTAGAGTGAGGAAAGAAGGGTGGGGAAAGAAGATAAAGTTTTTCTTTGTTATACCTCATCACCCATGGCTATTCTCTGTCTGACTCAGATGCCAAGATTTCCAGAAGAAATCAGTAAGTATGCTACTATTTTCAGCCAGTAGTCTAAGGTTGTTTAAATAATCATCTCTAATCAAACCAATCACCCAAAGGTACTTAAAATACCCACTCAAAACATTCCTTTTTTTACTTTGTATATGTAGTTAGACTTGATCCTTCCAGACATCACTGTGTTTTGCTTCCTATAGTTATCTGAAAGATAGGGCAATTTAGTCAAGTTTCTTTTTAGTTCCTACAGTAATTAATTGTTTCAGAAAATTGAGAGTAAATAATTTTGAAACTGGAGATTATTTTATCTACCAAATTCAATTATTTCCCCAATAAAATTATATCATTTTATGTTTCACACTGCAAAGGAGATACTGCAATGCTTAACCACCCTTCTGTGTCAAATACAAGCTTTTTATTTATGGGGCTCTTTCTTTCTGACCCACATAGCAAATAAAACAGTATCTACTATTCTGAAAGACATACCATAGCAATCCTGGTGACGGCTGTCAATATAAAGGACAATAAAATGTATTGATGAGTTAAATAGCTCATTAGCATTTACTTTTCATGTTCCATGTGTTCAAATAGCTTTCAAATGGCTATAGTGTTCTATAGTTGCATATCACAGTTGGACTTTCAAGTCAGCTATTACAAAATCAGCAAATTATTTGAAAACCATGGCTTCCCATGCCCAACTGAATCCATATTCTCAGTTGTGTTTGTTATTAATTCCTATGTCACTCTAAGTACACTATTTAATATCAGAAAATGTTCTGTAATCAGTAAACCCTTATGGTTATTCAGAGCCTGAGGTACATACAGCCTCTGTGAATAAAGACTAGCACAGCAACTGTCCAGATGGCTGCTCTGTGCCCTGGGAAGAGGATCTATGAGGAGGATTTATCCTTCCCATAATCTCCATGTTGTCCTTTGGGCCTTCAGTGTTCTCATCCTAACGTTAGTATTGCACTAACAGAATAAGGGAAAAAGCTTCAGATACCACAGAGACTGATTCCTTCTCCTTCCATGCAGCCTCTTTTCTCCGCAGCTGATCTGTAGCTTTGATACAATCAGCAGAAAGGTGAAACTTTCTTACTTGGCTCAGTAGTGAAATTATGAAGGAGGCATTTTGTAACATTAATATCTGCAGATTGGAAGAATAAAAAAAAAAAAAAAAAAGGGGAAAAAAAAAAAAGAAGCTGAAGTGCAGGGTTTTCTGCTGAACTTCCATGTTAGGAGCACTTTGCAGAACCTGTTCCCCAGTGTCACATGTTGAGAGAAACAACTGCAAGGCACAAACAAGCAACCTGCACATCAGCAGGGCAGCTCTTTCCTTAGACTTTGCTATGTCAATTATGTTAATAAATATAGATCTCAAAATTAACAGGACACCTTCCTCCAGCAAAGATTTTTAAATGTGTACAGCAGATGATTATGGGTTTATTTTCAGCTTTTCCGAAGATACACTCACATTTTCATCTGTAGTGCCTAATAATTTTCCTGTAAATTTCCAGTATTTTATCTATTGCTTCTTTCAGTTTCTGGGTTTTCCTCATTAGTCTTCTAGCTTGTCACCTAGCTGTTTTTATTTATTATATTTCTGTCCTTTTCTCATAAATTACTTCTTATTCTGCTTTATTTTAGACTCCATTGTTTTATTACTTGATTTTTTTCATTTTCAAAAGCCATAATCTAGTTTTCACATTCTGTGAAGTTCTTTACTCATATAAAACCCAAACATTCATTCTTAGCCAGTCTTCCATTGAAGTCAAGAAAATTCTACATTTCTCCACAGATTCACTATTTGAAGATAGGGGCATGGAATTGGCTGATTGGTGCCTACTTCTAAAGGCAAAAACCAAATGTTCCAGTATTTGTTTAAGAAGAATACGTTCTGTTATAGAATTCTTGTAATGATAAAGCAGAGTGGTATCAGTAAATTGCAAACAAATTCATCTCTAAGGCACCTTCCTACAAGTAATCCATATGTGGTTTGTCCACTGGCTTTTTTAAAACACTGGGGTGTAAGATTGTAATGAGAAATAGGCAACAAAATTTAAGCTCAGTGTTTGAGTCAGATATCTGAGAGATTTTGACTTGAAAAAATTTTCATTTGTTTTTTTTTGTTTGAGACTTAGAACTCATTTCTAGAGAAAATGGGCTGACATTTTGATTAAATTGGGAAAATACATAGTTTCTATGGAAAACAATAATAATCCTTATTTTTCCTTGTGCTTCAATCAGGTAATACTCAAACTGTGGCATCTTCAGATTTGTAGGTTTGTTTAGAAAAAAAAATTGAAGTGCTAGAAAGTGATATGGTAAATTTCACAACAGGAGATCTTTCACAGGACAGAAAGAAGCATACTTTTGAGCTGAACTCACAATTTTAATACTTCAAGGGATATGCTGTAATATCAAGTAGTCTAGTTTGCTTATTATGTGAAATTGCCATTTTTATATCAAAATACAGGTTTAGTATTGGAAAATATCTTGACAGACTGTAAATAAACATAAAAAATATAATCTTCAGATAATGATCATGATATACAAATACCCCTTTTTGATAATAAAACTACCTCAACAAGGATAAATAACATTGCAAAAATAGAAAAGGAGTGTCTGGCATGTCTATAACATCCTCAATAAACGAGCAGCATTTAAGTGGTCTTATAAAGATAATCATCTTTTAGTGAAAAGCCAGTGTGCCAACATATTTTACAAAATAAATTGTAAAACTATATAAACAAAAAATAAAAACATGTTTGCTAATATCTTTATTAGAAATATAATTTCTGCTGTGCTGCTTCTAAGAAAAAAAGTATGTACTTGCAACTTATTTTTCTAAGGGATTAAATTATTAATTAATCCAGAGGATTAATTAATCTAAAGAATTAAAGAAAAAATGAAAATAAATTCGATGACAAAAAGTCATTGTGAAAAGCACATTGGTATGTTTCCTTAGTCCTTCTCAAATTTAAGCCTTAACTCTGGTAATAGTTTTTGTAATTGATTGGGATATTATTAAGACTGTGTTGCAAATGGAATAGGATTTTGGTGTCTTTATTTTTCAAGACAGCTCTACTCAGACCTTAGGATTCTGGAACACTTTTAAGAGGAGATTAAAAACCTATCTCTCAGGAACAATTTTGATTTAGTGGATCATATATTTTGATGGAGAAATGGCTTAGACAGCATTTTGAGGTGCCTTTCATTGCTATTTTCTAATTTTGTGATTTCCCAGATAGATATTCTAGTTTGCAAGTAGCCTCTCTCTTGTGTACTCCCTTGGCTTTCTTTTCGGATTGTCTGTTAAGGAATTGTATTCTTAAACTCTATTCTCTTCTGACAGGCAGTGATTGACACATCTATTTTTAACATATCAATTTGTTCATGCTGCATTTTTTAAGAAATTTCTTTTTTCAGATATTTGCCTCTTTTCAAGAAATTACCTCTGAGATTACCACAGGTCTCTCTTCATTATCCTGTTTCTTTCAGTTTTCAGGATAGCACATCAGGAATCAACCAAACTAGTTTCATATCCATTTGTCTTCTATATGCCTTATTTAGCATTTAACTTCTTTATTTTTTGTTTGTTTTGTATTTCCCCTTTGTTATAAGTGTATTTTATCTATTTCCTGGTATTCTAGCACAAAGTATTCTGCTGAAATAACGGGACTGATTGCTTTTCTTTCTTTTTTAGGTGGATTAGGATTACTTCTCTATAAAAAACCCAAATAATTTATATTTTAGTCAATTTAATAATGTTCCCACAGCAGAGGGCAGGGAATGCATCTATTTAGGAAAACCTTTGAAACTGAGCTAACATACAGTCTTCCTCCTGAAGTATTCAAATGTATATCAGTAGATCTAGCAATGACACATTGTGACATTAAAGAATTGTAAAAAAGACCACACAGACATAGAAAACTGTCTCCATCACAGTAATTCTATTGGGGTTTTTTAGTATATTAGTATCATTTTAAATATAACATTAAAAATTACATTTTGCCACTGTGTGTCTGAGTTAATGGAAATAATCTTTCATGGAGTCCCCTGGGATTTCAAGTCTGCAGTAATGGTAAGTAAATAATAAAATGGGGTATTTTTTCCAACACTAAAAGAATTTTTTTCAAACCTTATTGTTCAATGTCAGAGAAATAGAAAACCAAAGCAACTGCAGTAAAACAATCACAAATATTGCAAATATTCCAAAGTATTTAATGGTCTGACTACCAACTCTATTTCATTGCAAGTTATTTTTAAATAAGGCCTAGGATTTTATATACTAATGTGTACTTGTTCTGAAGCTCACATTTAGGACTTACCTATAAAGGGACTTTTTCCCCTTTGAATAATTAGCAAGAATGTCCTCAGGTGTTCAACAGAATTCTCTGTTAAGGGATGTAAGATACAAAAGGCCACTGGGTGGAAGGATGGCAGGAGTGATCTGTGACCCATTTTGTATGGTTCTGGACAGGAAGCCTACACACTGACCTGCTATATCTCAGGCATAACTGCACAATTCCTTGCCCAGAGAATTGTATTTTTCAAGCTAGACTGGACTGTGGAATAGAGCTTTTTCTTGTCCTGTATGTCATATGTCAGAGGGATTTTCTGATAAAGTACTTTAGAGCCATGGACATAAAATATTTTTTCTGACTGAAACCGTTGTCAATTTTCTTTTTTCTCTGTATGAGCAGGTATTAAAAAGGATTCTACTGTTTTTGTTTAATTTCTGTTGTAGAATTGTGCTTGGTGCTTCTGAACAAAAAATCTGTCATAAATGGATTTCCTGAAAGTAATTAGCAATTTTAAGTAGCCATCCTAAAGGAAGGCAATCATAAACCAGTTCCTAGTGTGGTCACAATTCCCTCTCACAAGAGACACATGGAGTTATAATACCACACTAGAAATATTTTTCTTTTATAATGAGCAGATATCACTTTTTACCTCTATTCAGAAATATAGACCCGGTCTGTAGTTCGCTTATGCAAGTGCAATGCCACAGAAGGTTTCATTACCTCTTTCTTTAGGGCCCGCACTTGCTTCTGCCTGTTGCTTCATCACTGCTTTATTCGTAGTGTTGATGTAGTCACTTGCAGGATAGACTTTGATTGCAAGCACTGCTTAACTCCACTAGTCTCAAAGCACTTCAAGAGCAAATGGTATCGGAATTCCATTTTCACAGAATTATTTTTTTCCCTTTTTTAACTCTTTAACTCTTTTAACCCTTCTTTAACTCTTCTTAATCCTGAGGTTTTTTTAAGCATAAATTGTTCTTCCTGAAAAACGAAAATCATAGAAAATTAGATCTTCTCTGTGAATGAGACACGTTATAAATGATTACCAGAATGTTTACTAGAATAATATAATGCATATAACATTGGTCTGATTAAGTCAGCATTTTGAAACACTTCTGGTTCTTTATCAAACTGACACATGCATTAGGCATGTGAAACTGTCTTGGGACTACTTTGTATTTAAATGTGTTCATGTTGATTTTAAAACACCTCTAAAACATAGGAAATTAAAATATTAATGAAATGCTTGAAAACAATGATTAAGAATTGAAAGGGTAGGAAAGCTTTCCTCAATCAAAATGGCTTTCCTCAATCCTCAATGGCTTTCAGTAATACCTGTTGACATGGGACAATTATTCCTAGCTATCGATAAGTGTAGAGTAGATTAAACTATTGAAGAGATTAATGGTCTAGTACTTTTTCTTAAAGGCTATTAACTACTATATTAATGTTCTTTCAACTACACTAATATTAACTGCTCAAATTGTCAGTCCTAGTGCTTATTAATTCTTGGCATGTTCATGTTTAGGGATACAGTCCTGAGGAAGGTGAAGACAAAAGAGGTTATGATTTTTAGAACCTTACTGAAAGAAAAAAAATCAAAAATAATTATTAATTATTTTAAATTTTATCATATGTAAATGCTCAGTAGTGTATGCAGCAGCATGAGCCTACACGTTGTTTATCCCATTAACAAAGTTTGGGGTTTTCATCTTTCAAAGAGTTCTGATACATTAAATTTTTAAACCCAAAAGGTGATGGCAAATTCATGCATTTATAGATATTTAATGTAGTTTAAATGCAAATATGTAACACCTACCTAAGGACATTTAGTGATTATCTCCTTTGTGATTATCTTCTTTGTGATCAATTTTCTTTGTGATCTTGTCTGGTAGGTACTTAGGGTTTGAAAAATGTTCGAAACAGTGATTTTGCCTTCGACTCTACCTTGCTTTTCTTGATCTTCAAATAGTATTTTGTGTTCTTCATCACGGTCTAAAATTCGATATTTTGTGAAACACAGAATTATGCAATTACGCACCTATCTGGGACAGGATTCTGCGGGCAATTTAGGCTCAGAAGAGTTTGGAGCCATTGTTTCTCTGTAAAGTACAAAAAAAGCTATCGTCTCTAAGCCAATAATATTAGACTAAATTAAATGAAAAGTACAGCAAGTTCTCCTGTGGAAGGTTCTGGTCTTCTGTCTGTAAGTTTATGGGAAAGATAAAATATAAAGAGGACTTAAAGAAAAGAGGAAATAAAAAAATAAAAAAAAGAGGAAATAAAAAAAAAGAGGAAATAAAGAAAAGTAGGGAAATAAAAAGCTTTCAGCAGTCATGACAGGTTTCTGATAACACTGAACAGATTTACTTTTGGTGGTGGGTTTTATAGCCTCCAAAAAATGCGCTCTTATAAGGTATAAAAGACAAATTATAAAAGCCTCACAGCTGACCAATCTGCTTCTTATTTACTTCTTATGTTGATACAGGGCTCCATTATATAGCCAGATTCTGTCTAAGTCTGTTTGACAATATCTATAGAAAATATCTGGAAAAAATCTATGGAAAATTATAATTTATTGGTGTAAAATCTCAGTGGTTATATATAGGCTCATTCCCATTTCATTTGAATGATGTAACTTCACAAGAAACTTCTTGGAAGCCCCTTGGTGCAGAGCCGAGGTGTGGCTTTCAAAGACTTTTTAAGGCATAGGGCACAAAAATGATAGACAGGAAAAGGAATGATATATTCTGACCAGCAGTGAGGTTTAGTTATGGAGATGTATGTTTGTCACTTTCAGCACTGCAGGAGCCCTTCAGACAGTCATGTACTGACAAGCATGAAAGCACACTGATGTGGAAAGAGTCCTTCAGGGAGAAACTGAAAAAACAATCTTATGGGCTGGTCCTTTCTAGAAAGGTTTATTGTATTTTATTCAGATTTTTTAAAATACAAAGCTGCTAAACATCAAGGGAAATGGAGGATCTACAAACTATCAGGTCACCAGTGCATTAAACAGACTTATAAAAGCTTAATCAGTTTCTGCTCCCCAGGCCATGATTCACTTGTGCTTTTCACATATACATTTTACAGTGATTCTGCAGATTGTTCTGGCTAGGTATCATAGCTTCTGACCTAATTTTTCTTTATTTCCCTTTAAATATATAATAAGACACTTGATAAGTCTGTTTGATACAGATTGAACAGGAGTTGTTTTTAATTTTCTGGCAGCATAATTTTTTCTGAATTACACATCTCTCATATACATCTCTGCCTGGTGTCCTATTGAGACACAGAAAGAATAGTTTTGCCCAAAACAGATAAGTAATGACAAATCTAATGGTAACCCAAAGTGTAAGATTATCCATTGAACTTGGCCACACAGCTCAGTAACTTCTTAAATGAAATAGGAAATGGCTGTCTACAGTGGTATGCTGTGTGGTAAACTTTGGAATCTCAGAGAGAGCATTGAGCTGCAGCTCTGTATGAGGAGGAGGCTGATGCCCAGCACATTGCTGTGTGCTGTGAGAGAGAATATTGCTGCAGCTCCTCCTCTAGCTCAGTAAGATGCATTGGCACACCCCAGATGAAGTCACCAGAATTTATAGCATCGAAGCACCCAGCAAAGCTCTGAAATGCCTACATTTTTGTTGCTCAGGATGACAGAAATGCCTACAGTAAAGCCGCCCTTTTTCTGTGATGCATTCCAGTGACAGTGGGATACAGACATTAGACCTCCAGGGTAGGACCTTGCAGATGAGCTCAAAGCAATCTGAAACCTTTGCAAAAAAACCCACAAAGAGTCCACTCCTGCCATAGAGAACAGCTGCAGAGCTGACAGGGTGCTCAGCTGGGACTCAGTTAATGTCTCTTCCATATCTGATTGCATTTTGATGAAAGTATTTTCCATCTCAGCAGAGCGCCCTAATTGCAATGTTACCAGATAGTCAGGGACATATCTCTCTTGCTTTGAATTTCTCCAGCTGAAGGTATTCAATTAATTACCCTAGCAGAAAGTAATGAAATAGTCACTGGGACAGAGAGAAAGGAGAGGGAAGAAACAAAAGGTTGATTCATGTGCAGGCTCTAGTTCTTGCTCCAATGAACACTAAAGCCTCTTAATTGAAAAGCAGCATTTTCCACAGGAGAGAAATTTACCCTGGAATACAGCTCAGCCTCATGGTTAAGCTGTTTGGTCACGTATTAGCATAGACCTGAGCTCTGCTGACTTGAGATTATAACTGTCCTGCTTGAGCCAGCTACTGGGGGGCAGAGGAGGTGAAGGAAAGGAGCTCTTCTCGCCTTTCCCTGCCTATGTTGTTCTTGGCTGCTTCATGTTCCCTAAAAGGCCAAATATATTGATTGTTTTCTATTGAGAACATAAACAAAGCAGTAGAACATACATGAGCAGTCATTGCTTCAATCTTCCTGTCAAATATAGCCCCCCATGAATTTTAGAAACACAGTTTTTGGAGTAGTGCAAATGTGAAGCTGATTGCAATCATTTCCCCTCCAGTCTAGTGGAAGTGGTTGCATCTATTCATACAGCTTCTAAAAAGGTAATTTCAATACAATATGAAAATGTATCAGCAATACAAAATCATGCTGGAATGAAAGAGTTATTGATAGTGTAAATAAAATTTCAATCAGACTGTATTTAAAGTAGTGTTAAGACAGTGGCACAATGAAGTAGATGTCAACATAATCTCCTGCTTGTTGAGTTTTTGTATAATTGCTCTTAATATTTGAATATAAACAGATCTTTTGAAACTTAGTAATGAATGAATTATGTATAGTAAGGATTCAGAAGGCAGTTAAATGATGCAAATTTACTGTGTCCTGTGGCCTATATACTGTCCATATTCATCAGCCTGAAGGCTACATTGGACTGTACTTCAAGTGAATTTAAATGCAGTCTCCCAGTCGCACCTTCAAATGTCTCAGATTGAGACTGCATGCTTCAGTGGAGTTGTATCAACACAATATCTATTTTTCTTTAGCTGAAATCACTCAGAGAGAATAATCATTTTGCAAAACCACTTTCATTTACAAATAAAATATAATGTGAGACAATGTGATTGCATGAAAACTTTGTGATCTAGGCTGTAGCATGTAATTTTTTTCACCTGTAAACTCAAACATGGCAGATCACAAAAAATATAAACAACTTTGAAATTAGACAATGCTTAATTCAGATTTCTGCTTAAAGATACAACTATTAGCTACAGTTACTATTCAGATATAATCAGAGTATCTCTGACAAGATAGAGAAGAAAATTAAGTAAAAAAAGACAAAAAAAAACCACCACCAAAATAAGAAAGTTAAAATATTATCCACTAAAAAACTCCACATAGAAGACAGTGCAGTCAATAAAAAAAAATAATTGGAGGATTTTGGCTGTTAAAATTATTATACCCATGTCTACAATACCAGTCATAGTATTACAATATACTACAATACCAGGCAGAGTATTAAGAACAGTTGCTTGGACTGGAATAAAGGTTACCACTCACTTTCCAGGCACTCTATCATAAAGTCATAGAATGGTTTGGAATGGAAGGGATCTTTAAAGGTCATCTGGAACCAGTTTTCTGCAATGACATGGGATATCTTCAACTCAATCTGGTTGCTCAGAGCTCAGGTTTCATTTGAAGGTTTCATTTTTCATTTGAAGATTTCCAGGGATGGGGCATTTACAATCTCTCTGAGCAACCTCTGACAGTGTTTCAGCACCGTCATTGTAAAATAATTTTTCATTATTAGTCTGAGGCTACCCTTCTTTAGTTTAAAAGCATTACCCCTTGTCCTGCTCCTGGAGGCCCTGCTAAAAAATCTGTCTCCATCTATCTTATAAGCCCCATTTAAATACTGGAAGGCTGCTATAATGTCTCCCCAGAGTTTTCTCTTGTCCAGGTAGCAACTCCAGCTCTCTCAGCCTTTTCTCATAGGAGGTGATCCAGCCTTCTGACTGTTTCTGTGGCCCTGCTCTGGACTCACTCAAACAGGCAGATCCATGTCTTTCCTGCACTGGGCATGACAGAACTAGATGCAGCAATCCATGTGAAGTCTCACCAGAGCAGAGCAGAGAAGAGGTGCAGAATCACTTCCCTCAGCCTGCTGGCTGGTGGTGTCCCTCCACCTTTCAGAGATCAGAGTTCCCAGTGAGAAAATATTAACACTTATCCATTTGCTAACATTTGTGCAATTGATGAAAATAATGTAGAGGATATTATAAAGGGAGAAGGGTAGAGGAGCAGGAATATTTGCCATTTTAGATTTAATTTTCTACATTCTTTAGAATGCCTGAAAGTAACCATTTATATGTTAACCTGAATATTGATTCTGCATTTTTGATCATTTAGTTCTTCTTGAGAACATTCATAATCAAACTGATGCCTTGAGAGGCTGACCTGGAACAAAGACTAGACAGAGCCAAGAGAATAAAGCAGGTATTTATTAAAAGGTCTCAATGGATACACCTTGGGCAGTACAAGAGCTTGGCCAGGGCTGTACCCAAGATGGACCCAAAATGGTCACAAAATGGACGACTAGTCACCAGGTCTCACACTTTTATAAGTTTTGGTCCATTTTCACATTGGAGTTAATTGTCCAATTATAGCTTTAGGTTATTCTTTTATAGCTTTTGGCATGAAGCTTGTAATGGCTGTCTTTGGTCTCAAGCTCGAAAAGGATTGTTTTGTCTACCTACCCTGTGAAGAGAACCTACTAACACTTAATATGAAGCTTAGAGCTACAGACCTAGGGAGCACAGAATCTAAAAAATATGAAAGTTAAAATTTAAGGCATCATTTCCCCACCTAAAACATCCAATATCTTCTTATCAAGACCACCTCTTTTTCTATTGTGCAAGGATTATATATTTCTGACCATGGGTCTTGGTTTAGTTAATAATTGGCTCCTAATTCAATGTAAATATGTGCTTTGTTTTTCTTCCTGCTAATATATTCACACCCCTGCTTAAGTACATTTGTTTTACACCCAAAGATGATTTGACAGACTATTGCTATTCAGTTGCTTTCAAAGGCTTCCTTTAAATTTCTTAAATATTGCAGTGACTGTTTCTTTCCAGTCTCTTATGTCTACAGAGTAATCACATCTATTATACTGTACTGGACACTCATCTTCACTTCCATCAATTTCTTGTGGAAGAATCAGCCTTCTTATGTATCCTAGTATATACATAATTTATTTTTTTCATCTTCTCTAACTATATATATATTTCTCTATTACAAATAGCTTTATATATGTTTTAATTAATTAATTTACACTGGTAAAACTCTCTTTTCTAGCAGTGCTTGAGTAATGGAAACTGATACATAAATAAGAACAGTGACTTTGGCTCGCTGTTGCTTGTTACAATTGCCTCATTAATGATTTTTTTTTTCATTCCTTGGTTAAAATTTTACACCAAGACAATTCAAATGGGGCATAAAGTACTAATTATTTTTCATGTTACATCATTTTTTATATTGTTGCATTCACGCATATCAGAATTAATACAGCATGACTCAGGGGAACGGTTCTCCACAAAGGGTGAAATAAGACCATGAACCAAAACATTGCTTTTTAGCCTGTAAATGCTTATGTAAGTAGCAAATGAATTATTAAAAAATAGAGTTGATTAATGAAGAATTTTCACATGTGAAAGCTAAGTTTTTTATCGCTATTATTTGAAATAAAAAGCCTAATCAAGTCTACAGAAACATAATTGGGAGCTGCATAATAGAAGCTATGCTAGCAAAGGGTCAGCTGAGTTTTCACTGAAGACAACTGCAATATTTTATTTGTTCTAACATGAATAGCCTTAGATGATAAAGACATTTCATTGCATGCTTGCATAATATGTTCCTTCATGCTGCAGGCTTGAAAGAAAAAGCTGCTTTTCTAAGAATGAGCTCATTCACATACAAAAAAATAAACTATTTAACTGCAGATGTTACACAAAATCCTTATTCCGTTTAGCATGTGACAGGTAGGGAAAGAGTAAGTACTAGATTAACATTTCTCCTATATTTAATTTTCTTTGTTTTTAAAGTTCTCAGGAAAGTTTGTGAAGCTTATAACCATGAAAGTAGAAGTGATTCCTTGTATGTGCTACTGTTGATGTAACATTTGTACTGTCTTAGAGCAGGACACACCTCAGCTTTTCTTTCTAATTCATTAACTTTTTGGTTAGAATTAGACAGATATATAATTTTAGATAGAGAGATAGATATAAAAGATATAATTAATATATTAGCTATAAGATAATGGCCAATATGATTTTTTTAACACAGAGTTACTTTTGTCTGTATCTGATTTCTGGGAATCAGTTACACAGCTGGGAACTATTGCCTCTGGCAGCAAATTTCAGTTAATGATTAGAAAATAGTTGGCCGGTGTAAGATATTAGGTATAGCAGTGTCTGAATTACTTGTTACAGCTTTATTATGACTTCTGAAATACTAGCAGCTATTCAGCTACTTCTCAGATGTCATATTATGGTGGTGTAGCTTCTGAAATGGTGAGCAGAACAAATTTCATCCTTTAAAACATCCAACATCATGTTGGAGGCCCCATGTTATAAAATATCTAATAGCCTTCCAAACAGTGGGATATCTGGGCCCTTCTCAGACTACAGCTTAAATTGAAATTTTATGTTGTTATGGTCTCAAAGTAGAAGCAAGGCTGAAAAAATCCACACTTTTCTTCTTATAATATGCAAGATGTTACAGTTAATTTCTGCAGGAACTTACATTCTAAATGAAAAAGCCTTCAAACATAATGTAGAAACAAAGAGCTTGGAGGAAGGGGGTTCTGGGGTTAACATCCCTGTCACTAAACAAAATAAATGGATATTCAATCTTTATGGCTGTGAGTCACTTGAAAGATTTTTTTCTTTAATATATATTTAAACAGTAGTGCATGCATGGATGAATACATATTTATGAAACAAATTGTTAAGGCTGGCACAAGAGACCCAAAATAGCAGATGAACAATTCTCCCCTTTTTATCTGTATTCTAAGTACTAAAGAAAAGCCTTAATTAAGGTGCTGTTTACCATATCTAGTATATATTATGATACAATAATATGGCACAAACTGTGTGTGTTTGAGTGTATGTAAAGTTGTCCCTGGCCTAGCCTCTCTCCCTTGGTAAATTCAATGAACTGAGCTTAGCAGCATGATGCTGGTTTTGGCACGCCAGTGTTGAAGGGCTCACTTGTAAGTGCTGTATGAGAGCTGGGTGCCATTCTCTAAACTGAAAGTTCTTCCTCAGGGAGGCATTTCCTGCAAGAATTTAAGCATAAGGGTGAAAAAATATTTTTTTTATGTACATGCTTGAAGGCACTAATGGCAACAGGAATTATGTGGGAAAAAAAAAAAAGAGCCAGTAGACTACATATGGCTGGGAGCCTCTGGCTCTGAGGACAACATGTGGAGGCTTTTCTGAATTTCACCTCTCTAGTACCTGATTTCCTGCAATGGTCCTCAGACATGATAATCACTTGTGTGTGTGTGTGTGTGTGCCTAATTCAAGGTATATGAAATAATGGAAGGGCAGTCAGTACAGGCAATTTCTGAAAAGAGTGTCATGAAGTTGATGGGTGTGTCACACCACAGGCCACACATGTGAGGAGGGTGGAGAACACAAGGCCTCCTCAACTAGTGTTGGAGATTTCTGTCTGACAGAGAAAAACACAAACCTGTTGCAAGCTTGTCCCTGATGTCTACTGTGGGACTTCCTTGACCAGTGTTATAGTGTTGCATCCTCGGTTTTCGGTTCAGATTTGGGGTTCTGGTCTTTGTTAGCTTACTGGTTCCATGTATCCTCGTGTATCCCTCGTGTTTCTCCCCCCCACGGAAGTTAGCCCCAGGCTGCTGGCCATTGGGTTTTCTCCCCTGCCACTCCTGTGACCACTCCCCCGTCCGGTCTCCGGCAGTTCTGTGCTCGTCACCTCATTCTCACGGTCCCACTGGCCCTGAACCCCCGTGTGCGCCTCCGTCGTGTCCCCATTGGCCGTTGTGGCAACGTCACAGCCACGGCATCTGTGTTCATTGGGCGGAGAGCTCTCGTCCTCCCCTGTCCCACCCCTATATCCCTCCGCGGCACCCCAGCCTCGGGGCCAGATCATCCAAGTGAGGCTGGGAGCAGCTGCGGCTTCTCCATCACGGCTTCCGCAACCTATAAAGTGCCCAGCCATGACGCGGATGGTTTTGTACAATTCCCTGCCTCTTCGTTTCCCTCCCTCGCGCCAACAACAAAGCGCAGCCAGCCCACCCCAGGGCGCAGCCACAGAAGCGCCCAGAAGTAGTGGCGGCATTGACCCTAACGAGGAGCCGAGGCACCAAGCCGTGTTCTCGGGAGCCAGTCGGGGTGGTAAAAGTGACGTGCCACCAGGTTATAGCTCCAACCTGAGGCCAGAAACTGCTAGCTGACATGGACCAAAAATCTTGTGTCTTGCTAACTATTGAGCAGTGAAGATATCAGAGGTCTCATGCACAAAATCATTGAGGTAACACCAATGGTAGCTGGATCTAATAATACTAGGAATGCTTCAAGCACTGGGAAGAAAAAAGGGACTAGTTGCTCAAGGGTATTATTTAAAGATAAAAGATGGATAAAAGAAGTAATATAATCAGCTTTTTTTCTTCAAATAATTACAAACTGCTGCAGTGTTACTGAGTGACTCCCTGTAAGTAAGAGACTTACAAGGCATAGCTCTCCTGCATTCCAGGCCATGGCTGTATGTGCCTATTTGCACATGAAGGCAGTATTTTATGTATCATTATGGAAAATAAGCATTGTATTTCCCCATTTTATCCATGCATTTTTTACTGTGTTCCCACTAGGAAACATCATAAGAATGTAGCAAAGGACCCTAAAAATGCCTACACACCACACCGCACCATCCTCTTAAGGACATCAATGCCAGTGGCAATGGTAGGACAGCACACTGAATTTTAGTAAATAACTGGTAAGTGCTTACAATTACTTAGACTCAGAAAGATTTCTTATCTTTGGGATTTCTTTTCTACAGTGCAGGGGAAAAGTTAGATCTATTTCTAGTTAATATAAAAGCTTTGCTCCTACATATCCAAAAACTGTAAATTCAGAAGTCTGGTATTGATTTTTTGGAGATCATTTGCTGTAAATTATTCACATGGAACAATTGACAGTAAATGTAATGAATGGGCACTTATAGAATGCTCAGAATACTTCTATAATGTAAAAGGAACTGAAAAGAGATCTATTTTAACACAGGGTTTAATTCAGTTAACAGAGAATAACCTGGCTGGGTCACAGCCAACATATATAATTTTCTCAGTCTGTAGTTATTAAGTCATTCTTATTACATCATTCAGGTAAAATATAAAAGCAAATTCTTGCTTTTTCAGTGAAAAGTAGCTCTTCCATCCTCTGGCAGCCAGAATTTAAACTATAATAAATCAACCTTTAATGCAATTCCTTTGCTACAATCTAAACTGCTTTAGAATGAAATTTGTCTTTAAAAGCCATTTTGTGAGGAGATCTTGCAGTTATCCTTATGTTTTTGCTTTTACCCAGCACCTTCCCAGAAGCATGCTTTAAGGCACTTTTTTTCTTACCAGAGCTTGGCTTGTGGGCTGACATCACTGCAAGGCTCATCAGTATGGCTGATGGTGGCCACAGTGTAGAAGATGACTGTTTTCCAACACCTTCCCTTTCATCCTGCAAAGGTCACGTGCTTCTACAGGACAATATTAATCTGAGAAGGGGGAGGATCGAGAAGGGGAGCCTCTGCAAAGTCATGAAAAATCAGAGGCTTCTACCACACAGCTGGGCCTCTGTTTCAATTTGAAACACTTAGGGCAGCTCACCTGAAGCAGAAGGGTGAAGTTCTGTAGATCTTCGGAGTTGGGTTTTTTCATAGTAGTTTTTCCACACACCATGGGGTGTGTCCAGAGTGATAAAGGCATGAAGGGTGCAGCAGTGCATGGTGGGGCAGCCTGTGCTGAGACCTGTGTGGGGAAGAGAGTGGCAGCTTAGAAAAATTACATGGCTTTGGCTATACTGTTCAGTGGCAGCATTCTCTACGTTAAGATGTATCTCCTGTGCCAGAAAACGGGAATTGTTTGCTACTGATAGTCATAGCTGAACTGCACCAGCCACTATTTTAAAAATGCAACAGAACAAGCATTTATGTGCTGGGCATATGCCATGGCCTTGTCACATTTGCTTGGATAAAGTAGCCTTTTCTGCTAAACATTACCTTGAATTGTAACCATTTACTTTATATAAGCACTTCTCTTGACATATGACACACTGAGGTCACACAATGACCTGCAAAACAATGGGAGAGATGTACCAGGCAAAATGCTATGTGAAGGAATATGTGATTTCCTACCAATCACATAAGAATCCAGGTCTGCTAGAAAATCTGAATCAGGTTTGTATTTCCAAGAAGACTAGAATGTCTGTTTTCATTCTTTCTCAGTCTGTGTCAAACAGAAGCATTTCTTTCATCTAAATATCACGTTTTCCTTGTCTAGCCTAGTAGCTTATGCTCACTCTATCTTATAACTTACTTTTCTGCTGTGTTAGGGCCAAACTTATTCAATGTTTATAAATGCCTTCCTGAATGCAAATGTATTCTTGAATTGAGACTGAACAGTGATAAAATCTGAGTGCATAAACATTGAACACAAAGTCAACTTCAGGTATTTAAAAAGCATTCTCACATCTTGTTTTATGTATAGTATGCTATTTTTGATAGTCAATGAATCCCTAGTTTTGATCATAGTTTAGCAGGTTGTGTCAGAATAACCACTCCTTTCTTCCAGTAAAAATGCTAGCTAAGATTGAGACCTTTCTTGGAGGAGATCCAACCTTTTTCATATATGTATGAAGCTATGGTTTTGTTGAACAGACTGTTCATAAGAGGATTGTGTCCAGAATAAAACCAAGTCCTCTAGTACAACACTTTTTTCTGACAGTTTGAGGTCCTTTGTCAAATGTTTTAGCTATGCAAAACTCCCAAAAGAGACACAGTTTATTGTGCAGAGAGTAGAATATTTTGTGTATGCTTATTGCAAGAGTAAATCAAACGATATGTCAAACAAATTCATTGTCATGGCAATCACTGGCAGGGCAAGGCCAATATCAGGCAAGAGAAAAAGCAACTCATCTAACTGGCAAGTATGACAAATGGAGACTAGTAAATTCTACATTTTTCTGCCAGAACAATTTCTTTTTTAGAATGGTTATTCATAAACAGTAATATAAAATGTGTCATGGAATAGCTGAAATTGGAAAGGAGATTTTCTACTTCATCCTTCTGCTAGGAGCAAGGCCCAAATGCAGGTTGCTCAGGGCCATGTCCAGTCAGGTATTTTACAGACTTAAGGATGGAGATTCCACAACAAGCCTGGGCAACCCATTCCAGTGTTCAATCACTCTTAAACAAAGTAAGTTTTTTCCTTTGTTTAAATGAAATTTCCTACATTTCAATTTATGCCTCTCGTCCTTTCATGTGGACATCACCGAGAAGAGTATGGGTCTGGCTCCTGTTGTGAGTTGGTTTTATTTAGTCAGTGGTTTTATTAATGTTAGTTAGGTTTGTTCCTTGTACTTCCCTATTTTTCCCCTCACAGTGGTTTGTTCCAAGTTGTTTACCACAAGAGCTCCCGCCACTCAGATCCCCAGTTACCTGTCAATCTTCTCACCTCTCTCTGTTTTCTCCTTATTTGGTTCCATCAGTCAGGGTTTGTTCATTCCCTGTTGGGTGTCAATCCTGTAACCACCCCCAGCTTCTTCAAGAAAGTTCTGTATCAATCACCCCACCTTAGCATTTCTATTTGTCCCAGGACTTTATGCCCACCTCTGTTATAACACCATTGGTTGTTATAATCTATGTTGTTTCTCTCTCGTTTGTCCCCATTGGGTGAGCCAGGTTTCCACCCCTGTCCCCCACCCCCTATTTAACCTACTGCCATCGTTTGTTTTGTTGGCATTTTCTCACTGCATCCACTCCAAGAGTGCTTTGTTCCTGCCACGTCTAGGGGAATAAAGGCTCTTTGGGCTCGCAAACAAGTGTCCTTCTCTCATCTCTTCATCTCCTCTCAGCGTGTGAAGCTACCAAAGCTGTGTAACCCATGCCACAGCACTCAGCACTGCCAGGGTGGCAGATGCCGTTCCCCTGGGGTGCCCTCTCATGTGGCGGCCACCCGGCCTGACACGGACAGTGCTAGCCGGCTCATCTCGTCTGCTTGAGGTTGTGGCAGGCAGCCACCGCGGGCTCCTGTATTCTCTGACCCTGTTAGGCAGTTGTACATATTGATAAGTTCCTCCTGAACTTTCTCTTCTTTGGTCCTTAGTCTTTAGTCTTTGGTCCTTGGTCTCAGCCTCTCCATTTATGGGAGATTCTCCAGTGCATAATACACTTCTCATAATTATGGGAGAAAAATATTTTAAAATAATATTGGATACATATTTACTCGTTTGGCAAATATGAAGCTGTCATAGTTCATAGTAGGAAATATTTATACTTTATAGCTGAGTAGTTTTTCCTTTGTTCTTTAACATGTTTACCCAAATTCTGGCATAGCTATTTCCAGAAGAATTTTTATTGTTTTATAAATTATGCTTTTGAACCTACTTAGGACCTTTTCTTTTTCTATCACAAATGGTGCATTTCCTTGTGCTCTGTCAAGCAAGTGGAGTTTCTCCTAGAAAGGTACAGTCATACTCGCTTATTTTTCTGTTTTCTTCATGTGCTGCAGGAAAAAAACAAACAGTGGGAAAAAAACAGCAAACAAATATCTTTTCCTCTTAGAGCTCAAGCTTGTGCCTGAAGCAATACGTCTTTTCATCCTCAAAGACTTGGTCATTACTTGTTGAGCTCATTATTATTTTGGGCTGGTTTATTTTCATAGAAAAATGAGTCCCAGTTCCACAAGCACAAGCACATTTGCCACCCATATGTTGCAAAATTATGTATACATATAAGAGTACATATTTTCCTTTTCCAGCCTCCATTCAATCTCATTTCTTTTACTTTTAGGTCCCTAAAATGATCACTTCTATTTAATTTAAACTCAGCTCCCAGCTATTAGCAAGCAATTACTTATTTTTTAAGTGCAAAATTCTATAAAAAATAGTGATGTCCAGTGAACAAAAAAATTTCCTTCTAATTTTCATTGCATTGAACCAGTTTCTGGATTTAAATATTACCTGAAAAATCTTAGTGTGCTCTGCAACTTTTGTTTAATTCTGTGTCTGGTGCATTGTGATGACATGTAGGGTTGATGATATAAAAATAACCAATTTGTGTTCTATTTTTGCTTGAAATTCTTTCCATAATTTAGCTTGCAGCACTGAGAGATGCAAAGGTAGGTAAATTTGTGGGTTTTTTTTTCTTTTGGTCTGTTCAAGGCAGAACCACAAAGCTATTTAAACATAGTTTTAGTCTCATTTTACGTTTGAAAATCTAAATTCTTTATTTAAATGACAAAAAAAAAAAGAAGAAAGAAAAAAGAAAACTTTTCATATTTTTACTGCATTTGATGCAGAGGCTTCTTGACTATTGCGTTGAAAATGTTAAGGATCAGTATTTTACATAATATGCTAAATATATATATTGCAAAATATTCTCAATATCCTAGGAAAATGTCATGATCCTTGTGATACCCTACCTATGTAAGGAAGGAGTAATGGAGAATGGGAAATTTCTGCCTAAACAGTTGCCACTGTTTACCTACCTAAGCTTTCTGGGGATTTTACTCCATCACTGTCATAACAACCATTAGGTTCCAATACTGTCCTTTTAAGAACTGTCTTGGCTAATATATAAATTATATTGAATATAAATTCTGTTGCAGCACAAGAGATTTTTAGTCCCTTCAGTAGGTATATGAACAAATGGACATTTTAGACCAAATTCTGGCACATGAATCTAGAGATTACATTTGAATTGAGCTTCATTTGCATATCTTCTACACTGATCATGACAATAAATTGCACCTCAAAAATCACCATGTTTGTCAAATTCTTATCAGCCTGTAAAATACGTATTAATTTTATAATCAGATTACATCTTCCAAAGTAACCATATTGCAGAATTATAAGTTTGTTTCACCAATACTGATATTTCTTCACAATTCATCTGAAAATTTAAAATTTTAAATGCATCAAATTGAATTCTCATTTTACAAAAGATATTACCTTGAGCCTGGCAGATTGTGACTAATTCACTGTCCTTAGTATTGCAAAATTACTGAAGTAGCAGTTTACATCAATGAAGACATTGATGATGTCACGTCTAGTTATGCATGTAACCGCTGTGACAGTCTTCTATGTATCTGATGCCTTGTGAGGCCACCTAGAACAGAGCTGGACAGTGTTAAAGGAATAAAGTAGGTATTTATTAAAAGGCCTTCAAAGGATACTTCTTGGGCAGTACAAGACCCCAGCCATGGCTCCATCCAAGGTGGATACCCAGTCATGAGTTTTCACACTTTCATAAGTTTATATAAGTTTTTTTACATATTGGGGTTAATGTCCAATTACAGCATCAGGTTATAAAGTCCCATCCTCCCAGATTGCTCTCCTCAATTTGCTGTTGTTTATACCTTTTGGGACTGAAGCTGTGATGGTGTCCTTGGTTCTCAGGCTGGAAAAGGATTGTTTTGTCTTACTAAACTGTGAAGAGAACTCGTTAACACTTTATATGAAGTTCAGAGTTACATACTAATGCAGTACAGAATCTGAAAAATATGAAAGCTAAACTTTAAGGCATCATATCAAACCCAAATTTCGAGGAGATCCATCTTTAGCTCCCAATGAACAAATTACACAGAAATTTACTAGAAAAAATTTCCTAGATGTAATCTTTCATCTTCCAGATAACATTCAGATGAGATTTTTGTGTTCATGGTAACCACCAAGACACTGTGCAGAGATTCATTTTGAGCATTGTGAATAATGTTACTTTTTAACTTTAGCCTTCAATACTTACATTTCCTCTGTCAGATTTCAGTGACGAAACACAAGGAAAGCATGAAACCCAGCACTTAATCTGATCTCACATCTAGGAAATTATCTGCTTGATATAGAACTTCACAGCCAGGACTGTGGTTGTGCTCATGTAACTACTAGTGGCTGAAAGTGAAAGTTAATGTCAATCCCAGTTTAATGCAATATATTTATATCTGTTATATTCCCCAGAAGAGGACATTTCATATATTTAGTCCACTATTACTATCTGGGCATGTAACAGACCTCAATAGTATTGAAAACACAGAGGAAATTTTACTGGCTGTATAGATTTTTTCCATTTTTATTTTTAAATAAAAAGCATTGCAATTTTGAATCTACCTTTATGTGAATAAGTATTAACAGAAACTTATTTATTATTTCTGGCACCATCTCCATATTTTTTTTTTTTTAATGCTAGGAATAAAAGCAGTACACAGGCACAAATATGTACATTTATATGATAAATAAAATCAATCCCTGTATTCCCAGAATCTCACCTTATTTTTTCACTCTTACAAAACTTGCACAGCGCTAACAAAAAAAATAAGAAAAACAAGAAGTAATTTTTAAAATTGGAGATGGTCGTCATTTTCCACACCAAATATTATAGTAGAAAGGAAGTACTTGTTCAGACCCTTACAACTCATCCTATTTGCCAACATCTCACACCAAAGTCCTAACAGCCATGGAAGGTCAACTCCTTGCTGAAAGTTGGACACAGTTTTTCTAGTTTATTTTCATGGAAAGACTATTCTAGAAACTTGAAAGTGGCTGAGCAGAAGGCCTTATTGAATATTAAGTTGTTCAGCAAACATGAAACAAAAGGCTTCTTTTCATTAGATACTACTTCTTTTTGCAAACAACCCAAGTATGTAATAAACCATCAGGTGGTATTTAATTTGACCCCTGTTAATAATATAACCATTGGTTTGATAAACCCTTCTTTTACATTTATATCTATTAAAATCAGTTTTAAGAGACAAAGAGATGCTCAGTGTTGTCTTTGATGCTCATGCTATGTCAAATGTTCATACATTTGTGCACTACCACATCCCCTTTATAGTTGTTACTTTTTCCAACTATTATATTTCCTCTTTTTGCAATAGTGTTATTACTACTGAAATGTTTCCCCTTATAAGTTAGTTAAATGTAGGGAAGGATTAAAAAGTAGCGTTTATTTTTCATTGCAACACCCATCTAATTATTCTTAATATTATTTTTATTGTATAATGTCAGTTATTGTATAATCACTTTAACATGAGCTGTAATTATGTTAAGGATAAATTAATTCTTACATGAGTTTTATTTAAAACTACTATGTGATGGTAATTCATATATTACAAACATATTGTATTTTGGTACCAAAAAATAGTGGTTTAAGTAAATATTTCATAATTCTGTTTAACACAGCATTTAACATTGGTCAGAATAAATACTTGAACATGTTCTCAGTTTCATTATCACATGGAACATAAATTCAAGATACTAGTTTATGTGTAATGTAACATGATTAAATCTGTTTCTGCTTCTTTTAATTTCAGATGTTCTTCCCTCATTTTCTTGTTGATATTTTAATGGAATTACAAAATTATGCAAAAGTATCTCAAATCCAACTTTCCATTTCAGGATATATAGACATATTTATTCAAATGGCCCCTGGTTATAAGCGTTCAGACTGGGGAGCAGGGAGAACATGTATAATTAATTTACTTAGAAATGTCATAAAACTCAATGATGTATAATGAAATAGCACAGCAATAAATACATAAATATCACTTAATTCCATCATAAACTCTGATGTGACAGAAATAATGATGAATAGTAATATAGGATGAAGTATATTCATTATAATAGTACATTTTTATCAGACAGATCAACTTTGTGGTATCTAATACGGTGTTATTTCTTTAAGGCATATATATGGATGGGTTCATATTCATCAACATTTAAAATCTGAAAGAGCCACTGATAATTATACTAAATGACTTTAGGATTATATTTTACTCTGGTGTAAATTTAAATTGATTCTTCATAAATAGATATATACACATTAGATATATACACATAGAAGAAAACTTCTAGTAATTTATTTTATATTGTGTTCTTATTCAACACCACACAAATAAAAACTATACAAGACCTCAAAACTCTCTCTATACTTAAATATTTGTATTTTTTGTTAAATATTTCACATTGAAAATACTGAATCATGTAATATTGCCAAAAGACTGACTCTTTCTCATAAAATATAATTAAAGCTAGCAAGAAAAAAGAGCTCTAGACCAGGGAAAATAATAGTTTTTAAAATTTTACAAAAAGCTTTGTTTTACTTAATATTAATATATCCTCTTAAATATTATTTCTTGCACATTTTGATCATACTGTGTATCACAATTAAAAATTATCATCAGTTATTAGAGAGGTTATCATAAATTACATTATATAGAACTTTATCCATGTGTTCTTTTGCATAGAATCTTCTATATATCCTTGCTGTCTTTGGGATGAGTAGAAGAACTGACCTTTTGAGATATTTGTCAGGTTTTCTTCCTATGAATTTGTATTAAATAAATAAAATAAGTCTCTATGCCTTGTTACACATTCTGCCTGGACTTTCAGAATCGAAGTATACATTAGCTGAAAACTATCGTGAGGGATACCCTTAACAGCCTTTTCTCAAATTCTGATGCAGCACTCATGTACAACATGACAATTACAGTGAAAAAGTGTCTGCTGCATTTGCAGGGTAAATGTAAATGCAGTTCCCATGTAAGGGAACTGCAGAACTGTGTCACTGCAGATGCATACTAAAATGCATAATAAAAAGATACCCATGAGACTGTTTAAAATTATGAATTGGTATAATTTATCAGAGTTCATCTGCAATATGGAGATGGCAACAGATGCAGAATTGAAACTGCCAGCATTAGCACAATATCTGTATTTTCATTCCTGACTCTCTCACATCTTTCAGCATCAAATAAGTGCAATAAATCTAAAGCTCTCAGTCTGTGTATTGGAAAGTTCATGTTTTTGAGTCCTTAATTAAAATTCAAGTTTACTTCAGAAAGGCTTAAGATATGATTACCCTGAAATGTCACAGAAATTGGTCCCACTTAAGAATAGTGAGAAATGATATGTAGTTAGCAATTATAACAGTGGCATGTTTTTCTAAATAATTGGAAGAAGTCTGAAGTTATACTGACGACAGCTAACCACCAAGAACGCGCTAGAGAAAGTGACGGAAGTGGTGAGATTCACATGATGAATTTTCAGCACAGAATCAGATAACCTGAAATGCTTATTTCCAGGTTAAAAGGAAAAAAAGTAATACTTGAATAAAGCATTATTTTAAAATTAAAACTCAGTATAATGCACCTTTATTAAGATTGGCAGGCATATAAAATTTTCCTATTATATACACAGTTTGTTTAGCCTGAAGTAATTTGCAGTTTCTAGAACACTCATATTCTTTTAAATTTGAAGACCTTATATCACATATATTTTTTCTACTCATTGAATTTAAAAAATTAATTATTTTACTGTCACTAAACCCATGTTATCTTCAACCACTGAGTCTCAGTTAATTCTTACCAAAACTTAATATGATAAAAAGTCTTCTCTTCATGTTTCAGTAATGTGAATAATAAAATTTCAAAAATCCTGCCACAACTTTTATAATTTGTCTACCTTTTTTAAAAAATTTAGTTTGGTCCAGACAAATGCTGCAATTAGTTATTAGTTATTAACTACTGAAATGTTTCCCCTTATAAGTTAGTTAAATGTAGGGAAGGATTAAAAAGTAGCATTCATTTTTCATTGCAACACCCATCTAATTATTCTTAATATGATTTTTATTGTATAATGTCACTTATTGTATACCATTTCATTTTTTGTGGATTTTTTAATCTCTTTAATGCTTCTTCCTCCTTGAATGCTTTTATACTGCTTCTTGATTTTTTAAATTTTAATAATCGACTTCCATTGTTAGTGAATATCCCACCAGGTTTCAAATATCCATATAATACCCTCTTTCGCACATGTAGTTCTTTTCCTTCTGTTTATTGACCTTTCCAGATCTCTCTTTGGACTTTGTAAACTATGCAATTATTTCTTTTTGACCATATTCAACTACCTATGTTCACTCTTCCATGAACAGATATAATCTACTTTGATATTGTGTTATTATTAAACATTCCTCCCTCATGATCATTTATCTATTGCAACATGTCATGTGACTTTCTTTTCCCCCTTTTCTTTGTGTGTTAGAAGTAGGGATGGCAATTGCATAGTCAGTGTAAATTTTTTCCCTTTGATTTTCAGGATCTTTGCAGTCATGGTAACCTGAAGGTGTTTTTTCTCTAAAATGGACTCCATGTAGTCACTGTGTTGTGTTTCTGAACACCTGTCTATAGTTGAGGATCTTGAAAATGTAATTTTATTTTATCTTCTCAGTCATCTATCTATTATCACAGTTTATTCAGTCCTTCCACCTACATTTTTTGTTTTGTTTTTTATGTAAAAAGAATATAGGAAAAATAACACTTGAAAACCTTTACTATTATAATTCATTGGCCTCACAATTTGGCATATTCTTGATACTTTAGAAGGAATCTGTCAAATCTATTATGATGGATGAATAGCAGTTTCCACTGTGTTCACCTTTGGCTCTTATTCAGCCTCAAATAAACTCCTGCTCCTCTTTCCTTTTTCATCTATCTTGGTCTCATTTTTCAAACTGTTTCTCCAGCTGTAGCTGTCTCACATCATCCTTTTCTATGCTTTTGCAATACTAGCTGTTATTTTCTACCTCTACTTATTATTTTTCTTTTTATATTTTATCTGCAAACTCATCATTTATACTATATGTGTTATATCCAGCATCTAATCTTTTTCTGAGTACTTTTTTCCTCAATTTTCTGTGTTCTTGGAGATGTTCCATAAGCTTCTCAAATATAAGCTCCTTCCATTTACACAGCAGCTCAGTAGCCACCAGGTCTTGACCAAGTTACTGTATGGTGTTACACTGGGGTATCATTTACGATTATCATTCAAGAGAAAAGATGACCTCTTATTTTTTCACCATTAGTGTCTCCCTCATTCTTCAGACTCCCTGTAGCTCTGCATCATTATCAACATATTTTCCTTAGTTTCAACTCTAAAAAAAGAAAAAAAAGTCTAGTTTTTTTCCTCTCAGATACCACAGGATACAGGATATAAGATATGAGAAGAGATATGACAAGGAAAAAAAAGATGGTGAGACAAGCAAGGGACAAAAAACCCAAGCAGAATCCATGTCTGCCACAGCACTTGAATAAATAACTAACAGAAATAGACTATCTGATGGAGTTCTGTGTCATTAATTGCCAGTTTCCTATTTTGGGTATGAACAAGATTCACAAGGAAAGTGGATGAAAAATTATAAATAAACTATTTAAGACTTCAATCAGATTAAGATTACCTCAGCTGATTTGTATTTTCATCTAGCTTTAATTTACTTGGGTCTATGTTAATTTACATTGTCTGAGAAACTTGTGTATTCCTGGTTATGGCATTAATTTAAATAGGGCACATACCATGTCAGATAGGGAAGCCAAGAATTTTAAATGCATGACAGGGTATCCTGAAATATTTAGAGTTGCCAGTGAGTAGTTATCATCACTTTCAAAATCTCAGATAACAGATATTGAGTCTGTTTTCATTTTCTTATGAAGATTTTTTTTGAGAAATATTACCAAAAAATTTATATAATTGTAGTTTACACTAAAATTCAACTTATGTGAAAAGTTAGGAAAATGCTGTAATAAAATAATATTCTGGAAAAAAATTTATGGTTTTTTTTGTGAGTTTGGGGAGGGGTGTTTAGTTGGTTTTGACTTTATTTATTTTGTAGTTTGGTTTGGTTTTCAGCTAGGAATCAAAAAGCCAACCAAAAATTCCACAATGCTTCACAGAATTTTCTCTTTCTGGTATCACATCACAATGATACATCCCTAACAGTAGCTTTGTGTTGCCCTTCATTTTGTACTGAATTTTGAGTTACATTCTTGGAGACACTTAAAGTACTTACAGAAATATCAATATAAATAATGTCAACACATCAGTTTATCTTTAATAAGCCTAGGTGCATCTTCACTGTCTCTAAAAAAAAACCAAAAACTGCCAAGCTTTTTTCACAACATTCAGTTCAGCTCGTCTTAAGCTACAGTGGAAGGACAGATGTGCTGTGGTAAGAACTGATTTGAAACTGACAGCTGGAGCTGGTCAGTCTCCCAGGGACTGAGACTGTAAGAAACACAGTGCAGAAGCACCTACATGGCTTTGCAAGCGCCAGCCTGTGCCTTACATGTCTTGTGCTAAGCCAGAGCTAAGGAAGTGCTACTGAACCGTGCTGACTCTGTTTTGTCTCTGTACTTCTTGCCTTGATGTGCCCTGTAGTATCTATATTTTTGGGGGCATCAGAGGTTCGGGTTGTGGATAGTCAAAAAAACAGGAAAGACCAAAGCAGGGGTTTTGAATCTCCCCAAAGTGCAGAAACAGCGCAAGAAAGTTCTGACATTGGTTTAGCTTGTTTCCTTGCAGACAATGGAGGAACTTTGCTTCAATTCATTTGGAGTCAATATTATTCTGCTGTTCATGGCTCCAGTTTCTGCATTAAATTAGACTTATGTTGTCGTTAAATAAAAGAAGAGCCAAGCTGATCCATCCTTCTGCAAGTGAAGGAAAAGCTCTTTGTATCTCTCTATCTTTCTGACCTTCATTTGTTTCCACTATCTTCTGCCTAGCCTCAGTCTCCTACAGTTTAAGAAAGGAGTTAACAATCTTTAAGGGTTATGTTCAACCTTTCAAAAGATTGGTTTTTCTACCTCAGATTATCTCTCAAAATACCTTGTTAAGGACTCTCTTTTCCTATATGTTTGATATTTAGTGAAAGTGTGGCCCTAAATGAGAAGATACAAGTAAACTCACAGTAACAGCCAAAGGAATAGCAAAAGATATCTATTTATAACAACTTTGCTACATATTTTTAGGTGGACTTTTACTTATTACCAAAAGACATTATAAGGTACATCTTAAAACAAAGCTACTTATTAATAAAATTTAAATATTAATCCCCTAAATAATTAAGAAAAAAAAATCATTATTTTACAAGTTTCTCTTTTAAGGGTAAGTAATGACTGGAAGTGTCACTGGCTGATTGTTAAATCAGAGGTGACAGAAATTCAGGCAATGTTTTGGTTTTTTCTAGCAAATCTCTTCAATAAATACTGGTAGATCAACCAGAAGAATTTCTTTTCATAAAGAGATTTGCATATTTTTCTGCAGAGTGACTATAAAATAGGCATAAATTTTCATGAACTAAGTGTTATTTCTAAATTATTTTGCAGATGCTTCCTGATTTTCCTATATGTATGCTGAAAAAAACCATGTTTCCTTTCAGAACAGGAAAAAGATGCAAGAGTTAGGACAGTACATAGAGATTTGGTGTTTTACTAGTTTTGCATGAATGGGAGGAGTTTGACTTGTCAGAATGGATTGATTCAAAGCTACACAGAGATGTAAGGTTTGATGTCCCTAAAGAGCCTTTCTTTTGCTTTATTCCATGTTTTTTACAGTACAAGCCAGAGAAAATTTGCAATGATACTTTTTGACATGATGATGTTTTTGATGATATTTCATTGATGATGTTGCAATGATACTTTATGGCATTGTAATGATATTGCAACCTGATTGCTGGCAAAACTCTCATATCTCAGTTAGAAAAGGACTTGCCACATGCACTTTTCATTCTAACTAGAAGTCTGAATCTAGTTCATCAACACCTTTCTATTGCACCTTACAGTCTCTATGAAGAATTAGCAGACATTCTGCATGTAAGAGTGCAGAAAATAAAAGCCAAAGCTGTTATTAGATGTTTGACTGCTCTTTCCAGTGGTAGCTGCTATTCTCGCAATAATTCTATTAGAACTCTAAACTTTTGCTGAATGTATGATGATTAAAATGGTAAACACATGATCTTCCTACCAGTACTGATTTTGCCTCCTAATTTTCAATACGAACATTTTTTTTGCCACTGAAAGCACTCCAGTTATGCTGCACAACAGGATAAAGAACATATTTCTGTTTCTGCAAGAAGCTGCTTGCATTGTGTTCTGACCTCTCTAACTTTTCCAGGTCTACATAATGTTTTATACAAACTGTTCGTGGATTAAATGCAAAAAAAAAAAAAAAAAAAACCAAACAAACAAAAAAAAAAAACCAGAAAAAACAAAACAAAACAAAACAAAAAAACCACAAATGAAAGGGACATAAATGAAGAACAAATTAGAAGCAATCAAGATATGCCTGCAATTCATTGCCCCTCAGTAGGTGGGGACATAATCTATCCTTAATGTACTGCAGTTAGCACCAAAACATAGGTGGAAACAATGCTCTAGGACCTTTTTTCAGTCTTTTAGATTCCTGAGGAGACCTTCATGAGTCTTCAGGCAATTTTTTTTTAATTTAATCAAAATTGCTATTATTAACATCTAAAATTGCACCACAAGCATTTCCATGAATTTAAGAATCACAGAATCACAAAATGTTTGAGGTTGAAAGAGACCTCTGGGAATCAACTTGTCCAACTCTTAAATCCCCCAATCAAGCAGGCTCACCTGGGGAGGAGATGGTGGACCATGTCCAGATGGCTTTTGAATATCTCCAACATCAACATGCAGTTCAAACTTTGGAATAGTTCTCAGCAAAATTATAGAAACACAGTTGGAGCTGGAGGAGGGAGATATTGCTGTTAAGATCACACAGAGTATCATGACAGTAAACTGCATTTGTAACTGTGCTTTTGTTGCCCATGCCTTAAAAGGGAAGCAGTGACAATGTTTTAAAATGGCATAATACAAGGGCTTTCATATCATCTGACTTTGGGCACCCCTAACTAAAAAGCTGAGTTCTTTCCCTAGTGTTTTGCAATTCATTAGAGATACTTACTATACTATTAAGGACTTTACACATAATCTTCTTTGGATTAACCTCTAAAGGGTCTTCCTCTCTCGAGTTACTTGTAGAGGGAACCTAGGGAGCATAAGCATCTACCTTAGCTTGGTAGTTATGATATCTCCTAGTCTAGCCCAGAGATACTATACAAGAAAACAAAATGCTGGATATCATGTCTGCAGTGCCTCACTAGATCAGCTAAGAAACACATTATTCATCTCTGTTCAGCTAGCTCTTAGTATTCAGAATTAAAACGGTCTAAACTGCCTTGGGTAACATGAATAAAACAGAAAAAACCTACAACTGTCATAATATATATCTGAATGTGACAATCTGTATTAATTAAAAAGGTCTGTGTTTCATGCTTATATTAACAACCTATTTTAAATCCCTTACCACTACAATAAACTCCATCAGAAACAACAGTAGCACTCTCAGCTGCAAATTCAAGAAAAATATTTTCATAAACTTTATACATATACCTTGTGGTTATTGTATAAGTTATTTGAAGTAGCAGATTAATCTCTGTGATTCTAAACACACCTAAGAAAGCTGTCAATGTACGTATCTTATATTTCTTAAATCTTAAGATATCACAGTGATTGCACAAGCTTTTCTCTTTAACCCATATAGATTTCAAAGACCACAAACCAGATCTGTTTTCTTGTTAGTAGCTAATGAGTAGGTCTGCTCAGATGTCATGATTTAACCCAGGCCAGCAGCCAAGCCCCACACAACCACTTGCTCACTGCCCTACCAGTAGGAATTGGGAGAGAATTGGAAGGGTAAAAGATAGAGAACTCATGGGTTGAGATTAAGACACACAAGCAAAGAAAAACAAGGAATGAATTCACTGCTTCCCATGGGCAAGCAGGTGTTCAGCCATCTCTAAGAGAGCAGGGTGCCATCACATGTAAGGGTAACTTGGGCAGACAAACACCATCCCACCAAATATCTACCTCTTCCTCCTTCTTCCCCCCACTTTATATTCTGAGCATGATGCCACAGGGTGTGGGAATGTCCCTTTAGTCAGCTGGGGTCAACTGTCCTGGCTGTGTCTCCTCCCAACCTCCCATGCACCCTTAAATTCCTCACCAGTGTGACCATATGAAAAGCAGAAAAGGCCTTGGCTCTGTGCAATCCCTGCTCAGCAATAACAAGAACATCTCTACGTTATCAACTCTCTTCAGCACAAATCCAAAACAGCCCCATACCAGTCACTGGGAGGAAAATTGACTCTAGTCTGGCCAAAACCAGCACACTGAGCTCAGGATGTTTTAGGATGATAGGTTTGAATTAAACTTATCAAAATCACTTGGACCAAAAATTGACAATATGAAGGCATCTCCAGTTCAAAAATTCACATTAGAAAGGGCTGATGTTTTACGGGTAGGTAAGAATAGGATTGAAACTTGAAGGTATTGTGATTCATCACCAGCTTTCTGCAGTAAGTAGAAAGACTCAATTTTTGTGTATTGCTGGTTTTACTCAATAAAATTTACATTTTACTTTACAGGGCAGTTCATGTTGTTCAGTCAGAGTGGCAGCAGGTATTCCAGAAAGTGTTCTGTTTACCAGCACAACTACCCTGGCATTATTTTCTTTTCATGTAACAAAATCTAGGGGTTTTGCCTTGAAATAACAGAGCAATCGTATTGAATTGGTTCTCCAATTTTGTATTGCAATGTGGTTAAATCAACCCTTGGACTGTCCCAGATACACAGTTCTAAGCCCCTTTTGTGTTTCTCATTTGTTCCTATGAAACAACCTTTTGCATGGATATAAACAGACACCCTGAAAATGTCCATCCCTCTGCTCATCTTCACTAGGACAGCTGTGAGGCATGTTACGTGCGACGCACTCTTCCCCTCTTCTTGCACAAAGTTGTCAGTGTAAATATTTTAAGGTCAATATTTTTACTTACATTTGAGTGAACTTACTTATTTCTTTAAATATTACCTAATACATGTATTTACATCCAGTAAAATATTTATATGTGAATTTTATGCTGTGTAAATGTACAGTGAGAGCTAATTTGTCAGCTTAAATTAAATCTATTCTCTCTGACTTCCATAATCCTCTCCTATTTTTTCTTGCTCTTTCCATTTGCTTAAGTCTATGCTTTGCCCTTCACTACTTTGAACCTTCCTGAATTAGACCGCTCACTTTTCTCTCACTTTTTTTGGACTTGACACTCACAAACTTTCATATCTGCTTCTTAATGCTCCCTCATCACCCTGTGTGTAAAACAAATTGAGTTCTATGTGGCAGAGCATAGTAAGGGCACAAACTCTAAGAGTATAATTTAAAAAAGGTCAGAGCAGTATTGCTGAAAACTATGCTTGAACAGCTCAAAACTACTGTTCTCATTAACAGGATGATTTTCTGATCCAACAGAGAAAACATCAGTGGATCTTTGCAATCAACGATGCAGAATCATGAGGAGGAAAATTCTACAGAAAGAGCAAGATGTTGAAATGTGTTCTAGAGCTGTATCAGTGTTCTGCTCTGACAGAACCTAAGAACCTAATTTAGTAGAAGTTTTGACATAGACTTTAACAGGAAAAGTCCTCGACTCATTGAGAAAACTAATGTCTATTTTTTGTGTGTTTGTGCGTGTTTTTGTGACAAGCCCATGAAAACATATTACCTGCTGTCTGGCAGTGGCATATATACATACATATATATATATATATATATAACCTTTAGATGTATATACTTTTTTTTTTTACTTTTAGATATATATATGCATATATATATATATATACAGTTAAAATAGCTTGCAATGTCTTGCATCCATTACTTTGTTTTTAAGTTTCAGTAAGATTGTAGCTGAACATGAGGAAAACATACACGTCTAAATTCTTATACCTTATCCTAAAAGCACAACATGACAGTTAGAAGGCAGACTGCCTGTGGTTAAATTAGAGATGGCATGTGAATGCACTCAGTTATTAAGACACCAAATTTAAGGAGGTTTTATTTTAAATTCCTAAATTCTTCACCAAAATAAGCAGGCATCCATCCTAACCCTGCAGCTTCAACAAAAAAAACCAAAGCAAAGTAAAACTGTGGTGTCTCTTTCTTGACCTCAAGACTGGATATTTGATATTCCAATGTTGCTAAGATGTAACAACACACACAGGCTAATGGCACCTGGTCTGCTATGCTTCCTGAAGCAGCATAGTTTAAGGATTAAAGGTAAAGTTTTGATAGATGATTTTGGGGTATTGCATTTAAGTGTCTGGTTTTGTTGATTTTGTTTGTTCACTTCTTTGGTTAAGCTAGTGTAAGGAAACTGGTAAAATATACTTCTGTGTATCACAAAGAAATTAGAGTTGTTGCTATTGGGATTTTTCACTCCATATTCACTTCTCTGGAATACTAAAACATGATTATGTACTAACTGTTAAACTATCCAAGCAGATGTTTAAATCCATGCTATGAATTTTTTAATCTGACTTAGATAATGGCTAGAATATTTGCTGAAACCAAAGGACAAAAGCTTATTTTAACATCTTATTTAGTTCTGTGATTGATGACCTCCTGACTACTAAATCAAGCATAAATCTCTCATTGACTGCAACAAAGACAGTATTTTATCCTGTTTATATCACTACAATACAGCAACATATACTCTTTTTTTTTGTCAGTTGTTTTTATACAATTTCATTCTTCACATGTCCGAACTGAACTCCTGTATAAGGTGACACAAACTGTTTACTCCCCTGGAAACTTTCATCATGTCATGCATATTAAATCCAGTGATACCATTACATGATCCTACACATACAACTGCTTCCTAAACAGATGTGAATGAAAAACAAGGTAGAAAATTTTGCAGGATCTCAAGCAGCCCACAGGGAGCTGCAGCAGAAGCCAACCAGATAGGCAGGCAAAGGCCTCAAAAACACTTTTCATCTCCAACCCCTGCTGTGTCATCCTTCCTTAGAAATTTCAATTATTCCATTCTGTCCTGTCCTATATCAAAAGCCTGTCTATCAGGTAAAAATAATTTAGCAAGTATTTCAATATTCAGAAAAATTAACATATGAGGTAGAGGTGAGGTGGAGCAGACACTAAGAAGGGCTGGTGCCCAAGGGCCCATGCAGAGAGAATCACTGCTGCTGTGGCATCTCTTTCCTTTCAAGTTCTGCAGGGCCAGGCAGCTTCCCAGCCTTGACATTTGTTTTCTTTTTCTCATCTACATCTCTTCCTGAATTCTTATCTTTCATGTCTGCAGACACTAACTAGGACATCTGACTGGTAAGGGAAGAAAAACCTTAGCCAGATATGCCTACCCCCTACATAACGGCATTAAATAGTGTTCCTTTGGAGCTGATTTTGAAATATCTTTAAAAAATCTTTGAAATATCTCACAGAGAAAGAAAAAAGATATGATATGATTTCAAATAACCACCATCATCTTCATTTTGGATTTATTTTTTATTGAGTTGCTCCTAAAAACCTTGAAATAATTAAAGGTTGTTATTGTCAGTTATAGGAAGAACGGATAAATACACAGAACAGTGTAATGGAACTTCATTACTTACTCAATTGAAGCAGCTCAAAACTGTACTGCATTGGAGATATTAAAAATGTCCATTTCAAGTAAAGTAACTTTTAAATATCAGGATTTCATGTGTGTGTGTCTGTGTCTGTGTCTGTGTGTGTGTAATCCTCATTTCTAGTTTGTATTGGCATCTTTGATAAGAAATAATACTTTCAGTAAAGCATGTCTCCAATCATCATTACACTGAAGAGAAAGGTAGAAGTGGTGCAAATGAAATTGGATTTTGGCTTTAAGGAGAAACTCCCATTAAGTTCCATAAATGTGGTGCACTACAAAAACTTGTCATATCTTTAAAAAAACAATGAAGTCTTTCTTCTCTTTAATGTCACGATCTCTATCAAATATGGTTTTTCTAGAAGTACCTATTTTTCAGTTTCATTCCTGTACAACTTGAGGAACAGTATTGCTAGATCCAAAACCAGCAGTTCCCACTTGGCCATAGGTGAGCTGGGAGCTGGGGGAGGGAGGGGAATAAAAGCTGAATACTTTCTGCTTAATACAGGATTCAGAAAATAAAATTATATGTACAGTTGAGCTTGCTACATGTTATTTATCAAATACATGCTTCATTGAATCTTTGTCATTTTTCATTGACTAATTTATTCAACAAATACTATTTATGATAGTCAACCAATTCTGCAGAAGTCAAAATACTATTTGTCAAATAAATAATTTGATAAATAATGACATTCTTCAAATCCCTTAGTTAACTGTATTCATTTGTTTACTTCTTTATTTTCAGCTAGCTTCAACCTCTGCCATGGAATAAAGCTGTCTAAATACAAATTGCTGATGCACATTAAATGCTAACATAGAGCAGAGATAGTCCTTATTTTCCATCAGTCAATTCTTCTTAAAAAAATTGTTAAAGAACAAGTTCTAATTGTTCTTTCCTTCATTTGTTCTATAATACTTTCTTTGTTTGTTTCCCCTGGTCCTTCTTTCTGGCTTATCATATAATTTTCTAGATGATAATGGTCTTTTTTATATCATTTATATCCAGGAGGTGACTCAATACCATTTTTGAGAAATGTTTTTCAATTTTTGGCTATCTCAAAAGATTTAATTACAATTTAAATCCTCAGATATGAGTTCATAAAACCAGAATTCTGTGAATGTAGTTATGCACTAGAAAATTATCTAAGCTCTGCTTCAGTCATTTCTGTGACGAAAAAACAGAGAATTCGCAGTGCAGGAACAAATGAGACTATTTTGCAGTTAGGGAAATATTACTATAGACAACTAGGAAGAAACCTTATCCATGAGCAGGATGCTGAGCAAGTGAAACCAGGATTTTTATCAATAGTAATGTCTTCCTCCTTTTCTGTATGCCCAGTACAAGATAACTGGAGCTACATTTGTAGAATTAGTAACTATTCATGACTACATCCAATGCAAACAGAGCCAATTTCTAACACATGCCATACTGCAGATTTATTAACCTCGCAGGGAAAAGAAAGATTAAAACCCAAGGAAAAAGCCTTCAGTGCTCAGCAACACAAAACTAGTTTTCTCAAACTAAGCATGCAAGGAGGACTTTCCAGACTCCTTTGTTGGCAGCTGCACGCAAGCCTGGCTCCCATCGCAGGGGTGAGTAGTGTGTCCCTGCTGACCCCACAGGCTGAGCCCTGGTTTCTGGGATTCATTCATGGGAAATGGAACTATGTTGCTCTAAGGTTCTCCGATGAGAAAGAACAAAGCTACATGACACAAGAAACCCCATGAGCCATCCAAACACATGAGGCAAATGCTGAAGGAAATGCTGCAGGGAGGACATGGTAGGTGCATTTCCCCCAGTCTTCCCCTGGGACTCAGCAGCTGGGGGCTTTCCCTGCACATCTGGACACGCCGTGCCTGGCACAGCGGGAAGGGATCCATGGCAGCCTGGCTGCCCTGCTGCTGCTTTCACGCCCTGCAGGGCTGTTTCCCAGCCTGGCCTGGCTGCCGCTTTCCCCAGCCTCTGAAAGAAGGCATTTGGCATCAGCTGACAGGGAGCACCAATTGCACCATGAGCCATGCGCACCCTGAGTTCCCCTGAAATTTCCCAGTCTCCGAGCACATCTGGGGGGGCAGCTGTTCACAGCGGGAAGACCCTAGGGAGACACCTCAAAGCCCGTCTGATTTCCTGAAGCCTATCCATGACTTTGACAAGCCTCCTGATGATGTCACCTCCCCAATGGGGAGCAGCCCCACCTGATCCAGCTGTCCCTTTTCCCTTCTCCAGAGACAGACTGAGAGGCTGTGCTGAAGGCTGAGTTTCCCAGAGGAAGCAGTAGCTCATTGGCAGCCTCTGCTGCAGGAAGGGAGGTGATGCCAGGCACAGTCACAGGAGGCAATTGCTGTGCCTCTGGGCCTGAGCCCTGCTGAGGCTAGAGCTGCCCTCTCTGCTGCTAGGCAGTGAGGGCATACAGCATTACCTGAGCCCCTTACAGTGTTCAGTTCCCCATAGAAGGGGATCCCAGCACACCATGGAACATTTCCCATCTGTGCTCCTTTCTAGATTGGGACTGTGACTTGCATCATTTGGAAAGACTGGCAAACCATGGTTTAAGGGTCTTGGAGCTTGGTGAAGGTAGGTTATCAGCAACTCTTTCCTAACAGAGTAATCATTGTCGAGAGTAATATTCATGTGTGATTTCCTTCAAGATCCTCTGAAGATTGATGCGTTCTGGAAATCTTGGCCTCAAAATTTCTACTCTTGTGCCCAACAGTGATCCCACGGGATCTCTGTCAGCGGGAGGAAGGAGCATTTAGCTGTCCATCTTCCTCCCATGTGCAATGCCAGCGTGTCCTTCTGTGTGCTCTGTGCAGCCACAGAGAAGAGCAGAGAGGGAAGGGGCCGGGCCCAGGGCTGTGCCCCGGGGCTGAGCATTGCGCGCAGCCTGAGGATCTCCTACAGCGCCACGGGAGCTGTTCTGTCCTGCCTTTCTTTGCAGCTGAACCTGTTGGTGAAGGTGGTGCCGCTTCCCAACCCATACCCATTACTGAGCCTCTGGGAGATGGTGAGTGTAGGTCAAGGCCTTTCCCCCTGGGAGAGCTGCCAGCTCAGAGCCCAAAGCTCGGCCAGGGGGGCATCGCTGCAGGTGCCAGGACAGAACCATGCACGTGTGTGCCCTTGCCCTGCGCCATCCCCTCAGCGCTCCTGCGGCCCAGTGCTGCCCATGCAGATCTGCAGAGATGACAGAAGCTTCTGTGGCTGTTGAGTTACAGGTGTGTCTGCAGGGAGGACTTTTCAGGCTCCTTTGCTAGTTAATGCACGCAAGCCCAGCTCCCATCACAGGGGTGAGTAGTGTGTCCCTGCTGACCCCACAGCCCCAGTTTTGTGGGATCCATTCATGGGAAATGGAAATATTTCTCTTAAGGTCCCCTGAGAAGGAAGAACAAACCTATAGGACGTAGTAAGTCCCTGGAGGAATCCAAACATCTGGAACAAATCCTGAGTGATGTGGAGAGATGTCGTGGTGGGTGCATTTCCCCCAGCCTTCCCCTGGGACTCAGCAGCCGGGGGCTTTCCCTGCACATCTGGACACACCGTGCCCGGCTCAGCGGGAAGGGATCCATGGCAGCCTCGCTGCCCCGCTGCTGATTTCATGCCCTGCAGGGCTGTTTCCCAGCCTGGCCTGGCTGCCACTTCTCCCCAGCCTCAACAGGAAGACATTTGGCATCAGCTGACAGGGAGCACCAACTGCACCATGGGCCTGAGATCACCTGCAATTTTCCGGTGTCTGGGTAGATGCAGAGAGGCAGCTGATTGTAGGAGGGAGAGCCCTGGAGCAGGTCCAAAACCTTATTTCCTTGTCTTTATCTACCTTTTTGACAAGTACTGCTTGGAGCAGAACAGCACAGCACAGAGGAATGATGGCATGGAGGCTCAGGGATTTGGGTACTGAGCAGTCCTGTGCCAAGGGGCTGCAAGGTGCCTGCAGGCCCCAGCTCTGGGGGAAACAGAGACCAAGGATGTCCTGGCCATATCCACCATGCTGCCAGCTCAGCAGTGGAGCACAGCATAGGCTCATGCTCCCCATTGCTCCCACAGATGCAGCCGGCACCTCAACACATGCTGGCGAGATCTGGAAAAGCATGAGAAGAGTTTTCTGCTGGGGAACACCTTGTTTGGTTAAGTTGATGGCCACTGTGGCTAGTGCAGCACTTTGCCTGATGATGTGCTCTGCTGGAATCTGGTATTGCTGGAAGAGAAAATGGTGAGTGTTTTGCTGATGTCGACTTCAAACAGCTTCATTTAAAGGATGCTCAGGAAACATTCCCAGTGAGGCTGCAGTGGAATTGAGGCCAGTCCATGGTTGTCCAAAGATCTCTGCTGAGGATTCTGCTGCTGCCCAGTGCTTTCATTGGCCTCTTAATTGCTGGGCCTGTCCTGGGGGGCCCACTAGGGCTGCAGCCAGTACTGGCTCCCACTGAGGCTGTCTGGCCAAGAGCAGCCCCAGGGGAACAGGGCACGGGCAAAGCAAGGTGGGGAGGAGAAAGAGCGGGGACGAGATTGCCCTCGAAAGGCAGACGCGCTCTGGGGCCCGCTCCTGGCCAGGGAGCCTGCCCAGAGCCATTCCCTGCTTGCCAGGGCATTGAGGGGCAGCTGTCCAGCTGGGCCAAGGTGTGCCAGCAGCTCCAGCCAGGCTGGGGAGCCTTGCCAGCTCTGGGCCCTGCTGTGGAGGAGGGTCCCAGTGTGCCACTGGCAGCTAGGGGCCTCAGCCACTCCTCTCTCCACAGGCACCACCTTGAAGAACAGCTGAAAGCTAGTGGCTGGTCCCGAGACCTCTACAGCTGGACGAGCACCAGCAGCAGCTTTGATTCTTATTAGTTTTCATTTGCACCTCCAAGCTCTGTGCTGCTTTGAGGCCACAGCCCAGCCCTCCATCCAGGCCATAAGGTAAAAGCCCAAGGAAATGATTTGGAAGTGCTCAACTGAACCTTTACTGAGATCTTCCCAAATCAGCTCTTCTGTTGCCATAAAGAGATGGAGCTGTCACCCCTGTGTCTGGGTGGTACCACCAGCAAAGCCCAGCTGGCACCAGCACTGGCTGAGCTCCACGCCCAGGAGGAGCCATGGATGCCCACGGTGAGGGCAGGCAGGAGCCAGGCAGGGGCTGCTGTGAGCAGCGGCAGGGCCCCGAGGGGCTGGGGGAGCCCATGGGGCAGGCAGCAGCCTGGGGCTCCTGAGAGAAAGCAACCCCATTTTATCTTTGCTTTTCATTTTTAGAAATTAGACATTTTTAGAAAAAATTCAAAATATATTTTCTGTCAAGAGACATTCCCAAATAGTTCTACCCAATTATTATAGTAGATAAGGATTTTTCAAAGTAGTTATGACATTCTGAAATAGCAAACCCATTATTTCTTTGCTTTTCATTTTTAGAAATTAGACATTTTTAGAAAAATTTAGAAATATGTTTTGCATAAAGAAAACCCCAAATATTTCTTTCAGATTAATAAAGTAGTAAAGGATTTTTCAAAGTAGTTTTAGAATCCTGAAAAAGCAAACCTAATTGTGTCTTTGATTTTCACTTTTATAAATATTTAAAAATATTTTTTGGAGAGAGAAATCCCCAAATGCTTCTTCCTTTTTTCCACAATACCTCTGTATTTTTGAAAGTAGTTTTGCAGTTCTGGAAAATTTTTTCCACCTATACAATAAAAATTAAAATTGCAGTTAATTGGTAATCTTTACTCTGGGAAGAACTAAGGCACCCTAAGACACCCAGCCTGCTGCAGAGGCTCTTTCCCCACGGAAGCTTTGTACCTAGCCACAACTAAATTACGTAAAAGTTTTTCCCAGATATTTCCTGGGATTTCTGACAAGCTCACCTCTTAGTCTTCAGAGGCAAACTTTGAGCACAGTGGGAATCTCTTCAAGTCACCATCTTTGTTTGCTCCTGCAAGAAATGCCGCAGTTCTAGAGCAGGGGTTTCTCTCAGCTTCCTGCTGGCCCCGGGCTCTCCTCCTGGCCTGCTGGGCTTTGTTGGGTGGCACAGCCTGTGCCGAGGGGCAGCAAGGTGCCTGCAGGCCCCAGCTCTGGGGGAAACAGAGAACGTCCTGGCCGTATCCACCGTGCTGCCAGTTCAGCACTGCAGCACAGCGCGGGTTCACGCTCCCCATTGCTCCCACAGATGCAGCCAGCCCCACAACACGTGTCCCTGATGCCCAGAAGGGAATTGGTTTCTGTCAGGGAACACGCTGCTGGCTAGAGTTAATGGCAGGCCTGGCTTTTCTATGGCATGCAGGTGATGGGGGGACTCCTGTAAGGCTGGCAGACGACCAGGCTCCGTCGTGAGGCACACGAGGTGGCGGGGGGGTGTGGTGGGTGCAGGGTTTTGCAGTAAGACATGCGGGGCTTTGGGTCCTTTGTAAGCAGTGCATGTGGCTGGGGTTCCTCAGGAGGTTCTTAGGGGATTTGGGATCTCTTGTGTGGCGTACAGGTGACTGGAGACCTCTGTAAGGCTGGCAGGGCCTTGAGTTCCTCGTGATTAACATGGTGGTTTAGTGCTTGCCGTCAAGGCCTGGAGAGGAGCTGAGTCCTTCCAAAGGCGGGCAGGAGGCTGGTTTCTTTTGTGAGGCACACAAGGCTGGCTTGGGGTCTCTGCATTAGTGTGCACAAATTCCTTGTGAGGCACACAGGGCTATTTTGGGGTCTCTGCTGAGGGGTGCAGGGATCCCTCATGAGGCATAAAGGAGTATTGATAGTCTCTGCTATGCTGTGCAGGGATCCCTCATGAGCTGTGCACCAGGGTTAAACTAGAGCGGTATTTTCAGTTTTCTCAGCAGAGCAAAGGGACACTGTCGGTCGAGGTGGTGCAAAGTCGGAAGGAAGCTTCCTGCAAAGCCTTGGGCCCAGCCTGCAGGCTCTGCTGGTGGGCAGAGCCTGTCCTTGGGGGCCGGGCAGGGCCTCTGGAGCCACCGTGCCCTTTTCGGGCCAGCTCCAGCCCCAGCGGGGAAGGGCCGCGGCCCCGGGCTCTGATGGGGCTGCTGAGCAACGCCAGAGGCACAACAAGGGCCTCGCTACGCCCTGGCCCTGTGCTGCAGCCGAACACCTTTACAGCCACGGCCGTTCCCTGGGGCACAGGAAGCACCCAGGGCTACAATTCAGGCCATGCCTTCTCTCACTGACAAAGGAGCTCCTTGCATTGCCCAGTTCCCAAAAGCACATGGGGAGCCCAGCACAGCACATGAAAACAGTTCTGGGCTGCGCTCCTGTCTACACTGGGATTGAGCTATGGATTGACTGAAAATGCTGGCCAGTCACAGTGTGAAGATCATGGTGCATGCTGGAGGCAACTTCTCCATGTCCCTTTCCTGACAGAACAATCACAGATGATTAATTCTGGCCAAAAGCAGCCTCAGGGACACAGGGCACAGGCAAGGCAAGGTGGAGAGGAGAAAGAGCAGGGACGAGATTGCCCTTGAAAGGCAGACACGCTCTGGGGCCGCTCCTGGCCAGGGAGCCTGCCCAGAGCCATTCCCTGCTTGCCGGGGCATTGAGGGGCAGCTGTCCAGCTGGGCCAAGGTGTGCCAGCAGCTCCAGCCAGGCTGGGGAGCCTTGCCAGCTCTGGGCCCTGCTGTGGAGGAGGGTCCCAGTGTGCCACTGGCAGCAGGGGCCTCAGCCACTCCTCTCTCCACAGGAGTGCCTCTGCAGCTTCAAAAGTCCAGCCAAAACCTTCAGTCTGGGAGAACTGGACGTGTCATCTTGCATCTCCAAGCACATGTCCATTGTCCCTGCTATGTCTGCATTATTATTGCTGAGGACATGCTGCTACCATCACCACCCAGAATAAGACCCTCTGTCCCCGAAGGTGCTGGCCCTGTTCTCCAGCCAGGACAGGAGGTGCAGCCCTCCTGCCAGGGAAGGGCCTGAGTCCAGCAACATCTTTGTGCTTCAGCTCAGATGTCTGTGTGCTGCCACAAGACTGGCAGAGCTGCTTGTCTGGGTACGGCTGGGGTGGGCAGGCAGCAGCCGCACATGGGGTTCCTGAGAAAAAAGCGACCCCATTTTGTCTTCGTTTTTAATTTTTACACATTGGAAATTTTTAGAAATATTCAGTAATATTTTTTGTAGAGAAAAAAATCCTCAAATATTTCTTCCTTTTTTCCACAAAAGCTCAGTATTTTTCAAAGTAGATTTAGAATTCAGAAAAATTTAGAACACTTTTAAACTTCTAGAATAAAAACAAAAATTGCATTTAATTGGTCATCTTTTCTCTTAGAAGAACTAATTCATCCCAAGACACCCAGCATACTGGAGAGGTTCTTTTCCCACTGGAGATTTGTACCTTGGGACAACAACCAACTTAAAACCTTTTACCAGTTATTTTGCGGGATTTCTGACAAGCTCACCTCTCAGTCTTCAGAGGCAAACTCTGAGCACAGTGGCAATCTCCTGCTGTGCAGGAGGGTCTCTGTGTGCCAGCTGCAACTCGGGCCTCAGCCTCCTCCTCTCTCAACAGGTGTCCCTCTGCAGCTTCTCAGGAATGGCCAAACACCTCAGTCTGGGACACCGGTACCAGACATTTCCCATCTCCGTGTCCATGCGCGAAGTCCCTGTCACAGCTGCTTTACCAGCTTGTTGCTGTGCAGATGCTGCCACCACCCAAACAAGGTCCTCTCCCCTCAAGGCACTTTTGAAAATGTTTCACATCTCCAAGGGTCAGGTAAAAGCCATTATTGGTGCTTGCCCTGACTGTCAACTTTTACCTCCTGTTTCTATGGGAGCTGTTAGCCCTCAAGGATTGCAAAGTTTGCAGCTATGGCAAACCATAGATAGTACCAAATACCCATATTTTGGAAAATTCAAAACTATTCATGTGTCTGTTGATGCTTTTTCAGGTGCAGATTTTGCTTCTGCACACACAGGGGAAACAGCCAATCATGCTTGACAACATTTTCTGCAATCTTTTGCTTCATCGGATGTACCCCAAGAAGTAAAAGCAGACAATGGCCCCAGATACACAGCTCAAAAATTGGCCACATTTTTGATGGATTAGAATTGCCTATTCCCCCACAAGTCAGGCAATTATTAAAAAGATACCAGACACTAAAATGCATTCTAGATCAACAGAAGGGGCGAGAGGCCCAAGCAACACCTCAGATGAGGTTGAGCATAGCTTTATATGTCTTCCATTTTTTAATAGCTCATTTGCAGAACCTAATCCTCCAATTTTTAGGCACTTTTCATATAGCACACAGGCAAAATTGGAAGAAAATCCTCCAGTTTTAATCAGAAACCCTGACACAGGACAAACTGAAAGATCATTTCCACTAGTTACCTGAGGCAAAGGGTATGCTTGTGCTTCTACAGGTGCCGGACCTAAGTGGGTCCCAGCAAGAAACGTGAAACCATATCCCACACAAGAGTGCACTGACAATTCCACGAGCAGGGAAAAGAGCACACAGACGTGAGCCACTCAGAGACTATGGTTCATGCCAGACATTCCCTGTTCAACACACAAAAACTACAAATCTTGAGTTTTATGTTGATGTTTGGACTGTGAAAATTGTTAATATCATAGAGCTCTTTTGGCAAAAGCGTGGTGTCCATCATGTAAAAAAAAAATTCTAAGATATCCAAATTTGTAAAAATTGAATGTTAGAGCGTCAGTTTAGTGCCTTATAGTTAGCCAGTCCCTAAACAAATGCTAAAAGATTTGCTTGAGAACTATATGAGAAAGCTTTTATCAAAAAGCATCTGAACAAGAATATAGAGTTTGATCAAATGATAAACTGGCGCTTAATTAGTTTTACTTACTTTTACAGTGCAGATATGTCTGTAGATCAACTAAAAATGAGTGTTTAGGTTGCTTTAGCCAAGTCAGCAGGCTCAGACACCACATGTTTGACCAATTCAAACCCAGACAAACCCTTTGCGACCCAGTCAGTGTACCAATACCAGTTAAAGAGTGGCCAATACCTAATTGTGACAAATATTAATGTGAAACTACCAACGAGACAAATCACATAATCAATTAACATCCTTAGGCCCCTGATCTTCTTAAAGCACCTTCTAAACCTCAAGAATTAGAAATTCTTGGTTCTTTAGCAATAGAATTTTGTGCTGAGTTTCAGTTTACCAGGGAGATCCACAATTTAATGTTATGCCCCATCATCCTGGATACACAGCAGCTCAACTTTGTGGTGCAATTGTACTACTCCCGTGCCCTCTAAGGGTGAAATTGCTGACCTAGATGAGTCCCCACAGCAACTGCCAAAAAGATATTGGCTCATTTATAGAAATCAAGCCTAACAGGGCATTCCCTCAAAAATTAAAGGTAGCCCATGTACCCATGTAGCATCAGACAGCTCACTGAAATAGCACCTACCTAATGTTAAAAAAACTATCAAGAGAAAACATAGAAAAAAAAGATTTACCCATCATTATAAAGAAAACTGTAATAACAATTTCAATCCCTGGGACCCTGCAAAACAAATTACAGCAGCTCTATTTCTACCTTAAATTACCTCAAGTAAAGCATTAAAACTATTATACCAATTAGGGCATTAGCTGAGTAAAGAAGTCAGTACTACTTCCATTACAGTTAGTGACATAATGACAGATGTTAGTGCTGTCAAACACACAACCTTACAAAACAGAAACACCATCAATTTTCTTTTACTAGCATATAGACATAGTTGTAAAGATTTTGAAAGACTGTGTTATATAAACTTATCTGACCATTCAGTGTCCATCCACAAACAACTTCAGAAACTGAGAGATTTGACAAATCAAATTAAAATAAATGCTAGATCATAGTTAGACGACTTGTTTGAAGGACAGAGTTTTACACCTTAGCTGAAAGTGCTTTACCACAGAAGTTTACATGCATTGATTATTATCATAACAATGTTAGTGCTAGTACCTTATGTACTTCACTGTATACAACAAATTATGAACAAGACTATCAAAGGTGTTTTTTCTGTCCAAGACAGAGGGGGAAATGTGGGAAATGGATTTGTAGAGAGTTCTCAGGGCCTGTGTCATGGCTTGACACTGGCGCAATGCCAGCGCCCCCATGAAAATACGCCTTCCCAAATAAATGCTGTGAGATGTGATCAGGAACAGAGCAGAGCAGGCCCAAGCTTAATGACAAAGGGAAAAACTTTATTAAACTACTACTACTATAAAAAATACACACACTAAATCCAGGATGAAAAACCTTCCAAAACATTCCTCCTCCCCCTCCCAATTCCAATAAAACCACAGTGAGACACAACTCGGACCCTCAATCAGGTTATCACCCTTCAGATAATCAATACTCAGTCCATCAAGGGAGAGAGGAGTCTCTCATGTGCCATAGACCCCCCAGGAAGCCACAGTTGCCACCTCCTGCATTTCCATGTCACACATGGCAACTGCCCAGAGAAAATCTGCCAGTGTGACACTCTCCTTTCCATGTCACAGTGCTCTCACCACCGTGCATGGACAGACTGTTCAAAGGGCTCCTTTAAGGATGCTTTGCCAAGGACCAAAAAAAACACAGCAGTTCAGTTTCTCATTTTGGGACCACAGTCACCCCCCTTTCCCCCTGGGGCCGAGGGTCCAACAGCTTCTCCTTTTTGGGACAACAGTCTCGCCCATTTTCTTCCTCCCCTGGGGCTGAGGTTCCAAGAACAGAGATCTTCTTCTTCTCTTCTTCTTCTCTGAAGACAGAGGGCATCACAACACCCTCCTCAACTTTTCTCTGTTCTTTCCACTCCTGTCACTCTCAGCTGCTGAAGCAGGTCTCTTGGCTCACCATTGCATCCCCCTAAAAATGCAGTCTCTGTTGCAGGAGAATTTGGTTCAGTCTACGGCTATACAAGAAAAGTTCAACCAAAAGCTACTCCATCATCTCCTCCCACCTAAAAATTTCTTCTTCTAACATTTCAAGTCCCGGACTGTCTCTCTTCCACTATAAATCGAGGAGGAGTAATATTTTACAAAGCCTTCATTTTCCAGGATAGGGTTAAAAGTTCAGACTTCCCAGACAGCTGAAATCTCTGCCTAGAAGTCTCAACTCCCACACTGGGCATCTTCCCCCCTCCCCCTCCCCACTTCTCTTTCTTTTCTGTCAGTAAATTTCCAGGTGCCATCAGGCTCTCTGTCTCTTTCCCTTTCCAGGGGGGGTGGGGGGGGTGGGGGGGAAACAAAGGTATCTCCGCTTCTCTCCACCTTTCCATCTGCGGGAGCTGGCTTGATTCCAGTCCTTCAGCCCCCTCTGTCTACCTTGACTAGGCCACATGGCTTCCCCTCCCCCACCCAGCCCGTGGCTGGGCATGGGAGAGTCTGCACTCTCTGAGGACCAGAACTAAAGAGACAGTTCCCCTGGGAGCTCTTGCTTTTAACCCCCTGTGTTCTCAGAGGCGTGTCCATGCCTAAATATCTAAACCTACCTGAGGCAGGTTTAGATATTTAGTAATATCTAAACCTGACTACTGATTGGTTTGACTCAACTTCTTGAGAAAATTCACTTCCATGTCAAACCATGACACTGTGCTTTGAATGTGAGTCTTTGCAGGACTTTGAATAATTCGATCATATACCCAAGACAATATTTTACTGTGTCCTGCTGTCCAGTACTGAACAGGGTTGAGACAGAGCAGGTAGCTCTGTGTCTGTATGAAACTTGCAGGAGCAGCACCAGGAGCAGCAGCAGAGCAGTGCCCAATGGTCGCTTCAGTTCTCATTTTGGGACCACATTTTGGGCCTGGCATTTGACTCTGCACTTGCTGCAGGAGTCCCTGCCTGGTTCCCTGCTGACTTTGCACCCATCTCAGAACCTGAGTTCCCAAGGGGGCCACCTCAAGTGGTTGCCAGGGACCTTAGGCTGTGGCTGCCCCAGTTTTGGCTGCACGATGCTGATGTCAGCATGGCCATTGTGACCTGTGCGACCAAGGCCCCAAAAGGGAACGCTGGGCTCAGGCCATGTGTCAGTGCAACCTGACAACGGGAGGAGAAGGCTGGATCAGGAGGCTGCTGCCCAGGGACCAGAGGGACCCCACACCTCGGGATCTGGGCCTGTGCTGCAGGCTCACCTGCCTCTCCCTTCCCAGAATCAGCAGAGGAACAACCAGAGCAGACTGCGGTGTTCCTTGAGGCGACAACAGGAGGAGAAGGCGGACAGGAGCAGGGCTCACGCAGGGCTGAGCAGGGACTACTGCCCTCGTGGCTCTGGGCCTGTTCTGCAAAGTCCCCACACTCTTCTTTCTCCCACAGAGAGAGAGGACTAGCACCTGGAGGAGACCGTGGCATTTCTGGACAGGGACGCACCGCTGACAGCTGCCATGTCTTACAGCAAGCAGGAGGGCCCTGATGCCAGGGAGCCAGGTGAGGGCAAAGCCACCCTCCCACAGCCTGGCCCAGGGGCTCTTGTGGCAGGTGATGTGGCGCCCAGGGCAGAGGCAGGGGGAGGCAGGAGCTGCTCAGCCATGCCGTGGCTGGGAGCCTCCTTCCTCCCCAAGTGGGGCCCAGCTGGGCCAGGGGCAGCTCCTGGGACACCTGCCCGCAATGGTCCATGCTGTCCAAGGCCTCCAGCCCTGCCCATCAGCCAGGCAGGCAGGCAGGCAGGGACAGAGCAGCCAAAGAGCCCCGCAGAGGTGCTCATGCCCTCTGCCATTGGCTCTGTCCCTTGCAGCCTGCATGCTGTGCTGCCGTGCAGAGGCTGACCCGGACACCTGCGGTGACAAACTGGAGAAGTGTGGGCTCTGTGCCCACGTGTTCTGCCTGGTGAGTGGCTCTGGGCACTCCCTCCACCATTGCAGTGGGCAGTTGCTGCCACTCTCTCCTCATCTGCTCATCCCCTTTGCTGCAGCTCTTTGCCAGTCTACTTGTTCGTCAAGAGAACAAGCGTGTTGGACTCATGGGATTTCTTCCTAGAGATATCCAAATTGCAGTCCGGCGGGCGGCACAAAAGGTGAGAGCCGGACAAGAGCAGGGAGATTTGTGCCAGGCGAGGTTTGCCAGAGCTCAGCCCAGACACTTGATTGAAAGGCCTGCTCTTCTGGCTGGCTGTAGGACAGAGTCTGGCTCCCAGCAGCTGCACAGAGGCTCTGGCACAGGAGCCTCCTCCACCAGACGGCTCTGTGGGCTGAGACCCAGCAGTGGCCACATCCTACACCCTGCCCAGAGCCGTGGGGCTGCCTGGGGAGGCCCAGAGGCTGCTGCTGATGGGGCTGCTTGGCTCTTTCCAGCGCTGCTGTGTCTGTGGCCAGAGCAGGGCAACCATCATGTGTTGCAAGGGAGACTGTGGCAGATGGTTCCACCTGCCCTGTGCCAAGGAGGGCGGCTGTGTCACACAGTATATTCCAGATTACAGGTACCTCCTCCCCACTCCTGGTCGCCCCTGGGAGAAGATCCAACATTTCTCACTTTGCCCATCAATTTTCCTCCAGGTCCTTCTGCCCTGAGCACAGTCCAGAGCAGGACGTGGAGGCGACTCCAGAGCCGGGCACCGATTGCATCATCTGCATGGAGCCTGTGGAGGATAGAAAGACCTTCAGAACCCTGGTGTGCCCAGCGTGCAAAAGGGCCTGGTTCCACAGGGACTGCATCCAGGTAGGAGCCATCCCCTCAGCCCTGGAGCACAGCAGGTGCTCAGCAGCACCAGGGCCTTGCTCACCCTGCTTCTGTTTGCCCTGCAGGGACAGGCCATGTGCGCTGGTCTGTTATCCCTCCGCTGCCCCCTGTGCAGGGACATTGAAGAATTTCTTGTACAAATGTTCATCATAGGGATCCGAATTCCCTTCAGGTTGGTGTCCTTGGGCCTGGCTCACAGGACAGGAGGTGCAAGTGCTGTGCTGTGCCAGGCCCTGCCCCAGCAGTCCTGGCTCTGCCCTGTCCCGTGAGTCTGGGCTTCAGCTTCACGCAGGACTTGGAAAAACGCTGGAGAAAGAGCAGGGACAACCTGTACCTCCATGAGGGCAGGACATCAGAAACTCATCAGCTTTTCCTTTCTCCATCAGAGAGCCAACATGGGAGGACAATGATGCTTTCGCGGATCTAGGAGAGAGGCACAGCAGCTGTACTGCCAGGGATTGCCTTTACCCAGGAGGCAGGGAGGAGGCAGAGGAAGAGGGGTAAGATGGGGAGCTGCACCTGAGGCTCTGCAGGATACGTGTGTCACTTCAAGGGCTCAAAGGGGAAAGAAACAGAAGAATTTGTCTGGACAATCCTGTGCTGTAGACACGTTGTCCATGAGCCTGTTTGCCTCCCAGGTCCTGGGAACTGCTCCTGTGCTCCTCCTGCGCTGCTGAGGGCACCCACAGGCGCTGCTCTGGCCTGAGAAACCACATAGAGAGCTGGGAGTGTGACATCTGTGCTGGTCTCGGAACAGGTATGAGGCAAAGCAGCCGGTGCCCCTGGGCTGGGGACAGTGCCCAGGCAGGGCTTGGCAGAGCCCGTCTGCTCCTGAAGGGCTGGGGGTTCTGCTCTGGCCTGGCTTGCCTTGGGCCTGGGTGGTCTTTGACATTCCTGTTTGGCCTTACAGCTTCCAGGGATGAGTCAGAGCTCAGTGGCCCCAGCCTGACCAGACAGTCAGGACTGGAGCCTGCTCATGGCTCCTCAGCATCTGAGGCCATCAGCCCCAGCTCCCACACCCTGGTGCCATTGGGGCTGGATCCCCAGAGTCTGTCTGCAGAGACCAGCAGCCACCAACACACAGCATGGCAGCAGTCTCTGCTGTCTTCTTCACCGGACACCAGCAGCCCCAGCACACCAAGGTCAACATACTGCAGCTCCTTTGACACTGAGGACAGGGTCCATTCCAGACATGCTGGGCGCGACTGCAGGCGAACGTGCTCTCGCCAGCAAGGTCGGGCTGCAGATGGACCCATCCGATCAAAGAGTCGCTGTGACAGGAGCAGCAGGAGAAGATCAAGGACTGAGAGGCCCAGGCGACGGGAGACGTCGTCACGGGCATCCCCCAGACGCAGCCTCTCCTGCCAGCAAGGTCAGGCCCAGAGTCCACCTGTCCGGTCCAGGAGTCGCCATGACAGGAGAAGCAGGACAGGATCAAGGACTGAGAGGCCCAGGCGACGGGAGACGTCGTCACGGGCATCCCCCAGACACAGCCGCTCCCACCAGCAAGATCAGGCCCAGAGTCCACCTGTCCGGTCCAGGAGTCGCCATGACAGGAGCAGCAGGACAGGATCAAGGACTGAGAGGCCCAGGCGACGGGAGACGTCATCACGGGCATCCCCCAGACACAGCCGCTCCCGCCAGCAAGGTCAGGCCCAGAGTCCACCTGTCCGGTCCAGGAGTTGCCATGACAGGAGCAGCAGGACAGGATCAAGGACTGAGAGGCCCAGGCAACGGGAGACGTCATCACGGGCATCCCCCAGACACAGCCGCTCCCACCAGCAAGGTCAGGCCCAGAGTCCACCTGTCCGCTCCAGGAGTCGCCATGACAGGAGAAGCAGGACAGGATCAAGGACTGAGAGGCCCAGGCAACGGGAGACATCATCACGGGCATCCCCCAGACACAGCCGCTCCCGCCAGCAAGGTCAGGCCCAGAGTCCACCTGTCCGCTCCAGGAGTCGCCGTGACAGGAGCAGCAGGACAGGATCAAGGACTGAGAGGTCCAGGTGACGGGAGACGTCATCACGGGCATCCCCCAGACGCAACCGCTCCCACCTGCAGCACTGGGCCTCGAATCAACCTGTCCTGTCCAGGAGTCGCCAGGACAAGTGCAGGAGGACAGCAGCAAGGACTGAGAAGCCCAGGCGCAGGGGGACACCGTCAGGGATGTCCCGCAGGAGCAACCGCTCCTGCCAGCGACGTCGGGCCTCAACTGGGACCTCCAACAGCAGCACATAGTGTCATCTTTTCTTTCTTTCCATCTGTTCACTGCGGAAGTGAAGGTGAGAGCTGTCAGTACAGGGACCTTGAGATTTGCAGGTCTGTGAGAAAACCATATTAGCTCTTGGCATTTCTACTGGCAGGAAAGTGGTCTTATGCTAAATACCTTGATTTCTGTCTTGCCATGTATTGAGTGAAATGTCACTTAAGGATGTAGCAAATGAAAAAGGACTCTTGTTCTTGCCCTTAGACTCCAACCTCATATGTTTCCCCACTGCTTACTCTTGAAAGTGAACCACTCCTTGATGGGCTTGGATACGGTTAGGGAGACATTCAGAGCCAGGTGGCTCTTAGGGAAGCTGTCTTTGAAAAGGACATGTGCTGTGTTGCTATCCTTGAACAATCTCATTTCAGTAAAGCCAAAAGGAAGAAGAGAGAAGAGAGTGACACACTGCCTCAAGTGCCTGAAGAAATTGATTGCTATATTGCTGCTATATTACTTGCTTGGACCTTGAAAGAACAAACCAGAAAAGACTGTGGAAATACCCTGGGACAAAGAGGATGCGCAGGACTCTGCCTCAGATGACCATTTGGGACCTTTGCCTGAGAACGACACAGCTCAGGAGTCGAATGCTTTCAAGCTTTCCTTCTTTGGAGACACAGAGGAGTTGGGCATCAAAGAAGGTAACAGCAGAACCCTTCTAACAGTGCCATTTCTAAGGAAGATCTTCTGGCAGGCACTGTAGAGCAATATGGTGTAAAAAAGGTCAGGGTGCAGGGGATTTTTCAGCAGCAGAAGTCAGTAATTAGGCAGAAGCATTTTGATCTTCATTTCTGCTTGCCAAGGCTGTGGTGGATTAATGAGAGGTAACTCATGCTTGCATCTCAGGCATTGTGAAAGGGATGCTTTGAGAAGGCATTGGGATTTTTGCTGAGTGGTGAAAAAGCTTGTTGTCATGCCCTGAATTTCTCAAACAGGGAGAAAGGTGACACAACCAGTCATATCAAGTTTCATAGAACCCAACAAAATTTTAAAGGAAATTTGTGTTAATGTAGAGGGAGGAGCAAAAACCTGGAGTTGACTCCAAGATCCATGAACATTCTGTTTGTTACTGAATTGTATTCTTGGACCTCTAGAAAAAGGAAACTGAATGGCACATGATCATTGGGGTGTTCTAACTGTAGATAAAATGAGGCCTTATGAAAAGAAGATGAAACAACATTAAATCGAGTCACAGTCCTGAAGGAGAGAAGAGAAACTGTGTAAAGTTATCCGAAATATTAAAAAAAAGAAACCAATGCAACAAGACAAAGCAACCAGCCTCCCACACTTGTGCTGAATTCAGAAGGTATTCAGTGTCTTCTGAATGCAATGATAAATGTTTATGAATACAGAAGAGATCCCTAAAACAAACTGGAAAATCCTGGAGCAGAGATGTAGTTCAGAAAATCAGGCAGGAGCAGATTCTGTCCTTCCTAAATCTGTCTTCTCCACCGTAAGTATTTGTCTTGAAAGGAGGAATTTTTCCTGGCAAGTGGAGGAATAATCTGGTTTTAGCTTTGTTTCTTTTTTGGTACTGTTACTGCAGAGTCTTGTGGACTTGGAACAATAAAGCCAGTAAAAGTCACATGGCAGGAGGATTCACGTTTCCAAGACGGCAGGTCTGAGGGTGCTGATGAGCCTGAGACATGAGAAATTGAAAAGGACCAAGAAATGCAAGTTCCATTTCTATTTGTTGTCTACTTGGCTGTAATAGTTGGATGGTGTGGGAATATTAATAGCAGCGCTCAGGAAATGGGAAACTGATGTTGCACACCTCTGAGCAATGAAAGTCATCTTGGAAAACCATTTGTGCTGCCCAGAGTGAAAATTCCCAGCAGCCCATGCGATGTGAAGTTGAATATGAAAAGAGAGATGTTGAGCACAAGAAATTAACTGGGTCATTTTGGTTTGACCAACTCCAAACTGAGTTTGGCCAAAAGCCAAAGACACAGTCGGTTTTCTTTTAAGAAGTGGTTTATTTTTTTAATAGAAGGCTCTATTTGGTTACTAGGGAATAAAGCTTTTCAATGTATACCATTTCTCTGAAGCACTACAGTTTTAACTTGTCTTCATGGAATTTGATAGTACAATTTAGGATGCTAAAATCCCTTTATACTTGTCTAGGTTTCTTTCTTTACCATGTACAGGGAGTACTGGAGTTTTCTTCTTCTCCAAAGATGATGAACGCCTAAGAGGTACGACAGAATTTCTTCACCCCCTTTTGTATTTTTTTAAGCTGTTTCTGGAATTCTGTGAGGAGGAAAAAATGCTGCCTGCTTATGAATGTTTTCTAGTCAAATTTTGGCATCCTTACTTGTGGTAAAAGTTGTGGTAGAATCCCGTGAGAAAGTCCTAGTAAAATAAAGGCCAAGCAGATTTCTGGCCTTCTTTTCTTTCAGATAATTGCCTAATAGGAATCTGGACTTTTAGAGCTTACCAAAACATTGGCCACTTGACAGTTTACCTAGATATTTTGGATCCTTTCAGGTATTTATATCATCTTTAACTTTTTCCTGTCTTTCTGGTGTTGCCATTAGGAATGTTGAGTGCTCTTGTCAGCCACATATGTCCCTGTGGTTCTTTGTCCTAATGAATCTGGGGTTTTCTCTTCTGAATCCAGTGAATGTTGTATTTAGAAACAAAGAAAACAACAACCAAAGGAAACATACAGAGTCCCCAAAAATTGCAAAGGCCAGCAAAACAATTGCTTGTTATATGTTTTGTAGAATAGAGTCTTCAGACAGGCTTAAATGATGTGCATTTCTTGAGACTGATTCGATAACGCTGCTGAAATGTATTGCTGTGTTCACACAGTTAGTGCCCAGCAATCTTCCAGCCTGTCTGATTTACAGGGTGTGTTACAATGGAGATCTCAGTCCTTAGCAGGTCTCAGTTCTGGGGGAAGAGGTGCGATCCTGGTGCTGAGCTTCTAATGAAACAGCTGCTATTTCACTGCAAATTTAGATTGCAGCATGTTGAGGAAAACTGCTGCTGCCTTTCATTGTTCTTTGTACACCAGGCTGCAGTAGGGAACATTTCTGTTGGAGCCAACGTCTGGTGGGGGGCAAGAGAACAGGAAGAATGTGAAGAGTTGACTTCTGAGGAACATTATTGCTGTGTTGTCCATGATTGTTAGAAGCAGCAGCACAATCCGAAGTGTTTAAGCCTATTAATTGGTTCTTTGTTTTGTGCAGAGGGCCCAAAGTGATTTTGTAGATTAGCAGAGCTCAGTGAAGAAAAAGAGGATTGTGAAGACAGACGTAGATTATTGCTTGAGGTGAGTATGTAAGATCTGTTCATTGAGAACTCTAGGTGAAAGCTGAGCACGGGGAGGGAATGCAGGCATGAATGGGCATGCAGAATTAATTCAGGACCTCGAGAAGAGCCTGCAACTTTGTAACTCCCCGGGAACAAAAGTCTTTTGGTGTACCAGTGTGTATAACATGATGTTGTGTTGTCCAGTCAGCTAAACCACTACATCTTTGTCTGTTACAGGAGCAGCTACTTAACTATATATATCAAGAGTATTTAAGAATAAGAGTGAATTTAGAGACTTCTCCTAACAGTGGATTCAGAACCTTCTCCAAAGAATTTGTTAGATTTTCATTATTTTCCAGAACGCCAAAGGAAGCATAAGGATACCAGATAAAAAGTACAAGGAAACCAATAAACCTTTTACTGATTAGAAGCGTGTCACTTTTGTTCCTTGAAGAAGTTAGCATGGAAACTGAAAAACACATCAGGGTTACTTGTAGTTAGAGGATATGTGCCTTAGTCAGTAGTGTACATGCCTTAATAATTTGTGGTAAACTCTTGCCAGTGAATTATTGACGTTAAATGCTTTGTACCAATAAAATACAATAAGCAATTGCTTTGTCCATTGAATAGAATGAGCTGTTTGGATGTAATTAGTGCCTTAGGATCAGACTTTCTTAGGGGTATAAATCTTGAGAGCAATTTGTAATAAAGAAGAAGCCATTGTTGTCACTGCACAGGTGTATGTGTATGTCTTGTGTCCATCTCTACAGCGACAGAAAACCATGCTTGGCCATTCTCATAGCCACCTCTGCTGCACTGACTGGCTGGGTTTGTGAGGGGAGAGCAGTGGCTGTTGTCAGCTGGGACTTCAGCAAGGCTTTGTCCCGGCCTCCCATATCACGGTCATGGGGCAGCTCAGGGACAGTGGCGTAGAGAAGTGGACATTGGAGCTCCAAACTCAGATAGCTGCGAGCTCAGGGGGCCGTGCTGGGGCCAGTCTTGTTTGCCTTATTCCCCAGTGACCTGGCAGAAGGGACGGAGCGCTCCCTCAGCACGTTTGCTGATGGGACAGAAGCGGGAGCAGGGGCTGATTAACCACACGGCTGTGCTGCCTTTCAGTGAGACCTGGACAGGCTTGAGAGTTGAGCAGAGAGGGACCTAGTGAAGTTGCACAGGGGAAAGCCTCTAGAAGTGCTTGAAGCTTTGTAATTACCAGGCAACAGAAGTTTTTTAGTATAGAGGAGTGTATAACGTCATCTTGTGATGTCCTGTCAAGGAAATCACTGCATCTCTGTATGTTACAGGCACAGTTCCTTGTATGTATGTAAACAAAGTCCTTGAGAAAAACACTGAATTTTGAAACTTCCTCTAATATTATGTTGGATTTTCATGATTTTCTGAAATGCCAGGCAAAGCGTAAGGATTCCAAAAGGAAAGTGAAAGCAAATTAATAAATCTACTTTTCGAGGTCAGAAGAATTTCCTGTTTGTTCCCTGAAGAAGTTGCCAATGTTACTTTTCAAATCCTTTCAAAGATCTAATAGGAAAAAGCATTGGCCCAAAGTGTTAGCCTGTGTTTCTGAAGAGGAATATGCTTTTTGTGTCAATTCAATATTTGTAGCAGGGTTTGAGGGTTTTTTTTTTATGTGTGTGTTATGGTTTGACACTGGCGCAATGCTAGTGCTTTTATGAAAATACACCTTCCCAATAGAAATGTTGTGAGATGTTATTAGGAACAGAGCAGAACAGACCCAAGTGTAATAACAAATGAAAAAAAAAAACTTTATTAAACTATTATTACTGTATAAGATATACACACTAAATCTAGGATGAAGACTTTCTAAAACACTTTTCTTCTCACTTAATTTTTAAAATAACAACAGTGAGACATCACTTGGGATTCCTTATTAAGTTGTTACCTTTTAGATAATATTTAGTTTATCAAGGGAGAGAAGAGTCTCTTTTGTACTATAGACCCCCCAGGAAACACAGTTGTTACTTCCTGTGTTTCCATGCTATACATGGTAACTGCCCGGAGAAAATTTGTTAGTATGACACTTTCTTTTTCTATGTTACAGTGTTTTTATTACTATGCATGGATAGACTGCTTATAGGGTTTTTTTAAGGATGCTTTGCTACGGACTAAAAGAGACAACAGTTTAGCTTCTCATCTTGGGACTACAGTCCCCCCATTTTTCCCTGGGGCTAAGGGTCCAAGAACAGAGATCATCTTCTTCTTGAAGATAGAGGGCATCACCATTTCTTCCTTAGTTTTTTTTCTGTTCTTGCCATTCCTGTGCTGGTGGTTGCAGAAGCAGGGTTTTTTTTGGTTTTTTTTGGGGTTTTTTTGGTTTTTTTTTTTGGTTTTTTTTTTTTTTTGTTTTTTTGTTTACTACTGCATCTTCTTAAAATGCAGTCTCTATTGTAGGAGAATTTTGTTTAGTTTATGGTTAACAAGAAAAGTTCAGTCAAAAGCTACTCTATTATCTCTTTTCACTTAAAAATTTCTTCTTTTAACATTTTAGGTCTTGGACTGTTTCTCTTCCACTATAAATCGAGGAGGAGTAATATTTTACAAAGCCTTCATTTTCCAGGATAGGGTTAAAAGTTCAGACTCCTCGGATCTCTGCCCAGAACTCCCAACTCCCACACTGGGCATCTTCCCCCACCCCCTGCCCCTTCTCTTTCTCTTCTGTCGGTAAATTTCCAGGTGCTGTCAGGCTCTCTGTCTCTTTCCCTTTGCTGGGGGGAAACAAAGGTATCTCCGCTTCTCTCCACCTTTCCATCTGCAGGAGCTGGCTTGATTCCAGTCCTTCAGCCCCCTCGGCCTACCTTGACCAGGCCGCATGGCTTCCCCTCCCCCACGCAGCCCATGGCTGGGCATGGGAGAGTCTGCACTGTCTGACGACCAGAACTAAAGAGACAGTTCCCCTGGGAGCTCTTGCTTTTAACCCCCTGTGTTCTCAGAGGCATGTCCATGCCTTCAGTGGTCAGTCCAAATGCCAGTATCCAAACCTGACCACTGATTGGTTTGACTCAACTTCTTGAAAAAATTCATTTCCATTGTCAAACCATGATAGCCTGACAGAAGGCCTACACCCTATGCATCTATATACAAACTCTGAGATAAGAAATGCTGACTTAGAAATGCCATGGAATAGGACATAGAGATTGTTAAGAGAGAAATAGAGTTAGAAAAAATGTTTCAAAAAATGGCCTTACAAATAAGATTAGATACTTTAGAGAAATAGAACTATGAAAGACGCATTGTATTTGGACCCACAAGGGGCAGTTTTAGATGTCTGGCTTTAAGGCATCTACAGCATGGTGTGGCAAAAAGCTGATAGGCCAAAAAATGCTTATAGTGTTTTGTAATTAAGAAATAGTCAGCTTCTGAGTGTGATAGCGTGAATTATAACATCTGTATTGTCTCACTCTTCTCATGAGACTGAAAATTGAATAAAAGGTTTTAAAACGCCTCTCAGTTACCCCATCTCTGGGTCAGAAAAGGGTATTGTCTGACACTCCTACAGTGGCATGTCCAGGAAAAGCAAAAAGCCATCAGTAAGTGCTTGCCTTGAGAAAAATGGAATGAGGCTGGACTCAGAATAAAGTCCTTCATAGCCTGAGAGATGAGCTCAGAGCCTGACAGAGACTGGGCCTGTGGCACCTCCGGATCTATTATCAGCAGAGTGGGGATTTGCCCCCCAGGCCTCATCTGTTCACCCAGGGACACACTGTGAACACACACACAGAAGATGGCTCAGCCCTGTTGCTGCTCCCTGAGTGTCATGTTTGGGTCCCTCTAAAGGCATGCAGGGGCTTTGGGTCACCTCTGTGCTGTGCAGGGGGCTGGGGACACCCAAAAGTTGTGCAGGGAATTTGAGGTACCTCCAAAGGTACCTCAAAGGAGCCAAGGGACACCTGCAAATTGAGCAGGGGTCGGAGGTCTCTTGTGAGGCACAAAGGGGGATTTTAGGGTAGCTGAGGACACCCATAAGATGTGCAGTGGATTTGAGTGTCCCCTAAAAGCATGCAGCTACCCTGATGGCTTGTGTTGCATTATTTTTGTAAGCTATGGCATCAAGTCCTTCACTTTTTATATACAGGCCAAAGATCAGGACAGCGCGCAGCATGGACTCAGTGTCAGCATGGCAAGGCTGCTACTGCCTGCAATAGTGGGAATCACCAACATGAGTTGAATTTTGGACTTGACATTGCTGTTGCATGTAGAACCATGAAATGTCTCATTTGTCCAATGCTGTATAATGCAGTTCTTGTGAAAAAAACTATATTGCACAGAGCTTCCTGGAGGGACATACTCTCCTTGCTGGAAGGGCACCTCTTGAGATCCATTCCCACTAAATCCAGCCCCAGCCTTGAGGTCACAGCTGGCTCTGGGGTCACAGCAGGATGAGGTCACAGCAGACTCTGAGGTCACAGCAGGCTCTGGGGTCACAGCAGGATGAGGTCACAGCAGGCTCTGAGGTCACAGAGGTGCCAGAGCCCCGTGCTTGCACAACACCACAACGACCGAGCAGTCAGTCCTTGAGCACAACTGTTGTGGCAACAGCGGCGGTGGCAGCAGTGGTGCTGACATTGGGACAGTGGTGTCAGGATAGTGGTGGCAGCAAGAGCTGTGAGACTGGCAAAGGGCAAGGCACCATGGCCCTTGTTCTGCACCTCTGCCTCCTGCTCCTCCTGGCCGTGGCCCTGCCTGCCAGGGCTGCCCAGGCTTCTCCACCACAAGCGCCAGGAGCAGGTGAGCCGGCAGCCTGGCTCCCCTTTCCTGGGACAGTGCTCCCTGCTCCCCGGGAAGCGCTGGGGGATAGTTTTCCCCAGGGTTTTAGGGAGGGTTTCTGTTGTGGGAGGGAGAGAGTCCCTGGGGGCCCTGGGCAGCCCCATTTTCCTCTCCAGGAATGTTACACAGGGCAGGGAAAGAGGGTGGGGAGTGACCAGGAGCCAGCCCAAAGCCTCCCAAGCCCCTGTCCAGCTTTGAGCGTGTCCATTCAAATCTGGATCTCATAGCCTTACCTGACCCCCTCGCAGTGCCCAGTTCCCTAAGGCAGAAGGGGATCTGAGCACACCATGGAAATGGGTCTGGTGGCTGATTCCCTCTAGATTTGGATCGCAACTTGAATTATTTGCAAGTGCTGGTGAATGACACTTTAAAGATCATGGAGAATGCTGGAGGCAAGTTCTGAATTTCCCTTTTTACGACAGAATAATCAGTGTCAATGTGGTAAGAACTCATTTGTGCCATTTTCATTAAGTCAGGGTTGAAGGATTCTGAAAACCTTGCCCTACTCCTTTCTGGAGCTCTGAGTGATCCCACAGGATCGCTGTCAGCGGGAGGAAGGAGCATTTAGCTGTCCATCTTCCTCCCATGTGCAATGCCAGCGTGTCCTTCCGTGTGCTCTGTGCAGCCACAGAGAAGAGCAGAGAGGGAAGGGGCCGGGCCCAGGGCTGTGCCCTGGGGCTGAGCATTGCGTGCAGCCTGAGGATCTCCTACAGCGCCACGGGAGCTGTTCTGTCCTGCCTTTCTTTGCAGCTGAACCTGTTGGTGAAGGTGGTGCCGCTTCCCAACCCATACCCATTACTGAGCCTCTGGGAGATGGTGAGTGTAGGTCAAGGCCTTTCCCCCTGGGAGAGCTGCCAGCTCAGAGCCCAAAGCTCGGCCAGGGGGGCATCGCTGCAGGTGCCAGGACAGAACCATGCACGTGTGTGCCCTTGCCCTGCGCCATCCACTCAGCGCTCCTGCGGCCCAGTGCTGCCCATGCAGATCTGCAGAGATGACAGAAGCTTCTGTGGCTGTTGAGTTACAGGTGTGTCTGCAGGGAGGACTTTTCAGGCTCCTTTGCTAGTTAATGCACGCAAGCCCAGCTCCCATCACAGGGGTGAGTAGTGTGTCCCTGCTGACCCCACAGCCCCAGTTTTGTGGGATCCATTCATGGGAAATGGAACTATGTTGCTCTAAGGTCCTCCAACGGGAAAGAACAAAGTTACAGGACACAAGAAATGCCATGAGCCATCCAAACACATGAGGCAAATGCTGAAGGAAATGCTGCAGGGAGGACACAGTGGGTGCATTTCCCGCAGCCTTCCCCTGGGACTCAGCAGCCGGGGGCTTTCCCTGCACATCTGGACACACCGTGCCCGGCTCAGCGGGAAGGGATCCATGGCAGCCTGGCTGCCCTGCTGCTGCTTTCACGCCCTGCAGGGCTGTTTCCCAGCCTGGCCTCACTGCCACTTCTCCCCAGCCTCAGCAGGAAGACATTTGGCATCAGCTGACAGGGAGAACCAATTGCACCATGGGCCTGAGATCACCTGCAGTTTCCCAGTCTTTGGGTAGATTAGAAAGGGCACCTGTTTGGAGAGCAGAGGGCCGTGGCCTACCCAAAGAGTTTATAGGGATTTCCTAATTCTTAATCATGTCTTTGACAAGCCTTGCATCCTGAGGATACCACCATCCCAATGGGGAAGAGCCCCACCTGATCCAGCTGTCCCTTTTCCCTTCTCCAGAAATGGAAGGAGAGGCTGTGCTAACGGCTGAATTTCCCAGAGGAAGCAGTGGCTCATTGGCAGCCTCTGCTGCAGGAAGGGAGGCGATGCCAGGCACAGTCACAGGAGGTAATTTCTGTGCCTCTGGGCCTGAGCCCTGCTGAGGCTTGAGCTGCCCTCTCTGCTGCTTGGCAGTGCGGGCACAGCCCGGACAAGACCGGCACAGCCCAGAGGAGTTGCTATGCTCAGGGCACTCAGGTACTGAGCAGTCCTGCTGGGGTCCCTCCATGGGAGACACGTCCCAAAACCTGGGAGCGACTGCACGGGGTGCCCATGGTGGGGAAAGGGCAGAGGGTGAGAGCAAGGCTCCTTGTGCCCTGAGAGGGACTGGCTATGTGCCCTTGGGTTGGGGTATTTGTCCCAGGGTAAAGAGGGATGGAGAGATAGAGGGTAGGTAGGGAGTGAGAAAGGGCAGGAGGGACCAAGGGCCAGAGGGATAGTTGTGGCACTACCTGCTGCAGTTTTCCCCAGTGCTTTCGTAAGAGTTCCAGCTGTAGGAGTGAGAGAGCCCCCAGGGCCTTGAGCTGCTCCAGCCGCCCCTCCAGGGATGTTGCACAGGGCATGGAAAGAGTGTGGAGAGTGACCAGCCCAGAGGTCCCCAGGCCCTTGTGCAGCTTTGGCCATGTCCATTGACATCTGGCTCCCATGGCCTTACCCAACTGCCTTGCAGCGCCTATTTCTCAGAGGCAGAAGGGGATCCCAGCAGGCCCTGAAAAATGTTCTCATCTATGCTCCATTCTAGATGAGGTTTATGGGAAGGCATCTCCTTTAGCTTGGCTGAATAAAGTTCTGAAGCCCTTGGAGCCTCCTGCAGGTATGTTCTCACTGTCCCACCAAGGAATAATTGGTGACAACCTGGCAGGATCCAGGTGACAGAAGCTTCTGTGGCTGTTGTGTTACAGATGTGTCTGCAGGGCGGATTTTTCCTGTTCCTTTGCTGATTGCTCCACACAAGCCCGGTTCCCATCACAGGGGTGAGTAGTGTGTCCCTGCTGACCCCACAAGCTGAGCTCCAGTTTTGTGGGATCCATTCCTGGGAAATGGAACTACGTTCTGTTAAGGTCCTCCGAGAGGGAAGAACAAAGGCACAGGAAAGAAGAAATTCCGTGAGCCAAACAACAGCCTGAAACAAATCGTGATGGAGCTGCACAAAGGGCATGGTGAGAGCATTTCCCCCAGTCTTCTCCTGGGACTCAGCAGCTGGGGGCTTTCCCTGCACATCTGGACACGCCGTGCCTGGCACAGCAGGAAGGGATCCATGGCAGCCTCGTTGCCCCGCTGCTGCTTTCACGCCCTGCAGGGCTGTTTCCCAGCCTGGCCTGGCTGCAGCTTCTCCCCAGCCTCAACAGGAAGGCATTTGGCATCAGCTGACAGGGAGTCCAAACTGCACCACAGCCCATGCACACCCTGAGATCCCCTGCAATTTCCTGGTCCCCAGGCACATCCTGTGGGGTGGCTGCTTGGAGAAGGAAGGGCTATAGCCAGCCCCAAGGGTTTGGGGTGATCAGGACTTTTCTTATCCTTATCCATGTCTTTGAGAAGTATTGCCTCCTGAAGTTTCCACCTCCCTGATGTGTAATGATTGCATCTGACCCAGCTGTGCCTCTTCCTTTCTCAAGGGATAGACAGAGAGGCTCTATGGAAGGCAGCATTTCCTAAAGGAAGGGAGGCGATGCCAGGCACAGTCACAGGAGGTAATTTCTGTGCCTCTGGGCCTGAGCCCTGCTGAGGGTTGTGCTGCCATCTCTGCTCCTTGGCAGTATGGGCACAGCCCGGACAAGACCGGCACAGCCCAAGGGAATTAACCCGAGCAGGCTCAGGGCACTTGGGTACTGAGCAGTCCTGCTGGGGTCCCTCCGTGGGAGACATGTCCCGAAACCTGGGAGAGACTGCATGGGGTGCCCATGGTGGGGGAAGGGCAGAGGGCAAGAGCAAGGCTTCAGTGTGTCCTGACAGGGCCTGACTCTGTCCCCTGGGGCTGGGGGAGCTATTCCACAGTCAGATGGGTAAGCAGGAGGGAGGGACAAAGGTTGGGAGGGATAGTTGTGGCACCACCTGCTGCAGTTTCCCCAAGCATTTAGTGAGGGTTTTGTGTGTGGGAGTGAGAGAGCCACAGGGCCCTAGGCTGCTCCAGCTGCCCCTCCAGGGATGTTGCACAGGGCCTGCAAAGAGTGTGGAGAGTGACCAGGAGCCAGAGGCTCCCACAGCCTTACTCAACCCCCTTGCAGTGCTCAGTTCCCTAAGGCAGAAGGGGATCCCAGCACACTATGGAAATTCTGATCTGTGTTCCCTTCTAGTTTGGCATCACGAGTTGGAAATGCTGGTGAATGGTGGTTTGAAGACCTTACCAGAGGCTGGAGGCAAGTTCTCAATGTACCGTTCCTGACAGAATAATCAGCGTCAATGTGGCAAGAGCTCACTCATGTGGCATTTCCCTTAAGTTCCTCTGAAGGTTGATCAGTTCTGGAAATATTCCCCTGCTCCCTTCTAGAACCTTGAGGGATCCCACAGGATCTCTGTCAGTGGGAGGAAGGAGCATTTAGCTGTCCATCTTCCTCTCATGTGCAATGCCAGTGTGTCCTTCCATGTGCTCTGTGCAGCCATGGAGAAGAGCAAAGAGGGAAGGGGCCGGGCCCAGGGCTGTGCCCCGGGGCTGTGCCTTTCGCAGCTCCTTTGCTGGCCCCAGGGAGCCTGAGCTGCTCCTGCTGCTTTTGCCAAGCTCTGGCCCTGGCTGGGGCTGGGTTTAGAGCTGCTGGCAGCTCTGGGGAGTCCTTTCTCCCCCGACTGCCCCACAAGGGGCTACTTTCATCCCAGTGTGGGGCCACCGCAGGCACGTGGTCCCCCTGCCCCTACTCCTGAGTGGAAGGCAGAGCTGAGCGAGTGCCTTGGAGGGCACCCAGGGTCACTCGCTGCCATTCCGGCCTGAAGGAGAATCTTCAGCAGTGCCATGGGAGCTGTTCTGTCCTGCCTTTCTTTGCAGCTGAACCTGTTGGAAAAAGTGATCTGGCTTCCCAACCCACTTTCAGGATTGAGCCTCTGGGAGATGGTGAGGGTAGGTCAAGGCCTTTCCCACTGGGAGAGCTGCCAGCTCAGAGCCCAAAGCTTGGCCAGGAGGGCATTGCTGCAGGTGCCAGGACAGAACCATGCACGTATGTGCCCTCGCCCTGGGCGATCTTGTCCGACTTCCGCGCAGGACTGGCAGTTGTTTGGAGGAGGGGAGGGCCCTGGCCCAGCCCTAAACCCCCTGATTTTTATGAATTTTATTCCCATTTTTGATAAGCATGACGCCCTGAAGATGCCAGCAAAAAAATGGGTGATTGTTCCATCTGATCCAATTGTTCTTTTTTGTCTCTCTAGTGACAGACCGAAAGGCAGGACAGAAGGAGGTGTTTCCCAAAAAAAGCAGTGGCCCGTTGGCAGCCCCTGCTGCAGAAAGGAAGGCGATGACATGCACGGGCACAGGTACAGGAGGTAATTGCTGTGCTGGGTTCAGCCAGGCTCAGCCCTCGGCGGGGCTGTGTGGCAGCAGCTCTTCCTCCAGGACCTGCCCTTGCATGGCCGGGCAGCAGCCAAAGCTGGAGGCGCCTCGGCTTTGAGGCCTCTGGAGCTCGTTCAGAGCCCCGGGGAACCAGGACTCATGCACCAACGCCCCTCCTGCTGCAGCTGCTCCCAGAGCTGGCCCTGAGTGCCCAGAGGCCCAAGGCACAGGAGCAGCCCCGAGTGGGAGCCCTGATGTGAGGCCAGGGCCAGAGCCAGCCCTGGCTCCTGACTGGGCAGGGCCTGCACTAGCTCCTGACAGGGCCTGACTCTGTCCCCTGGGGCTGGGGGAGCTGACAGGGCCTGACTCTGTCCCGTGGGGCTGTCACGGGGCAGGGACAGCCAGGGCTGGCAGGTGCTGCTCAGGGATGGGTTTGGCCCATGTCCCTTGAAGCAGTGACTGCCCAAGCAGCTGCGCTGGCCCCGGGCTCTCCTCCTGGCCTGCTGGGCTTTGCTGGTGGCACAGCCTGTGCCAAGGGGCAGCAAGGTGCCTGCAGGCCCCAGCTCTGGGGGAAACAGAGAACGTCCTGGCTGTATTGACCATGCTGCCAGCTCAGCAGTGCAGCACAGCGCGGGCTCATGCTCCCCATTGCTCCCACAGATGCAGCCAGCACCACAACACCTGTTCCAGATTCCCAGAAGGGCATCGGAAGGGGTTTCTGTAAGGGAACAGGCTGCTGGCTAGGGTTAATAGCAGGCATGCTTCTTATGGATGTGGTCTTTATTTTATGCTGTGTTGGAATTCGGAATTACTGGAAGAGAAAATGGTGAGTGCTTTGTTCATCTTTTCCTCAAACAGCTTATTTTGAAAGTCTGTTATAGACAGGAAACATTCCCAGTGAGGCTGCAGTGGAATTGAGGCCAGTCCATGGTTGTCCAAAGAACTCTGCTGAGGGTTCTGCTGCTGCCCAGTGCTTTCATTGGCCTCTTAATTGCTGGGCCTGTCCTGGGGGGCCCACTAGGGCTGCAGCCAGTGCTGGCTCCCACTGAGGCTGTCTGGCCAAGAGCAGCCCCAGGGGAACAGGGCACGGGCAAAGCAAGGTGGGGAGGAGAAAGAGCGGGGACGAGATTGCCCTTGAAAGGCAGACGCGCTCTGGGGCCCGCTCCTGGCCAGGGAGCCTGCCCAGAGCCATTCCCTGCTTGCCAGGGCATTGAGGGGCAGCTGTCCAGCTGGGCCAAGGTGTGCCAGCAGCTCCAGCCAGGCTGGGGAGCCTTGCCAGCTCTGGGCCCTGCTGTGGAGGAGGGTCCCAGTGTGCCACTGGCAGCTAGGGGCCTCAGCCACTCCTCTCTCCACAGTCGCACCTCTGGACAGGAGATGAACGATGGTGGCTGCACCTCACACCCAGACAGCCTGAGCAGCCCCTCCAGCAATAATAAGGGCCTGGTCAGCCCTTTCAAGAGTTCTGACAAGAGGACCCCAGAACATCTGTCTACGAGGAAACCTCCTATGACAATGTAGATCACACTGACACTTCCTCTTGATTTATTAAAGAAATATCAAATATCGGTATTAAAGAATATCGATCTAACACAGATATCCAACTGTGACGGACAAAAACTCTCTAAGAGTTTAAAGTTAGAAAGTGTATGTTTATTGCGACGCCGGGCAGCGTGCGGGATAGCTCCCAAATACGCACCACACCTTTCAAATGATTACAGAGTCCTTTTATCCACACAAGAATTGAATACCCAAAATACAAATACATATTCATAATTTAGTACATCCCATTCCTCGCTTCATATGCTAATCATTTCAAAAGCTATTAAGCATGTGTAGTTTGTTCCTTGAAATGGGTCGGTGGTCCCTTTCATGGGGAGGGGTCCCAAAATGAGGAAGTAAATGAAGTCTTCCTCATTCTGACCTTTCTACCTTTTCAATGCAAATATGACAAATGAACCTTGGTAAAACTCCCATTCCTTGTCTTCAATTGGTTTCAGAACAGAGGAGGCCCACAATTGTCTTATGTTCCTAAAAGCTATTTGTCAGTTTCTATATTCTTCATTATAAACCCAGCTAACTAAACATTGTGTTGACAAGCAATCAATTATTAGTTAACTACTAACTCTTCATCAAGGCCTACTGACAAAATCTTTTATTTTAATTAACTCTAGTGAGGCTTATCTCTAACAAAAATCTTAGCTCCTCTAAAATCTCTATATCTCTTAAAGTTTATGTTTCACTCTCCCCATGGGTATCCCCAAGCTGCCTTCATCTGTTTTTGAACTCCCTCTATCCTGTCCCAGCCCATTCCCAAGTTCTTCTAGAAATCCCAGTATCAGCCCTGCACCCTCCAGCCCCAACTGAGACCAACATGGCCCTTCCTGTGCCCCTGAGCCCCCTGGCCCTGCCCTTTAAAAAACACTGAAGGTAACCCCCCACGTCTGCCAGGGTAGGTGATGGCCTGTCATGGTTTGACACTGGCGCAATGCCAGCACCCCCATGAAAATGCACCTTCCCTAAATAAATGCTGTGAGATGTTATCAGGGACAGAGCAGAGCAGGCCCAAGCTTAATAACAAAGGAAAAAAACTTTATTAAACTACTACTAATACAGAAAACACATAAACTAAATCCAGGATGAAGACCTTTTAAAACCACCCCTCCTCCTCCCAATTCCAAACACACCCAGCCATGAAACATCACCCGGGATTCTTGATCAAATTACCACCCTTCAGGTAATCTATGCTTAAACTATCAAGGGAGAGAGAAGTCTCTCTTGCACCACAGGCCCCCCAGGAAACACAGCTGCCCCCCTGTGTTTCCCTGTCACACATGGCAACCGCCCGGAAGAAAAATCTGCCAGTGTGACACTCTCCTTTCCATGTCACAGTGCTCTCACCACCGTGCATGGACAGACTGCCCATAGGGCTCCTTTAAGGATGCTTTGCCACGGACCCAAAGATACAACAGTTCAGTTTCTCATCCTGGGACTACAGTCCCCCCCATTTTCCCCTGGGGCCGAGGGGTCCAAAAACAGGACTCATCTTCTTCCCGAAGACAGAGGGTATCACCATTCCCTCTTCAGCTCTCTTCGTTTCTCGCCATTCTTGTGCTGTTCGAAGCTGAAACGGTCTCCCTGGGTCACCACTGCATCCCCCTAAAATGCAGTCTCTATTGCAGGAGATTTTGGTTCAGTCCATGGCTAACAAGAAAAGTCCAGCTAAAAAGCTACTTCATCATCTCCTCCCACCTAAATATTTCTTCTTCTAACATCTCAGGTCCCGGACTATCTCTCTTCCACTACAAATCAAGGAGGAGTAATACTTTCAAAAAGCCCTCATTCCCTCGAAAGGGTTAAAAGTTCAGACTCCCTGGACGGCCGATATCTCAGTCCGGCATTCCGCCTCCCACGCTGGGCATTTCCCCCCCCCCTTCTCCTTCTCCTCTGCCGGCAGATTTCCAGGTGCCGCCAGGCTCTCCGTCTCTTTCCCACATGGGGGGCGGGGGCAAAGGCATCTCCGCTTCTCTCCACCCTTCCGTCCACAGGAGCTGGCTGGGTTCCAGACCCTCAGCCCCCTCGGCCTACCTGGACAAGGCCGCGTGGCTTCCCCTCCCCCACCCAGCCTAAGGCTGGGCAGGGGGGGAGTCTGCACTCTCTGACAACCGGAACCAAAAGAGACAGTTCTCCTGGGAGTTCTTGCTTTTAACCCCCTGTGTTCTCAGAGGCGTGTCCATACTTTCAGTGGTCACTCCAGGTGCCAATATCCAAACCTGACCACTGATTGGTTTGACCCAACTTCCTGGAAAAAATTCACTTCCATGTCAAACCACGACATGGCCCCTTCTTCTGTTGCCATAAAGAGATGGAGCTGTCACCCCTGTGTCTGGGTGGTACCACCAGCAAAGCCCAGCTGGCACCAGCACTGGCTGAGCTCCACGCCCAGGAGGAGCTGTGAATGCCCACGGTGAGGGCAGGCAGGAGCCAGGCAGGGGCTGCTGTGAGCAGCGGCAGGGCCCTGAGGGGCTGGGGGAGCCCATGGGGCAGGCAGCAGCCTGGGGCTCCTGAGAGAAAGCAACCCCATTTTATCTTTGCTTTTCATTTTTAGAAATTAGACATTTTTAGAAAAAATTCAAAATATATTTTCTGTAGAGAGACACCCCCAAATATTTCTTCCAATTACTCTAGTAGTTAAGGATTTTTCAAAGTAGTTTTAGAAAACTGAAAAAGAGACCCCATTTTGTCTTCACTTTTCATTTTTAGAAATAGTTAGAAATAGTTAGAAATAGTTAGAAATAGTTAGAAATAGTTAGAAATATGCTTCTTCCTTTTTTCCACAATACCTCTGTATTTTTGAAAGTAGTTTTGCAGTTCTGCAAAAAAATTTTTCCACCTATACAATAAAAAATAAAATTGCAGTTAATTGGTAATCTTTACTCTGGAAGAACTAAGGCACCCTAAGACACCCAGCCTGCTGCAGAGGCTCTTTCCCCACGAAGCTTTGTACCTAGCCACAACTAAATTACGTAAAAGTTTTTCCAGATATTTCCTGGGATTTCTGACAAGCTCACCTCTTAGTCTTCAGAGGCAAACTTTGAGCACAGTGGGAATCTCTTCAAGTCACCATCTTTGTTTGCTCCTGCAAGAAATGCCGCAGTTCTAGAGCAGGGGTTTCTCTCAGCTTCCTGCTGGCCCCGGGCTCTCCTCCTGGCCTGCTGGGCTTTGTTGGGTGGCACAGCCTGTGCCGAGGGGCAGCAAGGTGCCTGCAGGCCCCAGCTCTGGGGGAAACAGAGAACGTCCTGGCCATATCCACCGTGCTGCCGGTTCAGCACTGCAGCACAGCGCGGGTTCACGCTCCCCATTGCTCCCACAGATGCAGCCAGCCCCACAACACGTGTTCCTGATGCCCAGAAGGGAATTGGTTTCTGTCAGGGAACACGCTGCTGGCTAGAGTTAATGGCAGGCCTGGCTTTTCTATGGCATGCAGGTGATGGGGGGACTCCTGTAAGGCTGGCAGACGACCAGGCTCCGTCGTGAGGCACACGAGGTGGCGGGGGGGTGTGGTGGGTGCAGGGTTTTGCAGTAAGACATGCGGGGCTTTGGGTCCTTTGTAAGCAGTGCATGTGGCTGGGGTTCCTCAGGAGGTTCTTAGGGGATTTGGGATCTCTTGTGTGGCGTACAGGTGACTGGAGACCTCTGTAAGGCTGGCAGGGCCTTGAGTTCCTCGTGATTAACATGGCGGTTTAGTGCTTGCCATCAAGGCCTGGAGAGGAGCTGAGTCCTTCCAAAGGTGGGCAGGAGGCTGGGTTCTTTTGTGAGGCACACAAGGCTGGCTTGGGGTCTCTGCATTAGTGTGCACAAATTCCTTGTGAGGCACACAGGGCTATTTTGGGGTCTCTGCTATGCTGTGCAGGGATCCCTCATGAGGTGTGCACCGGGGTTAAAATAGCGGGGGTTTTTCAGTTTTCTCAACACAGCAAAAGTACTCTCTCGGTCAAGGCGGTAGAAAGTAAGCAGGAAGCTTCCTGCAAAGCCTTGGGCCCGGCGGGCAGGCAGAGCCTTTCCTTGGGGGCCGGACGGGGCCTCTGGAGCTGCCACGCCCTTGACGGGCCAGCTTCTCCACGTCGCTTTCCTGATAGAACAATCATGGATTATTAATTCTGGCCAAGAGCAGCCTCAGGGACACAGGGCATGGGCAAAGCAAGGTGGGGAGGAGAAAGAGCGGGGAGAGATTGCCCTTGAAAGGCAGACGCGCTCTGGGGCCCGCTCCTGGCCAGGGAGCCTGCCCAGAGCCATTCCCTGCTTGCCGGGGCATTGAGGGGCAGCTGTTCAGCTGGGCCAAGGTGTGCCAGCAGCTCCAGCCAGGCTGGGGAGCCTTGCCAGCTCTGGGCCCTGCTGTGGAGGAAGGTCTCAGTGTGCCACGGGCAGCAGGGGCCTCAGCCACTCCTCTCTCCACAGGAGTGCCTCTGCAGCTTCATAAGACCAGCCAAACAATTCAGTCTGGGAGAACTGGACGTGTCTTCTTGCATCTCCATGCCAGTGTCCATTGTCCCTGCCATGGCTGCATTACCAGCTTATTGCTGGAAATTTGCTGCAACTACCACCCAGAACAGGACCCTCTCTCCCAGAAGAGAATGACCCTACTCTCCAGCCAGGGCAAGAGGTGGAGCCCTCCAGACAGGGAATGGCTTGTTAGAAAAGTTATACTGACTTCTAAAAATTTAGGAGGTTTATTAAAAATGTATTAAAAATACAACAGGAGACTGCATAGGGAAAATATTACAGTGCCCGGAGTAGAGGATTTTTCCCACCATGTGCTCATCCACACAATGGAGGATTTGCCTTTTAACTCTTTTGCCCTTCTTAAAGTTCTGTCCATCAACTCCTTTTGTGCTGTCCACTAGTGGAGTTTGCTTCCTTACATCTCGATTGGAGGTCAGGTGCTGCTGTAGTAACAAGGTGACCCTCTTAAATGTCCTGAACTCAGGTTACTCCATGATAACAACACAAAGGGGGGTAAAACATAACTCAAAGTCTGTAAAGCTTCTCTTAACATATATACTTGATATTTGTCTTTTAATTGTGAGTCAGCTATCACATTACTCATCTATCACAGGCTTGATTCCAGCAACATATTTGGGCTTCAGCTCATCTGTCTGTGTGCTACCTCCAGCACTGGCGGAGCTGTTTGTCTGGGCACAGCCAGGGGTGGGCAGGCAGCAGCCAGGCATGGGGCTCATAAGGCCAGCAGCAACCTCATGTTATCTCTGTTTTTCATTTTGAAACATTTAGATAAGTTTTTCATTTGTAGCATTTAGAAAAGTTTTTCATAGAATACAGATCCCAGATGTTTGTTCCGCTTTACTCCACGAGTTCCGTGTTTGTCAAAGTAGTTTTACAGTTACAGATACCTAGAATCTTCTGACACTTTGGCAATACAAAATAAAATTGCTTTTAATTCATAATGTTTACTCTTGCACAGCCCGGACAAGTCCAGCACAGCCCAGAGGAATTGTTATGCTCAGGGCACTCAGGTACTGAGCAGTCCTGCTGGGGTCCCTCCATGGGAGACATGTCCTGAAACCTGGGAGAGACTGCATGGGGTGCCCATGGTGGGGAAAGGGCAGAGGGGAAGAGCAAGGCTCCAGTGTGTCCTGAGAGGAACTGGCTATGTCCCCTGGGGCTGGGGGAGCTGTCATGGGGCAGGGAGGGCCAGGGCTGGCAGGGTCTGCTCAGGGATGGGTTTGGCCCATGTCCCTTGAAGCAGCAACTGCCCAAGCAGCTGCGCTGGCCCCGGGCTCTCCTCCTGGCCTGCTGGGCTTTGCTGGTGGCACAGCCTGTGCCAAGGGGCAGCAAAGTGCCTCCAGGCCCCAGCTCTGGAGGAAACAGAGAACGTCCTGGCACATTTCCTTCAGTGGGATCATCTGGGCGTGGACCTCCTCCAGTGGCATGCCCAGGAAAAGAGGGAAGTCACCAAGAGCCTGTGAGTCACGCAGGGATGGGGTGCCTCCCTCATTGGGTAGCGGGCTGATTAAAAGAGGCCTCTAGGGAGTGCAGCGAACAGTAGCGGGCAAACAGGGCCATGGCATGCCTCTGATGGGCAGTTTGCGAGGCAGTTTGCACAGGCAGGGCAAGCAGGAAGGGTTGCAGGTTTTCTTGCTAGTAGGGTTTACTGTGTGTTGTTTGCAGTGTTTCTGTTGGTTGATTGGTTTTGGGGTTACTGGTAGTAATGGTTTTTACATAGTTGAAAACTGTAGATAGTACAGTACTGTATGTAATCAGATGGAACCCTCCAAAAAGTATGCATCTGTCCAGACCCATTCCTGTGCAGAGTGTTTGAGCTTAGCAGTGGTTTCAGAGGGTGTTGTGGAGAAAACCTGCCTGCGATGTGAACAGGTGGACAATTTCCTTTCACTGGTGGTTGAGCTTAGGGAGGAAGTTGAAAGACTCGGGAGTATCAGGGAAAGAGAAAGGGAAATATATTGATGGAATTAAGCCCTTCCATCCTTAAGGGAGGCCCACCAAGAGTCAGAGGACTCCCATGCCTCCCACTGTCAGGCAATAGAGGGATACCTGGTAGATGGAGGAGAGTGGAAATGGGTCCCTGCTCAAGGAGGTTATGATAAAAATTCCTCCCGACCCCCAGCCCCTAGCCAGGTGCCACTTCAGAATAGGTATTCACCCCTGGATCTAGAGAGCCAGCCAGATGATTTAGAAGAAAATTATCTGCCCAGTGAGCCTCCCAATTATCTTTAATCTGTAAAATGGATCACTACCTCTAATATCAAAAGGATAAGAAGGGTAATTGTAGTGGCTGATTCCCTTCTGAGGGGAACAGAGGGCCCCGTATGTCAACCGGACCCATCCCACAGGGAAGTCTGCTGCCTCCCTGGGGCCCAGGTACGAAATATCACTGAGAGACTTCCTGGGCTAATTCAGTCCTCTGATTATTACCCACTGCTGATACTCCAGGCTGGCAGTGATGAGATTGAAGAGAGGAATGTCAGGACAACTAAAAGGGACTTTAGGGCACTGGGACAAGTGGTTGATAGGATGGGGGCACAGGTAGTGTTCTGCTCAGTCCCTTTGGTGGCTGAGAAAAATGGTGAAGGGAATAGGAGAGCTCAAATTATCCATAAGTGGTTCAAAGGTTGGTGTCATTGGCAGAATTTTGGATTCTTTGATCATGGGGCAACTTTTATGGCACCTGGCCTGCTGTAACCAGACGCTCTCCATCTGTTAAAGGCAGAAGGCTTTTAGCTCATGAGCTAGCAGACCTTGTTGAGAGGGCTTTAAACTAGGTTTCAAGGGGGAAGGGAATGTATCTGGGCTCTCTGAAAGCAGACCCAAGGATGGTAAGCCTGAGTTAGGGATGAAATCAGCAGCCCAGCTCAGGTACATGTACACCAATTCATGCAGCATGGGCAATAAACAAGAAGAGCTGGAGGCCATGGTGCAGCAGCAGAGCTGTGATGTAATTGCCATCACAGAAACATGGTGGGTTGACTCACATGGCTGGTGCACTGCACTGGATGGCTACAAGTTCTTCAGGAGAGACACTAAAGGGAGAAGAGGTGGAGGGGTGGCCCTTTATATTAGGGAGGCTTTGGACACCATGGATATTGGAACTAATGATATAATGTTGAATGCCTATGGTAAGAATTAAGGGGAAGGACAACAAGGCTGACATCCTACTGGGAGTCTGTTATCATCCACCCAGCCAGGAAGAAGAGGCAGACAACTCATTCTATAAGCAGCTAGAGAATGTTTCAGGATCATCAGCCCTTGTTCTTGTAGGTGACTTCAACTTGCCAGACATCTGCTGGGAACTTAATACAGCAGGAAAAAAGCAGTCCAGGAAATCCGTAGAATGTGTGGAGGACAACTGTTTGTTGCAGCTGGTGGGTGAGCCCGCCAGGGGAGGGACTATGTTAGATCTACTGGCTGCAAATAGAGGTGGACTGGGGGGGAGATGTGGTGGTTGGAGGCTGCTAGGGCCACAGTGATCATGAAATGATAGAATTTGTTGCATTGCAAGCTGATCTGTAGTTAGCATTAATCAAGTTATAATAAGCAGTCCAGCTCAGCTCCATGTACCAGCCTCTGTGTTTGACTGACAGAAGCTCACAGTCAATGGGAGCTCTCCTAGGATGCAGACATTGTATTGGTTCAGAGTCTCGGGGCACACAGATAGACCAATGAGCTGTCTCGGCCTGGGAGTTTTGAATGGGCTATAAAAGAAAGCTCCGGACAATAAATGAGGCTGTTTTTCTGAAGAAACATGAGTGGTCTGCCTTATGTTATGTCTCAGACATGGGGACACCATCGTATCAAGAATTCTTGATATTTTGTGAAATCAGGAGGAACATCAATAAGACTTTTACATTGGACTTCCAGAGGGCAGACTTTGCCTATTTAGGAGACTTATTCAGAGAGTTCCTTGGGAAGCAGCCCTTAAAAACAAAGGAGTCCAGGAAAAGTGGGCATTCTTTAAAACAGAGATCTTGAGGGCACAGGAGCAGACTGTTCCTGGGTGCCAAAAGATGATTTGACAAGGCAAATGCCCAGCCTGGATGGGCAAGGAGGTTTTGGAGGAATTTAGGAATAAAAGGAGGATGTATCATCTTTGGAAGGAGGGTCAGGTCTCTCAGGAAGTATTTAAGGGGGCTGCTAAAGCACATAGGAAAAAAATTAGGGAGGCCAAAGCTCAGTTTGAACTTAAAATGACGACTTCTGTAAAGGATAATAAAAAATGTTTTTACAAATATATCAGTGGTAAAAGGAAGGGTAAGACCAACCTTTGTTCTTTATTAGATGTGGGAGGGAACTTATTAACTGCAGATGAGGAGAAGGCAGAGGTGCTTAATGCCTTCTTTGCCTCAGTCTTTAGTGGGAATGACTTGTCCTCAGGACAGCTGTCCTCCTGGGTTGGTTGATGGTGTCAGGGAGCAGAATGGGCCCCCTGTTATCCAGGAGGAGGCAGTCAGAGAACTGCTGAGCTGCTTGGACGTTCATAAATCCATGGGAACAGATGGGATCCACCCCAGGGTGATGAGGGAGCTGGCAGATGAGCTTGCCAAGCCACTCTCCATCATTTACCAACAGTCCTGGCTCACTGGTGAGGTTCCAGATGGCTGGAAGCTGCCTAGTGTCATACCCATTCACAACAAGGGTAGGAAGGAGGATCCTGGTAATTACAGGCCAGTCAGTCTGACCTCAGTACCCGGTAAGGTCATGGAACAGTCTATGCTGAGTGTCATCACAGCACTTACAGGATCGCCAGGGTGTCAGACCCAGCCAGCAGGGGTTTAGGAGGGGTAGGTCATGTCTGACCAACCTGATCTCTTTTTATGATCAAGTGACCCTCCTGATGGATGTGGGAAAGGCTGTAGATGTTGTCTGTTTGGACTCCAGCAAGGCCTTTGACACTGTCTCCCACGGGACACTCCTGGAAAAGCTGAAGCCCATGGCTGGGACAGGAGCACTCTGTGCTGGGTTCAGAACTGGCTGGATGGCCGGCCGGAGAGGGGTGGTGAGCGGTGATGCATCCAGCTGGCATCTAGGCACCAGTGGTGTCCCTCAGGGCTCTGTGCTGGGGCCAGGTCTGTTCAATATTTTTATTGACCACATGGATGAGGGGATTGAGTCTTTCATTAGTAAATCTGCAGACAACACTAAGATGGCAGTGTGTGTCAATCTGTTGGAAGGTAGAAGGGCTCTGTAGGGAGACCTGGAATGGTTGGATGGATGGGCAGGGTCCAGTAGGATGAAGTTTAGTAAGTCCAAGTGCCCAGTCCTGCATTTTGGCCACAATAACCCCCTGCAGCATTACAGGCTGGGGACAGTGTGGCTGGGGGCACAGCCCAGGCAGAAAGGGACCTGGGGGCACTGGTCGACAGCCAGCTGAACATGAGCCAGCAGTGTGCCCTGGTGGCCAAGAAGGCCAATGGCTCCTGGCCTGGATCAGGAATGGTGTGGCCAGCAGGAGCAGGGAGGTCATTCTCCCCCTGTACTTGGCACTGGTGAGGGCACACCCTGAGTGCTGTGTCCAGTTCTGGGCCCTCTGTTTGGGAAGGACATTGACACACTTGAGCACATCCAGAGGAGGCAACGAGGCTGGTGAGGGGCTTGGAACACAAGCCCTGTGAGGAGCAGCTGAGGGAGCTGGGGGTGTTAAGCCTGGAGAAAAGGAGACTCAGAGGTGGCCTTATCACTCTACAACTCCCTGAAAGGTGGCTGTGGTCAGGTGGGGTTGGGCTCTTTCTCCAGGCAGCAACTAACAGAATGAGAGGACACAGTCTCAAGCTGCACCAAGGGAAATTCAGGTTGGATGTTAGGAAAAGGTTTTTCATGGAAGGAGTGATAAAGTATTGGCATGGCCTGCCCAGGGAGGAGGTGGAGTCACCATTCCTGGATGCGTTTAAAAAAAGACTGGATGTGGCACTCGGTGCCATGCTTAATTCAAGTACTGGGACATGGGTTGGACTCGATGATCTTGAAGGTCTCTTCCAACCGGTCATTTTGTGAATTTTGTATGAATTCTATGCATTCTGAGCAGCTCCAGGCACATAGCCTGACCAGCAATGTCAGCAGGCAAAACAAAGGTTTTTGATGAAACAAAACATTTACAATCAGGGCAGTCCATTTGTACAGATGGGGGTACACTCTAGGCCATGGCCAATGCCATGAGGTCACAGCAGGCTCTGAGGTCACAGCAGGCTCTGGGGTCACAGCAGATGAGGTCACAGCAGGCTCTGAGGTCACAGCAGGCTCTAGGGTCACAGCAGGATGAGGTCACAGCAGGTTCTGAGGTCACAGCAGGCTCTGGGGTCACAGCAGGATGAGGTCACAGCAGGCTCTGAGGTCACAGAGGTGCCAGAGCCCCGTGCTTGCACAACACCACAACGACTGAGCAGTCAGTCTTTGAGCACAACTGTTGTGGCAACAGCGGCGGTGGCAGCAGTGGTGCTGACATTGGGACAGTGGTGTCAGGATAGTGGTGGCAGCAAGAGCTGTGAGACTGGCAAAGGGCAAGGCACCATGGCCCTTGTTCTGCACCTCTGCCTCCTGCTCCTCCTGGCCGTGGCCCTGCCTGCCAGGGCTGCCCAGGCTTCTCCACCGCAAGTGCCAGGAGCAGGTGAGCCGGCAGCCTGGCTCCCCTTTCCCAGGACAGTGCTCCCTGCTCCCCGGGAAGCACTGGGGGATGGGCTTTAGGGAGGGTTTCCTGGGGGAAGGAGAGGGAGAGAGGAAGGAGGGAGAGAGTCCCCAGGGGCCTGGGGCTGCCACGTTTCCTCTCCAGGGATGTTGCACAGGATCTTAAAGAGGGATACTAGATTTGTGATCATTAAATGGCACAGACAATTATTTTAAAATTAACACCGCTATATCAGTATATTTTCAGCAGTTTTACTCTTTCTTTGAAAAGAGGAAGCTCAAGGAAATTGTGTGTGTTAAGTTACAGCTTGCCAGCATGAGTATCATTGAGAGCATTTGCCTGAGAGATACCAAGACAACATTTCTCTTCCCGTAAACTGTAGTGGAAAGCTGTCAGATTCTGGTCTGTTCCTGTGCAAAATGAACTTGTGCTGCTGTTACATTGTCCTGACTGATATAAGGATTATAAATTATTCGTAGGCATATACTCTTAGCTTTGTAATTTGCACGTGTTTTGGAAGAGTTCTGAACATTTATTATGCTCATAACCTAACCTCCCCAAGCATTCATCACCTGATGGGAATAAAGAGTCTATGTAAAAGCAACAGAAGGAGCCTCTCTGTAAACCTAGGCTTCCAGCTGTAACATCAAATTGAGTTAGCCATTTATCTTCTCTCTTTTCCATAGTTTATAGGCTTTATGAGTTACTCATTTAATCTTCTTTCAGTTTACTATTTATATTTCCCCTTACAGGCATTATATCTTTTTGATGCTTGAATTTTTAAGCATCATATAACAGCTTCCTCCCCAGAAATGATTTTCAAAATCTATCCAGGCAAATAAAGCCAACATTCTTCAGATCAGACATGTCTTGTAATTGCATTGGGTTTTGAGTGTGTCTTTTTGCTTGATTTTCTGAAGCACAAAGTGTCATGACATTGGTAAATAGAATGGAAATTGTAGCAGTATGGCCCTTAGAGAAATCAGAGAAAACTCTCTGTCTCTCTCCTTTATTGCACTGGGCCTTTAACCAGAGCCCACTGCAGTTAGCTTGGTTAGCTTCAGATAACTTGGTTATCTCAAGATAACAATGTGGTAATGAACATTTAGTTTGTTATCTTAAGATCAAGATTTGATCAGGGTTCCCTCGATCCCTGTTTATCACCTGGTTCCCTGATGAAAATTAAGGTGTCCAAAACAGATTTTAAATTCTTACCATGGGAAAGAGGCTATAGGCATTAAGACACTTGTTTTCCAGAATATTTCAGTCCTTCCTGGTACAGCCTTCTAGACCACAATCAGGACAACCTGCACATGACTCTCTAATTAGACATTGCCAGCTTCGTATTGGTAGTTGCAATATTGAATACTGCTTGGTTTAGATTTAAATTTTCTTTTTTGTTTATACATTGACTCTTTTTCGTTCTTTCTGGTTTATATTTGTTTTTGTTGGTATTTTTTAAAATTTTGTCTTTTAATTCCCTGCACATTTTAGTCAGCCCTGGCTACCTCAGCAACATCTTTGCACAAGCAGGACATGCCACCTCCGAGTGTTTCACTGTCGGTGTTCAGTGATGATGCTTGAGTGGAAAGTAAGGCAGCAGCAATGGAAACTGCTTTCATCCATTTCCTCTGTCAAATTAGACAGCTTCAAAAGAATTTTAAAAGTCTTGTCATTCTACTGCTAAGCATTAGAAAAATTTAGTTGCAGGGAGCTGCTGACAGATGAGAACTATGCTTACCTTAAGGAAGCTGCTATTCTTATAACTTGCTCAAAATTGATGGAAGGTAACTTGTACATAAACCATCCCTTTCTCATTTGGTGACTCTTCATGTAGAAAGATGCATTCTGCAAGCAGAGGAGCGATCTTTTGAAATCCAACAATTTCCTTTGTGTTCAGCTTCATGGAGGTCACCAAGTGATGCCAGGTGCTGAGGTGCAGAACAGTCCTGATGAATTAAAAAAAAAAAAAAGTAAAAATCACTAACATTGAAAAGAAATAAATGATTGCTAAACACAAAGGGATCAAAGAAAAAAAGTGTGTCTGCCTATGAACCACACAATAGCAAAAACACTTCACACCATTCTTTCTAGCTGTAGGTCTGAAAAGCCTCAAAATTCAGAGCTCTTCAGCAGTTGCCTCAGGCATACAAAAAGGCTAAACTGAAATTTGTGTAGCATTTTAATGAAAAATGTTAGTCTTGGGAAAAGCTTGAGACTTTAGTTTCATTTTTATGTTTCCTGGTTTAATGATAAAGCAGGAAAAATAAATATTTATCGTTTTTCTGTTAAGCCCTTTTTATCTAAGCCATTTGTCCTCAGTGACAGTAAAAGAATGTAAAATATTGAAAGTAAATTATTTTAAAGTCCCCATATATAACTCACAAGTACAAAAATTCAAGAGATATTAAGGTTTTTTTTATTTTCATGTGATTCTTTGCCTCTACTTTCTTGATTAATATAAGGCTATAACTTTAAAATGCATTTCTTTCTCTAAGGCAAGCTTTTAAAAATTCAGAGGTTTACAAGTTGCTGTGAAATACATAGGAAAGATAAATGCATAATGAATATTACAACGGAACATTATGTTACATCTACTGTAATTATCCATACTACAATATAGGTAAAAATATTACCTGTTTATTAATAAATTTTCAAAGGTCATTATTAACTTTCCTGAGGCATGACAAAATATATGTGACTAAGGTTTTTTTTCCTTAGTTGTGTGAAAAAGATTAGTACATAGGTGTCCAAGAAACGGAACTTTTAAGTTTAGCCATGCAAAATTTCTGACAAGAGTGTCGTTTTTTCCAGGAAAAAAAAAATAGAATATCATATCTTGTATCAGTAATACATTATGTATGTTTTTTTGTACAGGCTTTGAATGTTTTGCTGATGAGTAAGGCCAGGCAAGATTTTGCTCTGTTTTTTCCTATCATGCAGAATACTTTTTCTGAACAGAATTTTAAAACTTGGTGCATTTTCTAGTCTCTGTGGACATCTTGCACCTTGATTTGATTCCTGGATTTCTGGAGAGAATGAATAATAAATGACATAAGAATTGGATATCACAACAAAATATTTTGATGCATTCAACATCCTTTATAATTTATATAATGAATATATTATCCAGATTTGTGCTGTCATGGTTTGACCCTGGCACATTGTCAATGTCCCCATGAAAATGCACCTTCCCCAAATAAGTGCTGTGAGATGTGATCAGGAACAGAGCAGAGCAGGCCCAAGCTTAAAAACAAAGGGAAAAACTTTATTAAGCTACTACTACTATAATAAAAGACACACAGAATTCAAAATAAAAACCCTCCAAAACACTTCTCCTCCTCCCCCCCCCCCCCAATTTCCAACAAACTACAGTGAGACAAAACCCTGGATTCCTGATCACGTTACCACCCTTCATATAATCAATTCTTAGTTCATCAAGGGAGAGAGGAGTCTCTCCTGTACTGTAGACCCCCAGGAAACACAATTGCAACCCTTCTGTGTTCCCATGTCACACATGGCAACCGCCCAGAGAAAATCTGCCAGTGTGACACTCTCCTTTCCATGTCACAGTGCTCTCACCACCGTGCATGGACAGACTGCTCAAAGGGCTCCTTTAAGGATGCTTTGCCAAGAACCAAAAAAACAACAGTTCAGTTTCTCATTTTGGGACCACAGTTTCCCCCCCACCCCCCATTTTCCTCCTCCCCTGGGGCTGAGGTTGCAACAGTTTCTCATCTTTGGGACAACAGTCTCCCCCCTTTTCTCCTCCCCTGGGGCTGAGGGTCCAACAGTTTCTCCTTTTTGGGACAACAGTCCCCCCCCATTTTCTCCTCCCCTGGGGCCAAGGGTCTCAAGAACAGAGATCTTCTTCTTCCTGAAGACAGAGGGCACCACCACACTCTCCTCAACTCTTCTCAGTTCACTCCACTCCTGTGCAGGCAGTCACTGAAGCAGGTCTCTTGGCTCACCATTGCATCCCCCTAAAAATGCAGTCTCTGTTGCAGGAGAAATTGGTTCAGTCTACGGCTATACAAGAAAAGTCCAGCCAAAAGCCACTCCATCATCTTCTCCCACCTAGGATTTCTTCTTCTAACATCTCAGGTCCCAGATTGTCTCTTTTCTCTTTCAAATCAAGGAGGAGTAGCATTTCACAAAGCTTTCATTATCCAACAAGGGGTTAACTCCAACTCCACAGCTGAGCACCTTCCCCCCGCCTTCCTCCTTCTCCTCTGCCAGCGTACTGCCGCACAGTCTCTGCCTCTTTCACTCTCTCTCTCTCTGAGGGAGGAAAAAAGACATCTCCGATTTTCTCCACCCTTCCATCCGCAGGGGTTGGCCCCGTTCCAGTCCCTTTCACACCCTGGGCCTACCTCTCCCAGGCCGCATGACTTCCCCTACCCCACCCAGCCTGTGGCCGGGCAGGGGAGAGTCTGCACTGCACTCTGACGGGAACTAAAGAGAGCGTTCCCCTGGGCGTTCTCTGCTTTTAACCCCCTGTGTTCTCAGAGGCGTGTCCATACCTTCAGTGGTCACTCCAAGTGCCAATATCCAAACCTGACCAGTGATTGGTTTGACCCCAACTTCCAGAGAAAATTCACTTCCCTGTCAAATCATGACATGTGCCATGATGAAGAGTAATTCAGACACATTAGATTCACAGTACCTGTGTCATATCACATGCATGCACATAATCTTATCCTGGAAAGAAAAACGCCAATCATTTTATTTAAGGAGAGCCACACTATAAAAGATCCACCTGCCCAGCACTTAAGCTTTTGTCCAGAAAGTAGTTTCCTGTAGAATCTGTTTCTCCACCGATTTTGGGGCTAAGAGATATGTTTTTACAGAAAAATAAGGATTAATTTCTCACATTAAGGACTGAAAAGTACAAGATTGGAAAAAAATATTACAAGTGTTTGTTTTATTTGATTCTTATTAATTTCCCCTTATCTCCTTTTTAATGTTCTGCATCAAAGTCTCACAACAGTTGTTTCCTGGAATCATAAATTTAATGCCTAATCTGTTAAAATAATGGATAAATATGAAAAAAGTGTTACCTTCCTCAGCAGCATTAATGCAAACATTTATTTTGATCAGATTAGTACCAATCAAAACAGTGCAAATTATATTACTTGCTCTTGTTAAAGAAAGCTCTTCACATTTGGATGCATAGACGTGATGTCAATATAACCACATGAGGATTTAATCTCATTGGAACTGACATCTTGCCTCTCTGTAATCAACCATCTGAATCTTACTTACTGAGGTATATTCCAGAAACAAACTTTAGACAGCTAGAACTTCTTCCAAAGGAATCTTGAATTTTTATGGGAGACATCTTTTATCTATAAGGATTTGTTAATATTGTTCTGGGGCTTTTAAAATTTTTTTAAAAAGTAAAAATTCATGGTATCTTGTGTATAATATTTTTTTTCCATTTTGAGATTCAAATTCAGAAATGCTGTGTAAATCTGGTCTTTTGTTTGTGAAGTAAATTCTCTGCGGCGAGCTAGCTTTTTTTTTCTTTCTGCAGCACAGAACAGGGACAAGGATAATAGATGTATCAGCAGAGGCAAACCCTCTTCTGTACATGAATGTGGAACAATATTCTCACCCATGTGCCTAGTAGAGAAGTCATCAGTGGAGCTGTTTCCCATTTCAGAATCTCCCTTGAGAAAAGCAAAGGAGAGCTGCCATAGCAAGGAGGGAAAAACATTTCTTCCTCTTTTGTATCCCATAAGACATTAAGCCATATGGCCTACCTCATTTTACACCCTTTTATGACCTATCCTTACATAAAGGGAAAAAAAAACATGTGTACTTATATTTAACCTGACACAACTATGCACTCCATAGTCTAAAAGATTCTAAAGCTATTAGGTTCCATCAGCATCTGTGCACCAGCAACAAAGTGCTACAAGAACATCAGAATCAATAAGACATTAAGTCATGAGTGTCTGATTGTTGCCCAAATTGGCATAATTCTAGTAGGATATAAAAACAAATTGTCATTTAGATAATCTTGCTTTCCGTTCACTATCAATTTAACCTGGATGCAAACATACCATTAAGTGTTGGGTACTGTAATTGTGGAAAAAAATATGATTTTGATAGGCAGTGACCGGATGAGAAAAACAATTTTAAAAAATAAATAAACTGATAGAAAATACTGAGAAAAGGGTTTTATTAAGCCTGGGGGGAAAAAACCCAACAAACCAAAGAGACAAACAAATAAACTACCTCCCCCTCCCCCCCCAGTTTTTAGTAGATATTATAATTTTCAAATCTATATAAAACTACTTTAAAGCACAATCACTTCTTTTCCTGATAGCCCTGGAAGACAGGGACATATTGGGTGTCAGAAAAACTGTGGAATTGTAAAGGAACCATAGGGAAGTACTTTCTAACAAGCACAAGGGTAGACTCCCAAAGGAGCCTAAGCATCAGAGACTAATATACTTATCAGGAGTCTCTCATTCCATGTGTCTGTCTGTCTATCTTCTGCCTGTCTACTGGAATACAGTATCAAAGAGAAAATAAATAAAGCTCTTTTCTTCCTTCTGACCGAGATATTTCCATTTTAACTCTCTTTTATATGGAGAAGCATTTCTCAGTCCCTGCTGTCCCTGCCTATCAAAGAAAAAAAAGCAGGCAACAGCTGGCTGATCACAAGTCAGTATGACAATCTGACATACAGAGTGGCAATCAAGAGATCTACAACAAAGCAAAGCCAGAGTAAGATGAACCCCACATTTTGAATCTTCACTTTTCTAACCATAACATAGTAGACTTTTACCCAAGGCTTTCTTCCAGATCAAATGAATATATGAGACAATGAAAAATCTTACATATGCTCAGCCTTTACCTAGGGAGTTTATGCAACTGCAACAGTAACAGAAGAAAACATCAGCTTTATAAAACCTAACTTTAAGCATTTTAAATGTTACTTTGATTTCCTCTTCCCACATTGCAACTGTTCACAAAAAAAAAAAAAAAAAAATCAGAATACTTCCACACAATGGCCATACCTTTAATTAGTTCCTTCACTGTTTTTGATATACATACTTTGATCTACATCAGATTGAAATCTGGCCTTGTTGTTTTCACACCTTTATTGTAAGTAGTTGCACTAGTAATACATTTTCTGAGTTAAATCAGATAGAAAGTAATAACTTTTTTCCATTCCAGACTCCTATTTTACATTTGTTTTTCTGCAGTCTTGCTGTACAATGTAACTTGAATACAAGTGCAACATGTGCGGTTATATTTCAACAGAAGAAATGAAAAAACGGGATTATTTAACATCTGAAGAGATGAGATCCTTATACATAGGATAAGAAGTATGAATATCCCTAATCTGGTTTTGTGACATGATGCAACATTACTTGAAGCATAAAAATGATGCATGTGGCTTTAATTTGACTGGTTTTGATTTAAGGATATGGGGGAGATGGGAAAGGAAATCAGTTATGGGCACTGTGCTTATGGATTATTGCTCTGCAAGCACATAGGTCAATGAGAGCTGGCCTTCAAATAGTCAGGGAAGATGACCAGTAACATACAGATGAATCAAACTGAAAATTAAAATATAGTATTCAAAACTTGGGAGTGACCTAGGGTAAATATTTAAATGTGATCAAATACAGACCTCTATAATAGAGATGTTTATATCTATATATATTGTCAACTGCTTTCCCTTCATAAGTAGTGGAGACAAAATTAGAATATAATTCACCCTAAAAAGGATGTTCAAAATGTCAGATTAATTAAAACCTACCTGCAACTGCCTAATTCTCTTTATGGACTGTAAAAATAGCTTATGCTGATTATTTCAGATCTGCACAGTACTAGTCTAAAATTAGGTGAGATTAATACCACAATTAATCTCTTATTATTACCTGAGCTAGCTGTTAAAAGCTAGCTAAGACACCTCATGAGGCCTGCAAAACACATATTTGCAGGATCATCTTTCCCACAGTGAGAAAGCCATAGAGAGAAGCAGGCCTCTTCTCTAAAGTACACACTGGCTGGATATATGCAGAGTGTGAAATAAAACCTGGTAGCTTTGCAACTCACCTTCCACCAGTGAGACCGTGAAATGTAGGCAAGTAAATTCAGTTTTCTTAAATTTTCTACCTTTGAGATTAGTAGACAAGTTGTAGGGGGATTTTTGGTAGGAATCAGACAGAACAATTGAAATAATCTTTCTAAGCATGAGAGAAACTTACACTACAGCAGTAGCTAGTGAGCAAAGACAGATGATACTCTGTGTCCTAGAAGATGAGGAAGTCATTTCCAGAAAAGAAATTATAAAGAGAGACATTATGTATTCAGCTACAATTAATACTTCTAACATGTCTTGGAAACTCATTTTCCATAGAAATCAGTTATTCAGATAGTTATTCAGACAGTTCACAGTATGTTTTGCAAATTAATTGGAAACCTCTGAGAGTACATTGATGGACATGTGTAAGGCACATAGCTATTTAATTTTTCTAAAAAAAAAAAAAAATCATTGCAGACTTTTTTTTTCATATTTTACCCAGATGCTACTGCCATGATTTCTGCTTAACAAAGAGCTTCTTGTTTCTGAGATATGAAAGACTGTTTACCTAAACCCTTTGACTTTATTCAGCTGTGCCACATTTATGTGAAGTTTTCTTATAATATGTTTAAGACAAATTACTGGGGGATCATTTACTCAAGAATTGCTGCTGCTGCCTGGAGCTGCTGCACATTTATAATCACATCTAGTTTCAGGCAAAATAAAACAATGAAACAGGAAAACTTAATTTAAGTTTAATCCAGTGCTCTGAGGTATCCAAGACAACCACACAGGTCTTTCCATCTCTCAGGAGTTACAGAGAACCTGTACCCTCCTGGGTCATTTGTTAGAGGCTGGGTCAGATAGCCAAAAACACCCAAAACACTTGATGGCACCTCTGTCAGGGCACTGTTGTAAACAGAGAAATGCAGTTTATTTTGAGGGAGAATAGTTTAAACTGTCCCCTGGATGAATTTTAAGTAGAAAGAATTAATCTTTTTGAAGTCTGTGGAAAATTTCAAAAGAGTAGTGGTCTATAAAGGTTAACAGAGACACCAGAAGGAGGTACCCTCTGGGAGTGCTCTGTGGTGAAGATTAGAAAGGTTAACACTCTAAAAGATGCAGCTTGAAATATAATACACACTCAAAGAAGAAACCTTGACAAATATTTTGTTAGAAGAGAAAGAAAAAAATCATCCAAAGAAAGAAGAAAAGAACTCTTCTAGTTTGCTCTCATTTCAAGCAATTTATTTTTATAGCTCTTTACTTTTTATAAATACTCCTAACTGTTTGCCTATTTTCGATATTCTAGGCAAAACTATAAAAAATTATCTGGATTGAAGGAACTGGAATTTTATGATAAATAGATAACAAGGCTATAATGTGTATATAAACCAAAACAGTGCTGCCTTCAGGCTGACAGTGAGCTGGAAATGCAGGAGACACAGAGAAATCTTTATATGATGAAAGGCAATCAGGACAACACTCCAGCATGCAGTAAGATATCAACTACAATGTTATCTCCACTCCAGCACCTCATCACCTCCACCATCACTCTTAAGACGTGAAGGGATAAGGTGTTATTCAGATAAATCATCAGCTGACAATTTAAACAGTAAAATACAGTCTTTTACCAAGACAAGAATAAAATCCCAATTGTAGTCAAAACAGGTTTTAAATAGACTGATATTTTGACATCCTTCATTGTTTTTTTCCATTGCCTTTTTTTCCTTCAGGTCCTTTCAGTAGCAGAATATTTGGAGGTACCATTTAGGTACTATATTTCATTCCTTCATTTCCATGTCAGATCCGTAATACTCCCTTAGATTTGTTAATCTCCACAACTAAACTCTTTTTAAAAAAAAAAAATTATTACACATCTATTCCATATGTAGAATTATTAGCTAAAGTGCATGATTTTCTCAGCTGCTAAATCAGTAGTTTGATTTCTTGCCATAGTCAAGTTTCAGCATGGGACAGTAGACCACCATCTTGGTTAACAATCTGCCAAAGTTAAATGTAACTTAAATAAACACTTGAATTTTATCATTTACTGTAGTTTTTACCCATCAAAGATTTCTTGGGGCACTGATTCCCTAAAAATATCATCTGAAGAGTTTAATAGGAAGCCTTTCTATTACAAACCCAAAAAAGGAAGAGAAGTTTGCCCAAAAATTGACTTTTAAATTAGTTCAGCAGGAAACAGCACTGATCTGAGAGACTATCATGATACAAGACAAAAGAAAATTAACAAGAGAAGGATTCTTACTTGCCTGATATCATATTATGTTCATTACAGATGGGTCAAAATTTCCTCTGCCTTGTGCTGAAGTTTTCTTAAGAATTAAGGCTGGTTTTTAGATTTGAATTTCTATCAAGGACCTTGTGTGTTCAGAATAAGCTTTAATACTTTATGTCTTGTCAGTAAGGAAATGCTCTTAAAATTCATTTCACATTGGAAAACAATGTCTGAATTTTATTTCATTTGTTTCAATATTAAGCTTTTTAATTATATCACTGGAAAATAATTATATTACTGCAATCTTTACCAGATCTAAATTGAAGACTAAACTTGCATATGCAAGACAAAATGACACTGCATCAGCAAATATTCTGTAACGCTGGTCCTTGGACTTCCTTATGGTCCAAGTAGATTTGGTTCATAACAGCTTGTTGAGCAGCAAATATTTACATTCCCTTGATACATTCATGGAAGAAACATCTGTTGCTGAAAAATATTTTTAGAGACTAACTTCCTAATGAGGGAATAACAAGACAGAAGTATTTTTTTCTTTTAGGAAGAGGAGGAATATTCATGGAAAACAAGAAAATTAGAACAAACCACAGTACAAAAAATATCCCAAATAGACATTGTTCTGTGCTTTTCCTGTGCTTTTCAACAAATACTAAGTACATACCTATGTTAAAAAGCTTAATATAAAATACCCTACCAAGAAAATTGGTAAGTAAAAAAATCCCTAGACTAGTATAAAAGTGACTTGAGAGATTAAATAGAAAAATTCTTCAGAGAATCACACAGGGATTTAACTATTCAAAAATAATAATAATTTGGATTCCAGGATTATAAATTATTCAAACATTAGATTTTTTCGAAATATATACAGTAAATTTCTAATTTGTTAGTAAATTCATAAGTAATCATGTGCAGTTCACTGGCATTGTCAGTCCTATTAGCAGAAATATTTAACAGAATTTGTTTATTTGTAAAAGGGTAGTAACCAATAATGTTGAAAATTAATCAAAGAAAGTTCTTGGATTTTAAAAGTTAATATATTATGGGTAAATTACTAATTACAGACACTGATGATTCTAAATTTCATTAGATATTTGTGATTTATGCAGGAGATTATATGTCACTAATAGAAACAATAAATTAAAAGGCAGCAGGGCTCAGTAATACATTTATTCAATGTTCTGGTAACATGAGGCTCTGGTTAGCTGCAAATGCTTATAAGAGATTATCAGCTAAAGAAGTTCTGTTATTTCCTGTACCAAGCTGATTTGAATGCCTGGTTCCTGTGAGTACTCTTCTATTTTATTTTGTAAGCTTTACACAATGACGTGTTGCTCAATGACATATGCGAACTGCTAAACTAGATCTTAGGGTACTCTGTACTAAAATAATAAAATCATGGAATCATTAAGGTGAGAAAAGACCTCTAAGATCATCGAGTCCAAGCATTAGTCCAACCAGCAATGACAGGTTTGTCACTAAACCATGTCTCCAAACACCACATTTACATATTTTTTTAACACTTCCAGGGACTGTGACTTCACCACTTCCCTGGGCAGCCTGTTCCAATTCTTGGTAACCCTTTCAGTGAAGAATTTTTTTCCTAATATCCAATTTAAAATTGCCTTAGTGCAACTTGAGGTCATTTCCTCTTATTCTGTCATTTGTTTAGTGGGCAAAGAGGCGAACAACCACCTTGCCAACAACCTCTTTTCAAGTAGTTCCAGAGAGCAATGAGGTCTTCTGAGCATCCTTTTTTCCAGGCTGAACAACCCCAGCTCTCTCAGCTGCTCCTCATAAGACTTGTTCCAGACCCTTCACCAGCTCTGTTGCCCTTCTCTGAACACACTCCAGCTCCTCAATATCTTTCTTGTAGTGAAGAAACCAGAACTAAACACAGGGTTCAGGGCGTAATCTCACCAGTGCTGAGTCCGTGGTAAAGGAGAGATAGGTGCAACATGGAACATGAAGCCTAAAGTCAGGAAAAAAAAAAATAGAAATAAAAACAAAATAAAGGAAAAGAAAGAAAAAGAAAGTAAAAGAAAGAAAAAGAAAGAAAAATAAAGAAAAAGAAAAAGAAAGGAAAAAAAAGAAAAAGAAGTTACACTGCTTTAGAGCTCCTCATTCAAGAAGCCACAGTAATCCAGAATCCCTGAATACTGCCCAGGAGTTTTTTCCTTTTTTCTCATTTTCCAGTAACATGAAACCTACAGAGGAAGATGGGGGACATCTCTCCAGGGAAATGTTCTCCCTGCAAATGCAGTTTGTTCACATCCTCCAAATACTGTTACAGTACTGAAAAGGGAAAACAGTAGAAAAATAAATTGTGCTTTCCTTAAATGTACTCAAGTGCCAAGAACTACATTTTGAAACCAGTGTGATATGAATGTGTTATAGCTATCACAATTACTGCTAATTGCCAGTTATGGATCTTTTCCCAGCTTTATAGTTTGAGCTTCTGCCTGCTGCTACACTAGTGTACAAATCTGAAACAAATCAACAGAGCAGCTATTTCCTCATATCAGTTGCATGAGAAAATAGACTGGCAGTATCCGTAAGGCAGTGAAATACACCAAGAGGGCTCCTTAGCTAATGAACCATTCTGGCCAACGTCTGGCATGAAACAGGGCACAAACTGCTGAAAGAGGTTCACATCATGTCCTGGCAAACCAGGATATAGCCTGTTGCAATGCTATCTATCACACTGTCAAAGATATCAAATCAGCTCTGCTGGGGAGGGATTTCTGCCACCCTGACAGAGACATTTTGTGACGACCTAGTGCAAACTAACTATTAGATAGTTAGATTAGCTTTAGCTTTTGGTCCCACACATACATTACTTTTCTCCCTTGCAACCTTTATCTTTCCTCATATTTCAACCTAAATAATGGGAAAGGGTTTGCATTTGTTAACTAATCACTCAGACACCAATCTATTAATGGAAAATTAACTGCCAATATGAAATTATCTTTGACATCCATCATCTAAGCTCAAACTATGCACATTCTTGTTGTTTTCTTGCAAGTTGCTGAAATAACTGAGGAGTAAAATTGAGATAACCTTTCCAGATAATAAATTTAGTCTGTTCTGATGTTGACATATTCCATATCTTCTTGATATTACAAGAAATTGAAAATAATTTTGTTTAAGAAAACTCATGAAATACCTAAAAAACATGCATCTTAGTAATTTTAAAGATGTCTGTCATAACTATATTACAGATAAACTTCCAGATTTGTAAATACTAGTCAATTTGAACAGACTGAATTTCCATCAATACATAGGAACCATTAACAGTAATGGATAAAGGTCATGTTTGATGCAGATAAACTTTAAAGAAATTTGAATGAGACTCTCTTGTTACAATGCTATACAAGCTATATATCAATGTAAGAGCAAACTATGTGTGAGAGGGAGATGAAGCTGATGATGCAAAAGCTGATAGGCCTAAAGGTGAGAGGACATCTACTGGAAATCCCTTTTCACATGTTTGCAGCTGAAGACTTTTGTGGATCATTTATTCATCTTTTTTATTCTGCTTGAGAGCTCCTTCTCCCCAGCCTCATTCCTATATGTTTTCTTAGTACAGATGCAAGTCCTCGTTACTCCTCCTTGGCTTATAGGTATTTGATCTCAAATTCAATGCAATAATTTAGACCACTTACTGCATAATCCTATCAGTTCTGTCAGTCATCTAAATATATTCATTGCGTCTGTACTGGATAATGAAGCCACCTACGTCCCTGAATGTAGCTCCATGCAATTAGAACATTCTCGATGACAGGTAGGTGTTTAATCCACCATGCAGCCAAGAGGTGGATAGGGAAGTGCTGAAACCATGTTCTGAAACCTGCGAGGTCAGAGGGCTCCTTCAGTTCTCCAGACAAGTTTAGGATGTCTGTGCTCTTCCCTAATGCTGGAGCTCACCTGTTTCCTGCAAACAAAAAAGATTACCCATACCATGTTATTCAAACACTGTTATTGCCGTAACCAGAAAGGTGAGATCTTTCAGGACTTATGATTTACTCTTTGGAGGTGTCTGACCTTATAGAGATTTATAATTACACCAAGAATCCACATTCTAATTATTAAAGGATTAAAAAACATAAATTGTGCACACTGTGTAGTTATTCAGAATACAGAGCTTTACAGACTTGTAATCTCAGCAGAACTTCTGTTATTTTCTGTCTTCATGGCTTCTACCATTTAGCAGATGAGGGATAGCTATCATATTTATCATTACTTTTAAAAATTTAAAATTACACACGTAATTACAGCTATACTAGATTAATAAAATCATGAGGGGAAGCAGAGGGGCAGGCACTGACCTTTTTTCTGTGGTGACCAGTGACAGGACCCAAGGGAATGGTCCAAAGATCTGTCAGGAGAGGTTTAGGTTGGATATCAGGAAAAGATTCCTCGCCCAGAGGGTGTTTGGGCACTGGAACAGGCTCCCCAGGACAGTGGTCACAGCACCAAGCCTGACAGAGTTCAAGAAGCTTTTGGACAGCAATCTCAGGCACAGGGTGTGATTCTTGGGGATGGTGCTTTGCAAGGCCAGGAGTTGGACTTGGGATATTCTTGTGAGTCCCTTCCAACTCAGGATACTCTGTGATTCTGTATTTCTATGATGAGATAAGAATTTAAATGTTTATATTTGGTGTTAATAGAGATATATTTAAGCATGCACTTAGAATCTTTATTGTCACTCATGACTTTAAACACAGTAGAATTATTTGGGCGTTTACAATTGAAGTTAATCTGGTTCCCCTGACTGCAGATGATCATTTAAGGTACAGATAGCATTAAATGCTGTTAACTGTTCAGTAATTATGATATTTATAGTGTGAATATTATTTTTCTAAAATAGAAAATGAGATAAACACTTTTCAGATTACTGTGTACTGAAATATTTACATTGAATAACAATTTTTTTTAATGCTGAGACTATTTCATGCTAAACGAACATTTGTCATACAAATTTTTGTTACCTCTGAGACAACACTAATCTTAGGCTCCCATTGGTATAACCAATGCAGCCCTTCTCACATTATGCATTTTATACTACTATATAAAAGTGGCTTCATCTCAAGAGGGGAAAGAATTTTACTAAAGATCAGTTTGGGGAAAATGTTTCAGAAGTGATTGACTTTAAAACTCCCTGACAATTCTGGGTACAATACTTAAATGTCCTCACCTGTCTCCCTGCCTCATACACATACTTCCAACTCACAAGCAAATTGAATAAACCAGAAGATTGCATTAATATAAAACATGAATAGGACAATGTCCTTTCCTGCTCCCAGGTGATATCTTGTCTTCCCCAGACTCTCTCCATTCTAAGAATAATGTTGTTGCTGCCTAGCGCTGCAAGTTCAACAGCAAAATTAAAGCATTTCATATCAACTCAGTGACAGCAATCTCAGGAGCAGAAGCAGCTTTTGAGCAGAGGAGGCCTAAAAAATAATATTTCAGTATCTTGAGATGTACACTAACTCTTGTTTTAAAAATGTTAAAAATTCAGATGCTGTTCTGAACCAAATTCTGATGCCTCCACCTCAGCTCTGGTCCCTTGGTAGAGAGTCAGAGCCCACTCTGACAATTCCTGAAGGCAAACAATCTCTGAAGAATTTGGCACTTCAGGCACTGCATTTCTGACCTGTAATGGAGTTTAACTGTCATCTGAATGTATAGCTGTTCAAATTCTACTCTACAGAGAGATACTTAATCCCAGACACATAGAAAAATAAAAAATCTAGAATAGAAACAGTATTAGGAGTTTCCCAGGTAAGTCATAAAGGAAAGTAGTTGGCCTGATTTGCTTTCTTGGTCTAATGGTCCAACTAAATTAATATAAAAAATTGAAGTTAGGCCACCAGCATATTTCTTAGTTTAACTTAAACTGTATCCTGTAAGTAAACAATACAAAATTTTTGCCTTGTCACAAGTAGAAGAAAATGTCTTTAGACTCTTCAGAGACTTTCATACACATGTAAATACACTTTCAGTGTTGGTGCTAGGCTTCCCACAATATATCATATGCTTATGCTCTTTTATATTTACGTCACCATCCAAATAATATTTTAAATCTTTTCTTCCTGAAGTCTTTTCTGTAGGTCTTATTATTTCTTTATTTTTATATACTAACAATTCAATAAATGCTGAAATGTTCTGTTTTGTTACGTTAATGGAATAAGCAGTGGATTTCTGAAAACAAAGAGCATTAACACTGCTTTCACTTAGACCGCAACATGTTAAGTAAGTAGTTAGTGCATAGCACAGGCAATTTCAGAAGCAAAAATTCATAATATGTCCTATATTATAACCCTTGACTGACATCCTTCCTTGTGCTAAACTTAATTCCAGCATTTACTGGTGCCAGTAAATGACTCACCTAGAATTTCCTAGAGGCACCAAAAGGTTGCATTTTACAGCAAGTTCATTGCAATTTCTCCCCTTTCAAGCCCTAAATATGAGATGGGTCTCACAAGAGCCTTATATGTGTATCCTGGCAGGTGATTTAACAAGTAATCTCCCACAAAACTCTATAACCAGTTTTGCAGTCACTCATATTGCAGTCAGTGCTGTCTACCCAATAACAAACACAGCCTACAAGCTTCCACTTCTATTATGGCACATCAGAGATCAAAAATCTACATTCCTGATCTTAGACATCTTATTTATTTTTCATCTACCATTTACTGTATAGGGACCCAGAATGATCCTACTGAGTATCTACCTACCAAGGTGGATATTCATCTACTTTGGAATATCAGTGGTTGATAGGCAAAGTGTAATCCTTAAAAACTGGATTTGATTTATACACAAAAATTCTTTCCTTACATAGGATGATTCACAAAATAATTGCTGCTTAAGAAACTGAGCATCCTTCCTGAAATCTTGCTGCAAGGCACCATTAGGCCTCTCAGATTTTTCTGGTGTACATGCCATGGTGCATTATATTCTTGGCTGAACTGAAACATACATCAAGCACAAAATCACATTCCCATGACTGAACAAATTACCAAGTGTCTTTTAATCCACTAAATAGCCACAGGAAACTTGGCTATGTTATTAGGCTTGCCATTAGACAATATATATCCGTGGTCAATATCACTTCCTCCGTTCAAAAGATGCACTCAAGAGGATCTACATAACATTCCTGGAACTGCCCAAGAGAGATGCAAGAGAGAAATCCACTGTCAACACAGTTAAGGTTGCAGGTGCAGGCCATGAGCAAAAGCACATCCAGAATTAAGTCAGAAGAGACAAACAGCTCCAATGTTAGTTACTTGTGAGGGTTTCACACTTTGTATCCTAAAGGTGTATCATAACAGGTGGATGTCATGATCTTCCCACAAAATCTCAGCCTGCAGAGTCATTCAGAAAAGTTTACTTTTTTTTACTTTTTTTCTTCCTAGAGATAGAAGGAAAAAGAGAACTAATATAGCTTTTCATAGACAAGTTCATTGCAAAAATGGATTGCTTTGGAAATCCAAATGAGTACTTTTCATTTATATTCCAATGCAATAGATGCTCTATCTCAGAAGAGGAAAGAGGTATTATTGGTATGTCTAAGATCATTATTTAACACCCGGACACTCTAGTCAAGTGTTCTCACAACAAACAATGTATGGTTAGACATGTTTAGATACCTAAGGGCAATTTACTTGAATACTCTGGGATAAATGTTGTAGCTGTAAAGGCTGAATCCACAAATGAATCACTATGACGCCTTTTAAAAATGCTGTATTATACCAGCACTGTTTCGACATCTGCCCAGCTGTGAATTGTTCTGATGTCTCTCAGTGTGGGCTGCCATTTTAAAGTGACTTCCTCAGCAAGAAGTCTAGTCTGTGATGCATGTTTTGTGACAAAGGAAATGCTACAGTAATCACCAAATGAATAGATGGAGGAATCAACAGATGGATGATGGAGTATCTCACTGTTGGTGTATTCAGATAAACTGTTTGCTAAATTTCCTACGCAGTTTCCTTACTGTTTTCACAGAATAGCTTGTCAAGATCTTAAATTTCAAAGGTAACCAAGAACCATTTTATGTATTCCCTGAATTACCCTGCATAACTTCCCTGTTTTTCCCTAAGTTTTACTTTATAGTTTCAGAACTTCATATTTATCCAGATATCATACAATCTCTCAGACAAAAATACAGACCTATCTAGAGCTGACTTCTCCAGTAGCATCTGGATGTGTAATAAGTAACTGAAATGAGAAGATACATCACTTAAATGGTACGCAACACTGTAATAGTTCTGCAACAGGACTAGTCGCCTAAGGATGGTTTTAGTGCTTGTATCCAATGTGGATGAGTTGCTGTCATTCAAATACCTCTCTTTTTTTTTCTTCAATGATTTATCCTGGGGTTAGAAATTCATTAAGACAAAATTAATAATTTATAAGATGACCAGACAGAGCAAACGACAGAGCTGTGCAATTTGGTGCATCAGAGGGAAGGCACACTCACATCGCACAACATACTTAAGATGTTTCAGGAGTTATGCACTGAGCTCTCCTGTTACAAAGGGGAAAACTAATATGAAAGCAACTTAAAATTTTCAGGGGGCATCTTGATACCCACATTTCCTCTTCTCCCTAACTCCTTTACAAAACAAAAAAAGAACAGTACTGAGCCATACCAAAAGGTTCATCAAGCCCTATAATCTGTTCAACAGTGCCTACAGAAAGTTATATGACAAGGACAAGACTAGTACAGACTGTTCAAGTTCCTCATCACAGTGCCTATGGGCAGCACAGGGTCACAGAAGCATAGGAGGCTTTGCTTGCATGGAATCTCCCAGGAAACCTCTGTACCAGACTACTGCTGGTCCACTGTGGAATGTTGAGCAGTATGCAAGAGACAATGAAACCACAGCTATGACAAGCTGATGACAAAATTACCAGCTTCCAAACTTTCTTCAGACATATTAATCATGTTTTCACCAGAAAACAAAAGTAGACTATTTGTCCACTTAAATTCAGCATTGCAGCAGACTGAAAATTTTAGCTACATAGATGAAGGGTTAGACACGAGGATCTCTGAGGGTTTCAGGGGAAAGGTGAAAGAAGACACTGACAGCCTAACTAATGACTTTTTTGGTATTTTGTTAGCAGTTTTCAAACTCTATCATATGGTGATGATTCTTTTCACTTCAGGTCAGCAAGACCTTATTCCACATTTCCTGTGGGCATCCTTAGTGTGATCTTACACAATTCCTCATGGTAGAGCCAAAACAGCAAACTGAATTGAAACATCCACTCTTATACAACAGTAATCCCACCATCATTCATGAATTTTTAATAGCTTTTCCTCAAATACTTCATTTTGACTGTATAGGGTTCACTAAATATCTGCACTAAAAACAGGGACTGAGACAACACAGCATACCATGCCATTCCAAAAGAAGGCCACAAGGTTTCCTTGCACAAACTTTCCCTTGCAGCCTAAGCTGGTTGTGCACCTTAAGCCAGTGTGACCTTGAAGTGTGCTTCTTGCGCAGTGAACAGCCTTGTCATTTTGGGATATATAGACATAAACCAGTGTCCTAGAAAGACTATGGTCTTGGAACCTAGAGGACAAAAGACAAATGGGCAAGGCAGAGTGGCAAAATAAATTAAAATAAATTTAAAAAAACCCAAAACACTTGGGTCAAGACAAGTCTGATTAAAAAGACAGTTCAACACTTAACACTCTAAATGTCAGGAAGTCAGTTACATTACCTTCCCAATAGTTTTTTAAAAGTGTTGGTGTGTGTTGGTTATTTTTTACATAAGAAAAGAAGTTTAGGTCACACAGAAACAATGTTTCTAACTTCTCAGTGGCTGCTCTACAACCAGACATCCTACACCTGTTGCAGTATACTGAAATAAACTCTTGAAAAAATAAGTTTTCAAAGAAATTGTTACAGAGAGAAGAATACTCTTAAGAGTGAGCAGCAACTGATTTTCTTTTGGAATGCTGCAGAATCAGAGAAGATTTATCCAGGCTTTTGAAACTATGCCTGACCAACTGGGCTCAAAAGCAATCACAAAAAGATGCTGCTATTTTTTGAGTATAGCATTACCTGAAATTCTCCACTTACTTGTTAGCTTGGTACTAATAGAGAATGAAAAACTTTTCTTTGAAAATGTGCAGGAGAAATACTGTGCTCCTAAGAAAAGTAAGACTTTTAAAGGACATAATTGTCATCACATGCACCTCTCAAAGAACAAAATTTCTTTCATTTCTCTAAATTTGAGGAATCTTTGACTGACAGTCACTTAACAAGTCCACCATGTAATTATGGCATACTGACTGATTCCATTAGGAGAGATCAAATAGTGACTGGAATCAAAGATATAAAGCTACTGGAATGACAGCTACAAAATAGAAACGTAAATCAGGAGAAGCAATAAGGACATGTCAAAAAGACATCAGAAGAAAACTGAGATGCAGTTACACTGAACAAACAGATTATCACAAGGGGAAATTAAAAAATGGAAAGATAATAATCAGTTAGAAAAATCATAGAACCAGAAGAAGATGTGATGGACAGGAAGTGCATTAACTGTAAAACCATGCACAGATCCAAGTATCCAATACCTATATTTAGATACCACAAAAATAACTATTTTACAATAATTTTCAATTTAACCACATTAAATATCAGCATGTCAGTGCTCTGTATTAAAACAAAAAGTTGGGAAAAAAAAAACAAAAAACAAGAGAAAAAAAAAGGCAAAAAAACCCCTGAAAAGGACTTCTAGAGAGAGCCTAAGTCTTCAAAAGCTGATTACAGTAGGCTGACATCTTGCCCTACACACTGAGGGAATGCTTCTGAATTAGAGATTGGCTACTGATATCAAATTGAATATTAGACAGGAAAATGTAGTTGTGAGCTTTTCAGTGAAAAAACAAAATCCCCACCAAAATAACGTCAAGAGGAAAAATAGTTCTTCCCAAAGAATAAAATAATCTTGAAATGAAATACAAAAGTGAAAGTTAAAGTGGTTACATTTGTTTTAATTGCTAAGCCCATACATATGCTAAGGATTTACAAGCAGGTTAAATTCAAAAGACAAAGACCAAGAAGCTGTGAGACATATGAAAAAATTCAGCCATAATTAGAGACACTTTATAAAACAGTTTGATGCATTATTTGAGTTTACATCAGGTACTGCATTCTTTGAATTTACATCAGGTACTGTATTCAGTTCTGGACCCCTAACTTCCAAAAGGTCATTGAGGTGCTGGAGCATGTCCTGGGAAGGGCAATAAGACTTGTGAAGGGTGTAGAAAACATGTCCTGTGAGAAAAGGCTGAGGGAGTTGGATTGTTTAGCTTGGAGAAAAGGAGGCTCAGGGGGGACCTTAATGCTCTCTACAATCACTTGAAAGAGGGCCAGTCTCTTCTACCATGCCTGCAGTGAGGACCAGAGAAAATGTCCTGAAGCTGAGCCAGGGGAGATTCAGATGAGATATTAGTTAAAAGCCTTCAGTTTTGACAGTGGTCAGGCATTGGAATAGGTTGCCCAGAGAGGTGGTGGAGTCACCATCCCTTGAAGTGTTTAAGAGGTGTCTGGATCTGGGGAGGGAAATCTGGTTCAGGAGTTAATGGTGTTAGTGCTGGATGGATGGTTAGGCTGGATGATCTTAAAGGGCTCTTCCAACCTCAGTGATTCTATGACATTATGGATACTATATGATTCTGTGGATAATCAAACATGAAAATCTTAGAGCATGCTTGAAATACAGTTAAGAGGAATAGTGTAATCTGTCATAAATGTACATTAAATCTGTACTTGCAGGACATGAAACTCCAGAATATTTTTCTCTGGAGGTGGTTTGCAGCTTAATGAACAAAAGAAACAAAGTCTAATGCAGACTGCTTAAGCTCCTTTTTCAGGAGAGTCTGTATTTCAGTACTTAATATCACAGGCGTCTGTGATTGAATAGTTTGATGAAAAAGAATTGAGGCAGTTAAGAGATAATTCATAAGGCTACAGAGGTTGGAAGGATTTAGTTCAGCTGAACCTAGGGGCATTGCCTTTACAGCACAGTACATCACTATTGGAATTGTGTTTAGCGGGAGAGCAAATTCCCAGTTTAGCAGAACGGCAACAGAAACTAGAACAAATTGTAACATGCAGCAAGAAAAAGTGATAAAGACATAAAAAAATGTGTGGTATAACAGGGATTCAAAAGTATGAAATCCATTATAAAGTGGAGCTCTAGTTCATTTCTACATAGAAAAATCATGGAATTTAAAAGACTACAGCTATCAGAAAGGTTACTCCTCAATTCTGTGAAGTACAGAATCCTGAAGGTGAGGTGTTGAGGAAAACAAGTAGGTGAAAATCAATTCTTAGCAATGAGCAGATAGACAGGTAGAATTTGCAGACAGCCCCAACCCCAATTCTACAGTGACCCCCAAAGAAACAGTAGAAAATACCGAAAAGGAGCTGAAACAGGGGTGTTTCACAGGAGTACAGATGGAATTCAGGAAAGATTCATTGAGCATTTATAAAACATTTAGTGGAGCTGTGGTAGTGTTTCACAAAAGGAATCTGTACTGACATTTTTAGTAACTGAACCACACAAGAAGTCAAACACAAAAGTAACAAACATCTAGTCCATCTGTGTTGAGTTTCAAGGAATGAAGATTGCCCAATTTACAAGCAAAGAGACAGACAACAGCCTCTGTTCCCTTGCAGTTTTGTCTCTTATTTGAGACACTTATGTCACATGGTTCTCATCTTAGTGCATTTATTGTGTAGTCTTATCAGCTACCTTGGAGAACTAATTTCTTTAGGTAAATAAGGTCTTGACTTTTTGAGTCTGATTATTTTCCTCTTTCTTCTCCTTAAGAATTATTGCTTCAGCTGTACTTTGGCTGCTGGTGACTACCAGGACATTATATAACTGCTCGTGACTCCAGGCAGGCAGTCATGCCACTGGATCAGATTTTCTTGCCCTGACTGTTGAACAACCAGGCTGCTTTATTTGGCTGTCTCAGCTTGGTTTACTTTATTTATACTTACTGTTTGGCTTACTTTATTCTCTCTGCTGACTCTTATTAATCCCTACCAAATTTCACTTAAATTTTGATTTCAGCTGTAAAAAAGTACAAGTTTTCTAAAGAAATATTATATTAATTTGCATTAATTTTGACCATGAGTCAGGCAAATTATGTAAACTACAAGGAGCTTTAAAGCCTCTGGAAATGTGCTCATGTGTTCTACATCATCACATTTGTTTCACCTAGGCCTCAATACATATGAAATATCTCTAGGAAATGTAAATTTATCTGTAATTCATTTTGCAACATGGACAAATTGAAACAGCATGAGAATATCTTGATTGTGACAACAAGTGTGCAAGAAATTCCAACACCTTCATCTTGCATACTTTATTGCACATTTTATAGGTTCATAAATTTATAATCTTAAATGCCTTAGTAAAAATTTACAGATCAATTAATAAATGTTAATATTAACCTGGAAATGGTATATACCAAGCTCATAGAACAGGTCTACTTTTATACAACCTGTAATATTTTTCAATATTTTTCAAACAGTCACTCAGTATGGAAAGGATAGCTAAACTGAGAACAGCAGTGAAAAAATCATATACACCTTCATCTGAGTTCATTATATTCATGTTAGAAGCCATGATATGGTTAGAAATTACTGTAGATCTCTCCTAAAACATGGGCATAAAGGGGGATACTTCAGCATACTGTGACACTGCTAACTAAAATTTATATTTTAATTGTTATCACTATATTGCTGCATTAACTCTAATAAGGAAGTTCAAAACCACACTTAGAGTGCAGATCCCACAGACATCCTAGTTGAAGACTAATGTAAATGCAAGCAAGTTAGTCTGTTTCTTTTCTCCCTTTCTCTAGCTGTCACAGTCCCTCTGGACGGCAGCTCCACCCTCCTGCATATCAGCCACACCTCTCAGGCCAGCGTCATCAGCAGACCTGCTAAGAGTACGCTCTGCCCCACCATCCAAACCATTAGTGAAGGTTTAGTATGGGACTGGAACAACTACAGATCCTGGGAATCTGCTAATTCTTAGAGGAAACAACAGTGAAATAATTACTGAAATCTAGGAAATATCTACTACTCCCCCATCTTCTATCAAGACAATCATTTTACTGCACAATATTTTCATGCTGGCCAAACATTACTTCCCCTTGGTGTGTCCATGCTGACTACTCCTGTTTTCTTGTCCTTCATGCACCTAGAAATGGTTTCCAGGACTGGGTTTTCAATCACCTTCCCAGGGACTGAGGTGAGGCTGATCAGCCAAATGTTTCAGAACAGTAGTTTGTCCCAGGAGCACAGACCTGTTCTTGCAGTGATTATTTTTGTTTTGCTATTACTAATATGATCCTGTAATTAAATTTTTCTGCTCATTAATTCATACCAAAGCTTATTTATTTCTTGTTTTAAAATACTTTTTGTCTCCCTCTGATTGCTAATCCATAACTCTTAGATGTAAAAAGCATTTTTATATTACAGAGCCAGTCAAGAAATTTCAGCATGTTTACACAAAAAAAAAAAAAAATCATTCATGGTTCGTAGCCTTATTCACACACACAGAAGCTCTAAATATCTGTGTGAACAAAAGGACTTTCCCTGAGTTCTTATCACAAAATTTAGTAAATAAAGGTGGGTTCCTTGCTGAATCATAGAGAAATTAGACCTTGTAAAAAATACTAATGATCAAAATTCTTATTATACCTTAGTCAAGGTAGAAGTCTGCTAATTTAAAGCATTTTCTATATGCTCTGGACTTGATTTCTATGTATCTATTACCTACACAAGCAGAAAATGTTCTTTTACCTGAAAGAAGTTGGAGTTTCTAATTCTAATCCTTGGCATTTCTAAAGCCAGAGAGATTTGTCTGTCAAAAATTACCTGTTAGGTATTAAACCATTTTATTTAAATCTCAAGTCTAGATCAGTAAATGTGTAAATTTCATAATTTGAGAAAATTCCATTGACATGTCCAATCATTTTGTCATGCAATTCCTGGACCGTGGAATTCCTGGGTATATATTTTGAACAGACGTTCAAAGATCTATTTTACTTTGCACAGCCCAAGAGATACATAAATCTAAGGGAAAAAATTTTTAAAAACCTAAACATCACGCTTGCCAGAGCAAGCTAGGAAAGAATTTTTATTATTTAAAATTACTTTCTCTCTCCGTGAAATGAAACTTTCAAAACAGAAATGCGGGCAGACAGGAAGAAAAATCAGAAAAGAGGGTTAATAAGAGTGCAGTTGCTCCACCTGATTTGGGGAAGGTGGAAATTCAGGGCTTTATCATGTATTGAATTACCAAATGTGAAAAAATCTCCAGCAAAGATGAATGAGCAAAATTTACTCTGTCGTGATCTGTAAACTAATAGAAGTATTTACCTGGGACAGATGTAAGAGATTTAACCTGCAATTGTGAGCAAAGCATGACACTTTGTGTGTGGTTCTCTCACCTACCAAGTAAACACTGTGGGCATCACTGCATTAACTGGCAGGTGAGTCTGAGTCTTCACTCCTCTCCTCAGTTCAGGTCCACCCAAGCCTGCTACATAACATGAAAATTAGTGACACATAGTTTTTTTTTTTTTACTGAAGCAACAAACTGTTTTCCTGGAAAATTCTCAGTTTTGTGTCCTTCATAGGAGACTTATTTCTGTGTCCCCCTCTTTTCTAACAGTCATCACCCAGGAGGGGAAGGAGATTTCTGCCACTCCTCTCCAGAAAAGAGCTCATATTTATTTCTTAAATCATAGCATTACTTACACCTCTGTAATTACCTTCCAGTTATGATTGATCCTTAACACTACACTTTCTGTGATCCTATATCAATCTCTCTTTCTTTGTAAATCATTCTGTGACTTTGAATACTACTAAAAAATGTACTCAGGAGCTTCCCCTGTTTCCAATGCAATGAAGCTTACACTATTTTTTCTGGGTATCACCTACATTATCCCACATCCCAGTCTTCTGCTGGAGATTGGCGTACAGCACAGGTCCCCTTGCATTGGGCAAAAATTCCTGAAATAGAATACTGGGCACTGCTGACAAATTCACAGCACCCTTGGTGCAATATGTAGACCTTGGAACCAGTTTGGCACTGGGGAGATTCCCGCTTCATGCAAGGTTCACAAACCTTACAGCCATTCTCAAAAAGCTGTCAGTTACCTTTGAGTGTTCACACTACATAGTTTGTGGGCAGAATTGCTTAATTTTGCTTTGTTTTAGGTGAATACAAGTCTCCAAGTTCACAGTGTTCTGGCCCTAATCAGTGTTGAAGAAGACCATTTTTAGTAGCAGAGTTCACAGATGTAGCTTGGGAACAGCTTCTACCTCTTGGTCTAATGTGATAACATTGGTTAATGGTAACAAAATTGATTGGCCTTATAAGGGAAATTAATAGGCCATGAAAGTGAAGAAAGGAAAACTGTACACTTTAGTTAGCTGTCAAATAAAATAGATTGAAAGTTCCTTCTGGAGGGAGAAAAACACTTTAATGAAGGCATCTTTGCTTCAGGGTGGTAGATGATTCAGAAAAATAAAAAGAATAAATTAAATAGTACAAATTAAAGACAGACTCTTTTAAGGTTTCTAGCCCATTTTTCTCTCCTTTTTTTTCCTTGCAGAATTGTAAGGAACTCTAAGTGCTATTAGGTATTGCAAGATCCCTGTGAAACACAGTATTACATTGCATATTTCTTAAACTGCAGACAAAAATATTCTAATGGTATATCAGCTGTGGTCTGAACTACTGCACCATGCAATAATACCATAATTCCAAACAATACCTCTGAAGTCAGTAAGGTTAAAGTAGACTGTGATTAGTTCCACAACACAACAGGGAGTCAAAGATTTTCAGAAGCAATGACAATAAAATATTTTGATTTTATCTGTATGATGAAGAGAAAAAATCAACCCAAATCAAAATTAAATATTTTTCAGCTGTTTTACCTTCCTAGGAGGGATTGGAAACCACTATATTTAATGCTTGCCTAGAGCTGTGAAGCACTGCAATCAACAACCCAATGGCTAATTTCTTCCTGACTCTGTTCCTATACAGAAAAATAAAATATTTTTTCACAGGGTCATTAATGCCAGTGAGAGGGATGAGGGATCCCCATGGTCAGTAAATAAAACACATATTTTGGTGCTGAAACATTAAGCAAAATGTTTGGTTCAGATAATCAGTTGAACATCATTTAGGAAAGCACTTTAAATAGGACCACTTTGGCAGACAGATGGATCTAGAAAGTTTGTCTGCCTGTTGCTGAACAGTCTGTGCTCACCAGTAATCAAGAGCTTAGATCAAACTCTGTGAATGGCCACAATACATCATTCTAATTAGCATTTAATTCTACGTGGTTGTGTTCATTTTATTATATTTCTTAACTGCTATTGCATTGCTATACAGACAGCTTTTATATGTTTTCTTGCTACTTTCCCTCATTACATACTCCTCAGATGAATGTAAATGTGGTAAAGGCCGCAGTTTTTCATACTAATGAACAACACAAAGTATTGAGAAACATCTGAGTTGTTGCCAAATAAATTTCAAACTCAGTTGCTTAATTACATTTTATCGCACTATGAAAACTCTTCTGATGTTACAGAGAATGCTGACAGCATGGGGCTGAGTGGAGGCACCATAATGGGACTTCTATCACATTTTACCAAACATGGACCACCCTATCAGTATCATGACTGTTATAGTTTGGTTGTGTTCGCCCTTCTACATATACAGGGGTTCTTTCAGTGTGCCCAGGTTCTCAAATGTCTCAAGAAAGAAGTGATAACAATCTCTTCATTCCTGTCTGATGCTCTCAACAGCTGTGAGGAAAAGCCTACTAACTTTGTATAATGAAGAGCCCATGGCAAGAAAATCTACTCTCCCACTGCAGAAGCTTCCTTTCAAAGAAGGAGAGTTCTAGACCTGTCACTAGGTTGGAAAACATTATGATCTGTATTATTTATTCATTCCACTTTACCTTTTAGGTTGATATACTTAGCTTGAACATACAAATATTTCTTAATAGCACAACTGAAGTTCTGTCATGATGACACTAAAGCTAAGGAAAGTTCTGTTTTGATAAGCAGTTTCTTGTTTCCAAGCACAAGTTCCTGCATTTACTGCAGCTCTGGCTCACCTCTTTCAATAGTAAATAATGGCATCAGTTAACTGGCACAGTTACCTTAGATATTTTTACAACACTCACTAAAAGTGCTTAAAGTACTTGCTTCATTTTCCCCTTTAAATCTTCAGGAACTTTGTATAGTTACATTACATGCAACTAATACATGCAGAAAACATGAAAATTCTGAAAGATTATCCATAGCAACAATATATCAAGGAAATGTATATCTATTATATTTGTCATTGTAAAATAAGGTAAAAGTAAATAAATTCCCGTTTGTCAAAATGTGTATGCTGCAAGAACATGAATCCACATCCACTTAGACCTTTTATGAAAGTCTGAAAATCAGTGATTAGAACAGAGGTTAATACAGAAATTCCACTTCAGAGTGGTATTTGACCTAATCTTTCATCCCACTGAGTTTCAATAGGCATAATGATGTGTGTAACTGTGGTGTATATCAGAATTGTGGCCCATCAAAATTTATTCTATATATAGATCTTTGCAACGTAGAAGATAAAGCATAAATGCTTTATCATTTAAACAACAACATATTCCCTTCATGTATATGAAAGAGATTATAAAGTGAACTTCTGAAGCACAAAGGTAGTTCCTCATAAATTTTCAGTATTTGTTGTGAACACCAGACTTATGGACTTCAGTATTATTTATCTTTCCTGTTCTCTGAAATTTTTCTTTTAATGACGAATTGGTTCAAAACCTTGTTTGTATGGAAATGTGGAGGGGGGGGAAAGAAATCACAAAGGTCATAATCAAACAAATTCAAAGGTCATACTATCCCAAAAACCAGTCCTTTCTTACTTCACAAGGGTCACCATCAGGTCACAGTTCTACCTGGTGCTCAGGTAAACAAAGGAACATTTGATTCCTTTGTCAGAGCACAAATACTCAACCTGTGAGAAACTCTAATGGCAAGAGCTATGCTGCACCAGACATGACTGGACTAGACTTGCTACCATCATATCATTTTACTGCAAAGTCAATACAGTATCCACTCCATAGAAATGTTGTCCAGGTCATTTACTTTTAGGCAATATTTATGCTGAGGACTGTAGTTTTCCAGATTATTTCAGTTACTCAGGGTCCAGCAGTGCTTCTATTAACATCAATGTCTGAATTCACATGTACTTCAAAGACAGCTGGAGCCACGATGTGTTAACTAGAATAAAGGAGCCTAAATGCACCTGGGAGGAAAAAAATTATTCTGGAACTTCAGACTTCACTCATTTTTTCTAGTAGCACTCGGGACTGTATAGCATGTGAAATTCCACATTCATGGAACTTTGTCTCCCCACCACCTGCATAGATCTACAATTTTTTTAATTTTAAATACAATGTTAACATTTAAAACCATTAATTAGAATCTACTAAAGTTTGTTAATATGCTGCTACTATATGTAACTAAAAGACAATATATTTAGGAAAAAAAAATAAAGTAGTTCTATTTCTTAGAGATAACCATTGTGGAGGTTTGGTGAAGGTTTTTGAAGTTTTCCTCATTTCAGAGTAATCCAGCTTTGTTGTATTCAGTTATTTATTATGGAGTTGCTAAAAACAGAGTACAGAACAATGACAGCAGAATCTGCTACAATGAAAAATGACATCCCATTTCTCATTAAAAAGACAGTGACTGCTAATCTGTGTGTATAAATACTTCTTGATGCCTGTGGCAAAATGACATTTTCTCCACTTGTAAATGAAGACTTTGCATCTCAAATTACTGTAAAGGAAAAAATCCTAGACACTAAAGTGCAAGTCCATATAGCCTAAGAAAACAACAAAGCTAAAAAAATGCCAAAAAAACCCTTGAGATATTATTTGGTTTTTGCTAACCCCTTTTCAATTATTCTCTGCTCAGGTCACGTCTCCCTTAGTATGAAATAGGTTAATACACATCTCTGGCTTTGATCAAGTTATTAAAAGTCTGACATTCTGTTGGTATTTGAGATTATGTGTACCCATTCCTGCCCTCACACCTTTCCTTCTCCAGGCCTAATCTATTGTTGAATAAACAATACAGTTCCCTGCTGTTAAAGCACAAAGCATTTTTCTGACACTGTATTAAAGCAGGGTGAAGCAAACCACTGCAGAGTTACAAAGAATATCTAGGTACCAGCTAGTTCAGACTAGAAATTAATTTGCTCTGGTGATGGGTTGTTGTGTAATAGAGGCAGCAGCTCATGCAGAAGGGCACAAAGTGGGGGCAGAAACTCTGGGGAGAACAGCACATGTGTTGCTCAGTGGCCGTGGAGACACACTGCGGGGCTCAGTCCCCACCCCACTGGAGCACTTCCCTAGCACATCTGGGGCCTCAACTCGAGTACAGATGCATCTCTTCAGGTCTGGGGCTGCAGGGATGCCTGGGCTCTCTTACTGGGGCTGGGGTAGTAAGAGGAGTGCACTGACAGAAGATCTGTCTTGCCAAGTAAACAAGGAGGGATGAGAGACCAGCACACTGTGAGTTTGTCTCCTTGATCTTGACAGGGACTCACTGATTCTGGCCAACAGCCAGCTTTACTGTGACCATGGGACTATTTGAGGATTGAGAACTGCTGGAGACAGGACCCACCTTTCAAAGAGGGACAAAATCATTTTTGTCATCAGGCTGTGCAAGCAAGTGGGAAGATCTTTAAAGCAGGAACAATGGGACAAAGTCCACAGCCAGTAAATATATGAGGAAATGGTGGACTACGTTGGCAAGCAAGGGTTCCAGGGTGATGTGTGTGAATATCCTTATTATGAAAAAGTGTGTAAAAACAATGTTGAAAAGGGTCTGTTTTAAGCACAGGCACAGAAATAAAGGAGTACCTACCAGCAAAGACAGTATCATGGGAAACACACTTATACCTTTTCTGGAAAATAAGCATGCCTGGGTGCCTGTCTGAAGTGCTTGTATAGTAACACATGAAACATGGGGAACAAATGAGGAAAGAGAGGTCAGTGTGTAGCTGCAGGGCTGTAAAAGCATCCTAGAGGTGTGGTAAGAATTCACACAACTGAAGTGCTGCAGTGGATGGAGACATGACCCACTTTAGGGACATTTAAGTACAGGCCAGGATGGCACAAAGGGAGTCATTTTATGGGAGTGAATATATGAAGATCTTCCTTCTGATGAATGATGAGCTAGCTGAGACCCTAAGGGTCAGGATTAGAGATCAGAGTCAAGTGCTTGGTAAAACTGTGTGTGTCTACTACAGGACACCTGATCAGAAAAATGCAGACAAAACCTTCACATAATTTCATTTTTCCAAGCTATGCTACTCATGGGAAACTTGAATAACTGCATATCTCCTGGAGAAACAACACAGGAGAGCAGCAGCACTCCAAGACATGTACCCAAAGGGTTAATATTAGGGCAAACACTGTTTAACATCTTCATTAATTAATTGGGTAATGAGACAGCATTAGATGCTCAGCAAATTTGAACATGATAAAAAAAATCTGAGAGAAGCAATTGATAAACCACAAAGTGGTGCTGATATCCAAAGGGATTTCAACAGGCTGAAAAAATGGGCTGACAGGAATCTCATGAAGTACAGCAAATGGAAAAATAAATTCATGCACCTGCAAAGGAATAAACCACATACCAGTACATGCTGCAGAGTGGTTGGAAAATTGCTTTGCCAGAAAGGATCTTAGGATCCTGTTAGACAAGTTGAAAATCAACCAAGGTCCATGTCCCTTGTATCACAGAAGGTCAAGAACTCCTGGACTGTATTAACAGAACATTGCCAGAACTGGGAGGGCTGCTCAGCCTAGTGAGATGCATCTGGAGTGCTGTGCCTAGGTCTGGTCTCCAACAGAAGACAGGGATACACTGGAGTAGGTTCAACAAAGGGTAGCAAAAATGATTAAGGGACTGGAGCATCTGTCATATAAAGAGAGACTAGAAGTGCTGAGACTGCTTAAACAGAAGAACTAATGTCCCAGAGAAGACGTTTTTGATATTTGTAAATACCTGATGGGGGAAGAAAAGAAAATGGAGCCAAACTTTTCCTCGTGGGACCCAATGACTAGACAAGAAGGCACAAACCTGAACAGAGAAAAATCTGTTTAAGCACAAGAAAAAGCTTCTTTTTTTTTCCCCAACAGGTTGTCCAGAGAGGGTGTGGAGTCTGCCTCCTTTTGGCAATATTCAAAACCTGATCAGATACAACCCTGAGCAAACAGCCCTAGGTGTCCCTGCCTTGAGATGGAGTTTCAACCAGATGATCCAACAGTGCCAGCTTCACCTGTCCTGTGTTTCTGTGACATAGTAACAATGGTGATTATACATTAGCTGCCAGGGTGCACCTAAAACTGTGTGTGGAGTACAAGCCAATTTGGTGCCTGAAAAAAACATCTCTACATCTGTAAATCTATAGGTATGAATATATTATATCTGAAAATAAGTATAGTGAGAAACTGTGATGTAGATTATAGCAGTAATTTGTTTAAATTATTCTTGGAGCTGCGGAAAAGGGTAAAGGCAAAATGCGGGGAAATAAAGAGAAATTGTTACAAGTCTTCACTAAACCAGACACAACCAGCAGTTTGAGTTTATCAGCTGTCATGACAGCAATAAAAATAAAGGATATAATAGGGTATATTTTATCACAAATATTTTCCCTTATATAAGCATTACCATGTAGAAGAGATACTGTCAAAAAGATGCTGATTTCTCCCTTTGTCCTTCAGCATGCCTATATTTTATGAATTTTCAGTTGTGTCACCTGTCCCAAGGCTTCCTTTATGCTGCTTTTTACTATGTACACTTCAAGGAAGATGCCAAAATATCTGAGGGTTTTTTGTGAGATAAATATTTATATATATGTATGTAAATATGAGTCTGTGTGTACATGCTTGTGTGTGAGTATATATATATATATCTCTGTGTGTGTGTATATATATGTATATATATATATATATATATATATGAGAAGCATAATCCTAAATCTTACTGGCCAGCAGCTAGGTAAATTTCTATAAGATACAGACATATACTTTCACATTAAAAAAATTTAAAATGCATAGTTATAGATAATTTATATAACATGTGACAAATTTCTGAATGTTTTCATCATCAGTTCAATTATCTGATTCTTTACTGAATACCAAAAATTTCTTAGCTATAGAAATACTTAATGACAGTGTACCACAGGATAATTGCAATATGTTCAAAAGAATGCTTTTTAGCATGGTTCACTGCAACAAAAGATACATCAAAAAAGCCTTTTCCTTCTCTTTATCCTTTTTAATCTCTACCATACAGTCATTAGGCCAACTTCTCCTTTCCCTTTTTCCACATTTTTATCTTTGTAGTCTGTCTGTCATGTTCTTATGGTCTTTCATCATATAGCATTGCATCCTCTTGCTTTATCTCTTCAGAATCAGGACAGTCAGAACGGAATGTAGCTTTCAAAACAACTTGATAACATCAAAGTTGTACCCCTTTCCTATGAACGCTAGCAAGATATGATTGTGAGATCAACTCCTACAATTTGTGTCAATACTTAATCAGCTACTCGCTCATTAGGTTTTGTTATGCACACAACCAGTGAGCATTAAAGCTGGAATTTCTATGACCTGGGATCTTCAGGTGTAAACCCTGATTTAGAATTGCATCACATGCTTTTAGCTTGCAGTGTACAAGCACTGCTAATTCACCTTGAAAATGGAAAACCTCAACAGAGTGGCATTTGCACTTCCTTTGTCCTTCTTGTCTCTCATCTACGAACATGCAAGTGACACCCTAGCAATTGCAGAGTTCCCCTTACATTCTACACCCCATTCAGAGCTAAAGTCACTTGATACCTGTTTATGGCCTTCCTCCAAATTCCTGGCCCTCCTTTTCATGGCTTGTACATCCTAGGAGCACACTGCTTGAACAGAGAAATGCCAGCTGTCTTTAGAGGGTGCATATAAGCACCCATAATTTGGCTAAGATTCTGCACATTGGCTTTATATGTGTGCACTCTACCTCACCACTAATAGCCAAAGCCACAGCATAGATTAACAAACACAAAAAACTAATGCTTTCACATTTCCAGCAATCTAGGAAATCATCACATAATAATGTGTTCTCTCAGCAGTAAGTGCATGTTTGATGGAAAGCCATGAACAGACAGTCAGTGTTGCAGGAACAGGAAACCAATCAAGTAAGGTCCATATGGATTACCCTGTGAGCACAGTGGGATGCAGAGCAGAGACTATGTGCCATATGGAGTATAGATGGTGAGCCCATCTGGGTGTTTTCTTTACAAAGGAGACCCACAATTTTATTATACCCATTCTGAGCTTCAAATTACAGACATCTTAAAAATGTTTGAATTATTTTTATTTCTACTGTAATTCATTTGTATGTGTATGCAATACACATCACTTGGAAGTGTGTGGGCTTCTGTTATAAAGATCAAACCTCTGCTGGTGAGATTCAACAATGTACACTCAGATTTAAAATTTCCTCGGTAGTCAGTAGCAAAAGATGGCAAAAAGCTCTACTACCATGGGAACAGAACAGGCAGAAAATTATGTAAGAGCACAGCTATGTCCCTAATTCTTTTTAAACTCCAGAGGGGAATTAATCGGCAATTTTTCTCAACTTGCTACCTTTCTTACTCTTACTTTTCTAGTTTCAGTATTTAAGCTTGGTATGTGGACTTTTCCATTCAGCTATGTAGCAAGGAAAAGGGAAGAGGAAGCAAAGATAACTCAGTCATCAAATGCTCTGCAGTGTGCCCCTTGGGTGTCCCACCCTGGGGAATAATAAAACTCCTTATGCAGGAAAAGCCAAAAACATTTTTTATCAGTGACTATCAAGGAGTGTAGCGATAGGACAGACTAGCAGTTATAAACTGAAAGCAGGTAGATTTACATTACAGATTAATAAGAAATTCTTCACTATGCAGACTATGACACCCTGGAACATGCTATCAAGATGGCTGTCCCATCCTTGGAAATGTGCAAGGCCAAGTTGGATGGGGCTTGGAGCAACCTGGTTTAGCAGAAAGCGTCCCTGCCCATGGCAGGAGGTTTGGAACCAAATGATCTTTGGTCTCCAACCCAAACCATTCTGTAATTCTATGATAACATTTTCCTCGAATAATGAAGGAGAATCCTGTATCTCTAAAACCCAAAATGTAATTTTGTACATAGGTTCACAAAAGATGTCCTCTATTTTAATTTCCACTGCAGAAGAATCACACACTTAATTACATGTCTTAGCTGAATTTTTAAAATCAGCATATCAGGAACTCAAGCACTTACCTGATCATGCTCTGAGTCTTATTTAGTGCCTTTTTTGTAGCTGAATAAGGACTTTCCTTCAAAAAGAAACAGGTGTGTTACCTCAGTCACTTCATTAATATAGGGGCTAAAAATATACATTTTCTATTTCAGCCCAAAATATATACAACCTATTTTAAAACATTCAGTTCTTTTAGCTTTATCCTCTTTTCACAAGCTCTACCCACCATCAAAGAGAACAAAGGCCCTGAACCAACCTGGCAATTATTGTACTCATTTACTCCCATAGTTAACCACATAACCCTGTTTCTGTACCTACCTGGTCCACCTTCAAGGATTTACTCAGTTGCTTAGAGACCTGAACACATCCCAAAAAGAATAAAATGGTTTTTTTTGAGTTTTCCAACCAAGAATGTTTGTGTCTGTGATACATACAGTGTCCTGAATTGAACCCATATATCTTCATTCAGAATATGCTAGGACCTTCCTTCATTTTCCAGCCTTAAATTGTTTTTCTGCTTATGGATCAAACTGTATGCAAAACAATTCACCAATTAAATAAAATTGCCGAATGAAACTGTAATATCCAGCTACAAACCTTATTCTGATTTTCAGATGACCAGACTGTTTTTGCCAGTCCAAGGGCAACAAGAACTTTCTGTCTTGCACTTGTCATTTCAATGTGCTTGATAAATTGGACTGGACAGTAACAAGAAGCTGGAGCCTTTGGAATTTGGCTCTGTGAAAACTTCTAATACAGTAGAAGAGTCAAATAGTTGACACTTTTGCAGACATATATCAGAAGAAACAATAGATCTACTTTCAACATGACAGAGTTGCTTCATATATACATAACTGCAAGAACAGTTATACGACTGTAACCTTAAGGTACTGTAAGTTTTGTTTCACAAAAAAAGAGACTTATTTTCTCTTTCATAAAATAAATAATTTTGTAAACTGGAAATAAATTTGTACTGTAATAAGAATATGGACACTGTTCTTATGTACAGGTTTTCTGTAGCAGACGAGACACATCATAGCAATTTAGGACATCTGTATGTGAATATGCATGTTATTTCTATTCTCTTACAAAAGTGACCAGAATACCACAGTAAATCATTTAAATGTGAGTGATTCCACTAAAAGCAGCTGTCATTCTCAAAACCTGGAAAGTAAATTATTTTCTGCAGCTGTACATACTGTTACTGGTTTTGAGAACACTTGATATCCATGCTTTCAATCCTTTAAGCAGATTCTATTGGTCCAAGACTATTCTCTCATCTGTTTCTTGACCCTTAATAAGTGATCTACCTACAGTAAGGTTTTCCTTTATCATTGTTGATTGGATGCAGGCCAGAGGCTTGCAGTTTAGCCTGAATCCTTTGAAGTAACTGAAAATAGACTCTGGTGGGATTTGCATCAAAGACAAGGAATATTCACCATACAATAATTAAAAAGCCCCAATGAGATAGAACACATTTACATGGTAATGCATTTGTACTGCAAGTTAAAATCTGCATGTTTTATGTTTTCCTATAATTTTAATTTCAACTATATTATTTAGTAATTTCTCATGTAAAATATCTTTCCAGAAAGTAGCTTTCAGTTTTACTAAATTTTTCATTAGCATTTGAAATGTCAGGTGACTCTGTCTTTTTTCCTAAAATGTATTTTCATATATAAAACATTTATAGTTTTTTTTTTTTGTTTGTTTTTTGTTTTTTGTTTTTTTTTAAGAAAGTAGCAAAAGTCATTATCATGTTTTTTGTTTGTTTGGAATTTCTGTCCCAGATTTGCTTTTTTTTTTTTTTTCTTTTGTTTTATTTGCTGGGTTTTTTTGTTTGTTTGTTTGTTTGTTTTGTTTTGTTTTTTGGTTGGTTGGTTGGTTTTTTGTTAAACATGGATCTTATTTGCCTTTCTTCATGCCTGGTTAGGTCTATTTACTATCAGAGCTAAATTAACCTGACAAGCTGTCTTACATGAATCTCATTCTACCATCTACAATAAACATCAGCTTGAATTTATGAAGACTTCTCATCTTTTCATACTACTTAAAAAAAAATCATTAAAATATCTTTTGAAAGAAGGGATTTTGCTGAATAGATTGAGTACCAGAACTTTGACTAACATTACTTCAATTAAATAACAGAGACCTAAAACATGACTATCATTAAAGTTGCTTTGGGGTAGACACAGGTCCAACACTGTAACCATCCTCCTGAAAACAGGAATAATTCTTTATTACCTTCTAAAATTTCTACATCTTTAAATCAATATTTACAAGTGAGAAAAAGTATTCATTAAAAAACTATTCTACAACAAAAGTGAGTTGACTAAAATGTATGTGTGAATAGCAGTCTTTTCCTTTCTAGACTAAATGCAGCTTTCAGTCTTTCCAGTCTTTCTATCTGAACTTGCTGGCACTTCCTAGCACTGGGCTATTTATGAGGGCAAAACAGAAAACTGAAGGGAGAAAAAGAAAAAAGTTAAAAAACCCCAACAACAACAAAAGAATATGTACTTTGAAATTTGGCTTGGTTTCTTGCCTGCCTTTGACCATCCACCTTCCAAAATGAAACTGAAGTATTTCGTTAAAGCCTGGAAAACAAGATTTTAAACCAGATTACGGACATTACAAATATTAATTTTGATGACTTCCAAAAGAATTATGAACTCTTCCACTTCTCTCATCAAACAACAAAAAAACCACCAGAAAAAAATCTCACTCCACTTACTATGCAACACTACATAAAACATAGAGCGCTAAAACTATACTTGCTTTTTCCTAGATTTTAGTCCTTCTTTTCTAGCATTCCTTAGAGTAAAGCATTCCAGCTGTGGTAAATATTGCTCAGGCATGGATCTGCAATACATTTTGCACTTTGATATTCATAAGCATACATTTCCTTCCAAGTTGAAGACATTTATCACAGATTGACTGGCAGTTAGAGACACATTTTCTAGAAAAAAACATGCTATACATTTTGCTTTCTTTCCCACTGTTAACTTTCGCTTGTAAGTAGATTATACTCCTTTTGTCTTTATATTTGTGGGATTTTTTCCAATTATTTGTATATCCTTCGACATATCTACTGCAAACTACTAGTCCAGTTCTTTTGCTTATTTTCTTTGGATGAAAATGTGAATCAAATTCTATATCTTTATTCCAATAATTCAGTCCTTCTTCAAAGAGCATCAAAGCTCTCTTTGATCAAATGGAAAGTGATCAAAGACTAGGCTTGTTAGGAAAAAAAAGCCTATACAAAGTGGAGAGTCTAGTGCTTTTTTCACTTTTATCTTAGCTCCCTGCTTTGATTATGCATTTTATTGTATGAAGAAGGTTGATGGTAGAATAAAATAAAACAGAAAATGAGGGCAAATGGAGGTGTAAGTATTACTGAAGTGCTTGACTGCTTCGTGCTCTTGTTTTCAGTGCAGTGCTAGTTTCAGAAGCAAAAAGAGTTATACCTCATTGAGAACTCCATTCTCATGTACATACATAAGTTTCCACCTCAGGTTAAATAGGACTTTAAATTCAAAAAGGATTTGCCAGCATGAAAATAATGACAGCTGCATGTCCCTGATTAACCTAGTACTGCACAGGAGTCCCATGTACTCCAAGAGGATGGTGCAACTGTGTTCTGGTAGTAATTGAGCCATCAGCTGTAGCTCCACGTGTATTTTTGCACTCTGACCACTTGCATTGCAACTGACATGACTTGAGATGCTAATTCAAATATAGAGAGTTTGAGTTAGTACTGAACATGAGACCGCTATGACACTGATAATGAATAAGAAGTTGGGGAGGGGATATTGTTATTTTGATTAATTTGTTAATATTTACTTGGTCTTGAATTAGGACCACACATTTTTTCGAAATTTACCTGAAATCAAAATTTTCATCATATGAACTGTACACAATGCCTAAATGTATATGCTACAAGGAATGTTGTAGGAGAGGATTAAAAGAATCCCTTTAAAATCATAATATCATCATATTTTTCAAGTGTAGGAATTTAAATTGCAGCCTTGGTTTATGCTTTTATATACTTGCCACCTATATCTGTATGCTTTCTTACTATATATTTTATTAAACTATAAACACAGAAATGAAATATTTTTGTATTTCAGGGATATGTGTCAAAACAATGTCTCCAGACAGGCTCAGTCACATTCTGAGAATTAAATGGAAACAAGAAAACACCTGATTTGTAAATCTTTATAATGTTAACGAAATTTAATTTTTTAACAAGTATTACCTACAACATCAAAAATTCATTCAACCCAGATATTCAAAAACAAAAAAATCTTTACACTATTTACACTCAGCATAGAAATTCCCATTTCCTTACTCCCCGCCTCATTTTTCCTCTCACATTTTAGCACCCCGTATCTCCAAATTTCATATCTTTATCTAGTCATCTATTTTTAACCCTGTACATTCACATTTTACCACCTTGACCACCCCTTTAACAGCCATCATAGAACTGATTAATTATATCCTAGGACATTCATCAGTAGGAAACGGTGAATAAAACCAGGTGGGTTTATAGATATTCTGTTGGAGATAGACATTTGCAAGGAAAATTTAGACTCTTTTCTCAGAGGTGTCATGCAAATTGAACTCATCACAGCTTACAAGAGCATTTACTGAAAGAAAAGGTAGGCAGTTAATCCAGCAAAGAAGGTGTACCAAAGAGAGGATTAATGAATGGAAGCTCAAATTAGAAAAACTCAAATTGAAAATGAAGCAGAAATTATTAACCATGTTTTGTATGATTCACTATTGCAATGTATTAGTAAGGAAATTTCAAATTACTGTCCAGTTCTGAATATCTTCCCACTACACCTACTAACTACTTTTTGAGAAAATGGCCTCAATCTAGTCATACCAGTTTTTGGAAAAATTCAGGGATGAGTGGTTTATATGTGAAACACTTTAATATACAGAAGTCTACCAAAGGTATTCATAGGTAGAAAACCCCCGGGGAAAATGTTAATTTGGTAATAAGTGGAGGAAAAAAAAGGGACAGGGGATGTTGAGAAAGCTGAAATGTTTCTTGCACATTTTTGCACCAGTCTTCATAAAAACAGTTAAATGGAAGCATGTAACTGCCTGAAAGATAGTTTAATTAAGGGTAACAAAGAAAGTAGTACAGTGTCAGCCCAGAAAAGGGAAGAAAAAGTTTACAAGGTAATGGCTACATTACAAATTTTCAAAACCTTGAAACATGATGGGCTTTTACCTGAGATACTTAAAGGATGATCTGAAAACTCATAGAATCATTCTCTTTTTTAAATCATCACGGCAGATTTAAATGCCAAAAGAGTGGAAACTAATAAAAATAGTGTTAGCAAATGTAGAAAGTATAGTGCTTATATTAAAAAAACCCAAAAAAACTAAAAAAGTAAGCAAAATGGAACTAAAGAAATATAACCAGTTTGTACTTAGTTCTGAGAAAAAGCTGAAAAAATCATTTACAAATATTTCAGAGGCAATACAGATCATATTCTTCAATGTCATAATACAGGTCCATAAGAAGCCAGAAAGCTCAAATGGATTTAATTTCTAGATGGTAGGTGCAAAACATCTTGGATAATTGTAGATGACTGTAGCTAGAGAGCAGTTAGCATAAGGAAATTCAGAGGACTTGGGGGGTTATACAGAAGCCTATATTTAGTTAGAATCCATTCAATGACTTCATTAATGCCACAGATAATGCGGCAGAGGATGCTTAGTGAACCTGCACGAAGATAAGGGAGATGGTACCTAATTTGCAGGACCATTTACAGGTGAAAAACTGGAAATTTGTGCAAGACATTCCAGTTGTCCAACAGCAGCCAAACAGATATAGGATAAAGGGGACAAGATGCAAAAGAGCCACCTAGGTAGCAGATCTGAGTCTAAATACCTGTCCCTGCTGTAATTATCAGGGGCACCGCCTTCATGTATTGAGCAACCTTGGTTACTGCAGTCTATGAAAGATGGGATTTAACTGGATACAGCTTAGAGAGATGATCAATAGGTGGTCAGAGGTACAGAAAACATGGAAAGAGAAGACTGGACATCTTTTTAACATAAAGACAAAACTGAATGTGGATGTGGGATAGATTTTAATTATTTTAAAAGCTGTGGAACAAAGACAAAATAAGTTATTCCTGCATTACAGTGGCATACAGGACAAGAATAAATAGGCCTCACTTACAATAGAAAAGGCAGGATATTAGGAAAAAATTAGATTAGAAGGACTGATGTGATGGCACAGGTTGAGCAGTAAACTAATGGAATTTCCACTACTGGAACAATTCACAGTCTAGGCAATACCCAGGTCTCCATAAAGCTGAAAATAATATTGTTGATATAGGTGAAACTGATACAGCTGATGTAGTTGATACAAGTGGTAATTCATGAAAAAAACTCAATACATAGGAAAATGATGTTATAGATGTAGAGTCCCATCAAATGCGTTTCAGCTTCCAGAACAGGTTCAGGCTGTGACATCCTTTGTAAGGTCAAATGACATTCTTTCAAACTTCTGCAGCAGGTTAAGCAACACACCTGATTTTCATATGACACTTCCAAAGAAAAGGAACTTTAAAAATAAACCTATAAATTCATATTAAAATATCCAGAAGAAAAGGCATCCATAGGGATAATTTTTCAGCCACATTTCCTAAAGCACTGGATTCACTCATCTATATTTTATTAACGGAAAATAATTTAGTTTGAAACAGTTGAGTTCATTAAAAACTGGTTTAGAATTACTATTCAATAAACCAAGATTTCAGAATTCTTAATAAAACTGGGAAAGTTTGACTTTGAATTTCCAAGTACCAAAACCATAAAGAGTTTATTATGCTTTCCTCTAAGTTTTTTGCTGAAGAATTAAAAGACTTGCAAAGTTGTATATGCATTAACTGCTTGACACAAACCAATTCAGTATGATTGAAGAGATATTCTATGGGGGCTTGCATTAAAAATGCAAATAAGATGAAAAAGGTGCGCAAAGAAGATTAAATGATGACCAAGTGATTTTTTTTCCAAGTACGTACTTGACAATCTAGCAAACTCAATTATTCCTCCCAATCCACATTTCATACTTATATACACATAAAACCCATTGTCTAGTGCCCTCAACGGTTTTTAAAGTTGTTATTTACAGATTTTCGAGTTGACAGTAATGTAGCCATAACTTTTGTTGGACTTCAGTTCATTAGTCTGTTCCTCCCTATGGTAATTTCATTATGTCTTCAACCTGCATTCTAATTCCCACTGCTACAATTAGTTGTGAAATTTAAAGCTACCAGATTGTAAAGTTGTGCTACCTACTACCTACTACCCAAGGGTAATTTAACCATTAATTACTGTAGCACCAACTAACATTCCTCCCATCTAGTGAACAAGATCCATAAACTTTCCTATACCCCTAGGTGAGTACTTTGTTGATCTGAGTCTGAATGTCCACACTAATCTCACAATGAATAACAGGCCTTAAATACACCCTTTAAATTACCAAGTAATTTCAACGGAAATAAAAATAGGAGAGCTGGAATACATATAACACCACAGAAGACTCTCATAGAGAGCAGGACCTCTGTGATTCTGGTTGTTTTTATTTGGCTGCATTTGTCCATGGATGAAAAGCCTGAAGGGGCCATATACTGAATAAACACAAACATAAATTCTGCTGTTGAATTCAGTGGGACTATACTCACAGAGCATAACTCTTTGAGAATTGGATCTTTCAGCAGTCAAAGGTAGGGGAAATAATGGGAAAGCCTCTTGTTCACTGTTCTGATGTCACTGTTCATCGTCAACACACACATAAAGCTTGGGGAGTGGGGGGTTGAGAGGTGCTAGTGACTTGGGTTTAAGCTCTGTCATCTTGTAGTGTTCACAGTCCCACATAATCCATCTCAAGTCTTCAGTTTATAGATAGAAAGTCTAGGAGCAGGAATCAGAAAACCCAGTGTCAGGCTGATCAAGAGGAAGTGATGACTGAGGGTCTTGTATCTCTTGAGTACCTAAATCAGGACACTAATCGGTAGCAGCTGCTTCTATAATGAAATGTAGGGTTTTTTTTCCAGACAGTAAAGTATTTCTTGAACAAAGAACCTCGTGCATTGCTCAGGCTTTTTTTTGGCTTCTAAGATATTTTTTCCTGAAGCATCTTTTCTTTTAAAGGATTTCCTTTGTGTGTAGATATATATGTATATATATACGTGTATATATATATATATAAAATTCCAAGATGCTCTTTCTCTATTAACTGACTGAACTTATTCTTAATTGCCAAAGAAGAACTAAAGGATTTAAATGCAGGAAAGATGCAAAAGGGCATAATTTCTTTACAGCAGAAGAAGAGAAGACTACTAAGCACCTAAGTTGCACTACACAGAACTCACACACTACCACAAAACATTTAATTTTTTATAAAACAATTCACTGCCTTGTGTTTTATTAAAAAAATTATTTTCTCTAAAATTGGAGGCTCATGTACAAGGTCATTCATCAGAGCATTCTGTAGTTTGTTGCCACTTGAGATAATTTTATTTTTCATTCTGTCCCATTAGTGTAGTTTTCTGTTTGACTGTATTAAGCATTGACATTTTCTCTGTAAAGATTTTTTTTCTTCTTCTTTTAGAACTTGATTGGGAAAGTTTCATGGAGTTAATGCAAATTTTATCTCAAGGAATATGTTCTGATTTATATTGTGCTTATTCTGTTGCTGACATTTGGTGACATTTTTCTCTTTTGTTGACAGCTTTGTACTTCATTAAAAAATAGGCTACTCAAGTGAAGGTGATTAATTTGCTTTGTCCAGCCTTTATCATATCCAGCACATAAAGTACTCTTCTTACTGCATTCCTGCATTAGCTTTCCTCTCTGATTGCTTCTTTTCTGCCCTGTGCTTTTCTCTATGCCCCCTTTGTGAAGTATTTCCTCTTTTGTCAGCAGTTGAATCTCTCTTTACTAATTTTTTTAAAAGTTCAGCACTATAGCAGAACATTTTGTAGCTATTTACTTTGAAGCTGTAGGCAAGCAAAGCTTGTAACAGTATGATTTGCAAGTTCCTGTCATAAAAGGTCAAACACCCAGTCTTTCAGTCTTTGTGTTTCTCTTATTAGCATGCCAGAACTGTGATTACTAATCCTTAAAAAATTCTTAGTCCACTGACTAAAATCCAAGATATCTTTTATTCTAATAGCTGCTGCAAAGGTGAACTAGAAGAACAGACTTCTATGCCCAAATGGATGTGAGTAGATCTGCAGCTTCACTGCTAATGGCAGGAAATACAAAATACTACCAAAGAGCTTTCAGGCAGAGATAAATGACCTATCTCACAGTCACCAGAGATTAAACACCTGCCAAGCTGCAAATAGCATTGTCTTACAACTGCAGGATCATAAACAACTGATGTTTATAACAGAATTTTTAAAAGGTGTTAAAGTCTGAGAATTAGACAATAAAAGTAATTGCATCTTAGTTATTGAAAATTAAAAGCTTTAAGGCTAAATTTTCCAGAGGTGCTATACTTTTTCTTCTTAACCAATGCTAGATTTCAGAATTATTTTGGTGGGGAGAGGGAAGATGCCAATTTAAGTTATGAGTGCTAAGGAATAAAAGAAATTATGTTTCCTGAAAGCAAAGACTTAGCAATACAGCTGGTATTCTGGACCATGTTTTTAAATTTTTAACCAATGGTTTTGCAGTTTCAACTTTCATACTCAATTCAGAGTAATGGTCTCCTGTGATGTACATCAGAGAGAAACAAAAAAAAAAAAATTGGAAAGTAACTGGATTTCATCTATTATTAAAATTTTACAACATTTTCCAGCTCTTGGCAAAGTGGAAGGTATCCAGGTGGGGCTGTGGAGGGCTTCTGTGGGAGGAGCCAGGGGTTGCTCAGTGCCAGACACAATCAGGTGCAATCAGCTCCAATGGACCCACAACAGGACACAAATGAACACATCAGCAAAGCTGATGACACCTCCATGAAAACATATTTTTAAAAATTCATAAAATGCCAGACAGTGAGAGGAGGGGAAAAAGGAGTGAGAAACAAGAGAGAGAAAACTGACATCAGAAAAGGAGGAGCTCTGATATCTCCCCTGCAACTTGTGAAGGGTCCACGCTGGAGCACAGAAGTGTCAGGAGGAAGGAGCAATACACAGGAGCAAAGAAACTGCCATGTGCTGATGTAAACTCCTGCACCACTTGGAGCAGGGTTAGAAGAGCCAGAAATGAAAGAATGATACAGAGCGTAGGAAAAGGGGTCAGGGCAGACTTAGGGTGAAAGGTGTTGTTTTAACAGTTTTCTGTTTTCCACTACCCAAATTAATAAATGTCTGTTTTAATTAGGAGTAGGTTACATTGTCTTTTCCCAATTGAGCCTGTTTTGCTTGTGACAGTAACTGATAAGCAATCTCCCTGCCTTTATCCTGACCCATGAACTTTCTCCCTACTGTTCTTCCTCTTTTCTCCTCTCTACCCTGCTGAGGAGAGGGAGTAAGCAATAGGCCAAGTAGATGTTTGACTCTTAGGCAGGACCAACCCACCACAATGGGTAGTGGTCCTGAAGTGGAGCAAGAAACTCTGAACGCACAGAAAAGCATGATTCAAATATTGGGTTTATAGAAAAAGTGAAACAAAATGAGCCATCTGTCTTAAGTATAATTTTCCAGTATATATATGTGCACATGTACTTTCACACACAGGCTCCTCTCATCCATGGATTTGATAATCATTTCTAAATGAAGACTCGAATCTTCATTTGAGCAATCAACAATCTCCTTTTTCTAAACACAACCAGATTGCTTCAATTTCCTAAAAGTACTGAACAGTAGGTACACAGCATCTTTCCATGCTTATCATCTTTCCATGCTTATCATTTTTACAGCTCAGAAAATGAGGATAAAAACTGTAACATTTCTGAGTTTGTAGAATACTACCATTCTAACCTAGTGTAACTAAATTTTAAAATGTGCATCTCTGTGTGTCTCCTACTGTGGATTTACAGGCCTAATAGGCAATGAAAATAGATTAGAAAATTGAGTATGCTGCTCAATATTTGGTCTCTGTTTTTTATTTCTGTTGCTTGTTTATTTAAATAATTTCCTGAATTTGAATCATTTTTATATGTTTATATTTTGGGTTATATTTTCCTGTGCTTTCTCAGTTTCTGGAATGCTAATAGCTCTGAAAATGGCAGCACCCATGTGCCTTGTGCTCCTGTCTGTAGCAGCAGTGGTAATACTGCATGTTTGTCAGCATGAAAATAAATCCCACAATAGGCTTGTTCAGTCAGATTTTGACACAAACAACTGACACTGAAAACAACATGCAGCTTGGTTTTGACTTAAACAATAATTTCCAATAGAATGGTTATTTTCTTACTTGTGTAAGCTCCCCTTTTGAGTAACAGCATACCTTCTGTGAAGCTTCTGGCAACTGAAGAACATACAGGTACCAATCTCAGTCTCCTCTGCTGGTTATCACCATTTCTGGAATACATAAAAGAAAAATATCTCTGTGATATTGTTGAATATCTTTCTTACTCCAGCAAAGTGGAAGAAAAAGGAGATGTTGAAGACCTATATTTTGGGCCTTCTAGAAATGAAGACACACTGCCATCCAACAAGACACTGAAAGCATCAGGAAATAAAAAATCTGTCAGAAGTTCTGCTTCTACCATTTCATGACAAGGCTATGAAGCTATTGCCCAAGATTTTCCCATCCACTGACATTACATTGACAATTTAACATTCCTCTGCTGTGGGACAAGGTCAGTTATTGATAATCTGTCCCCATGATTTGTCCCTTGACAAATATCCTATATGTCCAAATATCCTATAATGTCAAAAGACAAATGTCCCTAACTAAAATTTTTGCAATGGGCATAATTAACATACTCAGCCATTAACGCATCCATAGCTTCAGTCATGTTCTCTAACATCTACTTGCTGCTCAACCCTGTCAGCAAGAGGAGGTGCTGGCAATCTAAGGCTGTGCTGGTAAAGTGAGTGCTTTCCCCCACACTAACCTCTGTACCTACATGTACATTCTCACTCTGAAGATGAACTCTGAAATAATGCTGTTCTCTTTGCTAGTTTGGGATACAAATTGCATCCTAGATCTATGATCACATGAAGGTCAAAGACCCCAGACATATAATGAATTGTCCAATGCTAGTAAAAAAAAAATACCAACCAAAAAACCTGCAGTAAAAAAGGACTTTGTAGAGATATTGTGAGGATAAATTGATGACTGGAACATGCAATTGCTTTACACTCTCTTTAGCTTTAATTTTGTTTCTGTTTTCTCGTGGGAAGCAGAAATTATATCCCTGGCTACCATTTAAGTGACATTTTGCAGATCATATAAAGTTATATAAAAAACTTATAAAGTACACTTTTGGAATAGGTTTAATTCAGGCTTGATCCATTCCAAAAAAATTGCACTCTCTCCATAAATCATGATTTATAACTTTTCCCATTAAACCGTAAGGTTTCCACAACAGCTGTCTGGTTTTAATTGCACAGCCTTTTCCAAATTAAAGCATTAAAACTTGCTTGTTTTCTACTAATGTATGTTTAAACTGATCTTTATTTTTGCAATATTGAATAAAAGCCATCATACTGAAGAAATATCCAATATTTACATATTTATAATGCCAAGGGTCATTCTAACGACAATTAATCACAAGAATTTTCATTTTATGGTACTGCTTACATTGTGTTAGAATTAAATTGTCACAGGCAGTGGAATTAAAAAAGAAAATTGAACAGAATTAATTTTTGTGATAATTCTAAAAAAATTGTGTTAGGCTGGATGGTATTTTAACTGTTTGGAAAGAGAGAATTAATCTCTCCAAAGTAAGCAAAATTCTTTTAAGCCAGAAGTTGGGACCTCTAAAGGGTAATATGTTTAAATCTTCTCTTGATTTACACTCTGAGTGTGTTTATATAACTACAATCTGAGAAATATCCTAGTAACATCAGTTACATTAATAGGGTTAAATGAGCTAAAAAATGCCAGATTCACATCTTAGAATCAGTATAAATTTGGTCCGGTGTTTCTTAACTTTGGAGATTTATTAAAAAACAGAAAACACAACTCTCTGCTACACCATCTATAGAATAATATTTCCTAGGCCAGAGCCTCAACAGATTTATTTTACTTCTGGGGCACACAAGACCATGTTTCAATTCATGTCTAAAATTATCTGTACACTGTCATTAATTACAAACATTGAATTTGCATGTGTGTCCTCTACCTTATTCTTGTTCCTCAGCAGTAATCCAAATTAACTGCATCACTCTGATCAAATATGCCAGCCATCCAAAGTGATCATATGCATCTGACTTTTCTCTTTTTTTTTTGGGAGGGTGGTGGTTGTTTTTTTTCTTGACTACCAAATGGCAAGTGAAGTAACAGTACATTAGAATAAATCTTATGCAAGCAATTTATTCACAAGTTATTTAACTAACTGGGCATCTCATGGGCCAGCTAGCATTATTGTGCTTAAGTAAGGGAACAGTGTAGTACAAGAATATCCTTGGGATGATACAGGACAGTGGTTTGATGTGCTCTTTTAGGCTGCATCACTGTTGGGTTAAGACTGTACTGTTCTCCACTCCTCGTCACTCTTTCCTTCCCTTCCCATCAACATTCCCTCAGGTCTATTGGCTTAACCTGGCTATCAGCACTCAGCACTAGCATAAGCTAATAGTAGGGGTGTTGTCTAACCCAGATAATTTTACAGAAGCAAATTAGTAGTGAGTGGGTGCACTCCTAGGTCAGCAAGTAAATTGTGATAACTCTGACAAGGTGTTGATAATTCTCACAGATGATGATGTCATAGAAGAAGCTATTAACCAACTTTTTAAACAGCTGAGCTGCATCTGGAACAATGCATCTGACTGCAAACTCAGACATATTGTGAGTTAGCTATTTTGAGAATAGCTGTCAGATGCAACTAGAGATTGCAAAGGGTCACATATGTTCATTATAGATAATACATTATTGTCCCACCAGATAATGCAGTTATTTATCTTTCTTTTTAATTATTCATTTGTTGGACATTCATTATAAAATTAACTTAGCTTTTTTGTTTTCAAACAATTCCAGGGTCAGTCCTGAGAGTCTCATATATATTTTTTGAATATTCATTCTTCAAAGATGAAAAGACTAGTAGTTTCTAAAGCATTAATATTAATAAAGTATTTTATTACATAAGTGTCAACGTTATATGGTTTGACTCTAACTAAAAAGTGATTTATAATCAGAAAGGCTTTAAGTTTTGGGATTTTTTCACTTTGTCCTTCAGTCATTAACCGTTCTAGTGCTAAATGACACAGATGCTGTAAGTTGTATATTATTTTTGTATTTCAGTCTAGACAAATGGCTGGAAAAGGAAGCAGCTGTATTTTTTCTGAAAGCCTGAAGGCACTGTTTCTTAGATAGCAAAAATTCTTATGATAGACAGGTTCAGATTTTAGGGACAGTCCTACAAACTGTTGCAGCAACAAATGAGCTTGGATTCACCTACAGACCACTTAATATCAAAGAATATAAAGACATTAGAATTACTTTGTGACATAATGAGAGTTTTCAACTTCCTCTCAGTGTAAGCACTACTTGTGAACAATTTATTAAATCATAAATGGTTTAAAGGAAATCAAAAGTAATTTGAGATTAACAGCAAATTTTTTTACACAATCTGATCTCAAAGATTTTATGAATGATTGGAGTGCTTGAAAAAGGATGCACATACACTCTTTCTGTTCTAGAAGGATCTTGCAGCCAGGAAGCCAACCATTCCTTGGGCTGCATCCAAAGCAGCATAGGTAGCAGGGGAGGGAGGAGATTCTCCCCCTCTGCTCTGCTCTGATGAAGTTCCACCTGCAATGCTGCATCCAGCTCTGGGGCCCCCAGCACAGGGAGAACATGGATATGTTGGAGCAAGTCCAGAGCAGTCCAAGATGATTAGAGGGATGGAGCACCTCTCCCATGAGGAAAGACTAAGAGAGAAGAGAAAGTTTCAGGAAGACCTTATTGCAGCCTTACAGCATCTAAAGGAGGCTCATAAAAGAGATGGGTAGAAACATTTCAGCAAACTCTGTTGCAAAGGTTAATGGTTTTAAACTAAAGTAGGGTAGATTCAGGCTACATCTAAGGAGAAAAATTTTTACAATGAGGGTGGTGGAACATTGACACAGGTTCCCAGAGAGGTGATAGATGTCTTCACACTAGGAACATTGAGTCCGACTGGATAGGGCTCTGAGCAACCTGATCTAGTTGAAGATGTCCCTGCTCATTGCAGGAGGGTTGTTTTAGATAAACTTTAAAGGCCACTTTCAACCCAAACTCTTCTATGATCTATCCAATTTGCTATTGGATTAAATAAAAATATCTTCTCTGAGGTCAGTTGCTGATGAGACGGCACAGACCTAAGCATTTTGATCTTAATGTTACTTTTCTTCAAGTCTAAGTATGAAGAATTTGGATGCTATAGAAATATCATTCTGAGAAATTTGTGAATTACACACAATAGGACTGGAAGGGATTATAACCTTTCTGGGAAAAACAGGTTAATGAGAAACTACAGAGCAAGTTATGAAAAACTATAGAAAAGTAAAGTCTTCTTTTATGCAATGAAGCAGCAATTGTGATGAAAGAAATCCATCTTTATGAGAAATTTAATGAGATAAACAGTGGCACTAATACTGTGTTAAGGCTATAACTGCATGGTGTAATGACCACTGGGTAAAGTACTGCATTTTAAATTGAATGTGCTGGTTAAAATCCACATGGTATAGGAATTGTTATACAGTGTAAGAGGAAAAGTGGGAATTTCAGAATACCACAACCAGTGAAACTTGTGGTGTAAAAGAGGAAACAATATAGAAGTTAAAATAGATTCATAAACGTATTATTGCTGAGACTGTCTAGATTACATATTGATGGAGTAGCATAATGACTTAAAATTCTGGCTTTTACTGAGAAAATATATGAAATAACATAAAATTCCATCTGCCCAACCAGAATAAGCATTCTTCAAGAATCATCCTTGATTTTCAATATTGCTTGGGCATTTTCAACTGTAAACCTTATGTGCTTTAGAAGATGTAACTTTAAAATTATTTTCTTCTGAAACAGTCCTCAATCCTCAAATTAATGTAAAGATCAGCAGGTTCAAGACATCCAATTGGACATTTAGGGTGATTAAAAAGACAGTTGCTGATGTGCAATAATTACATACATTATCTGAATTGCATCTTGTGTAGGCCATTTGTGAAGTTACCCAAACTGTTTAAGCATCTTTCTTTAGTGAACCTTCCAATTTGTACAAGCACAAGCTTTTTGCAATTAAATGAAAAGAAGAGAACATTTGGATCTGCATACGAACAGATGAAAGAGGAATCTGGAAGGGTAATGCTTGGCATAGTTATAAACTCACGGATGATAAAGCTGCAGTAGTGAGGATATCGTGAGATACAGCCAACTGACAAAGCAGTGGAATAAGACATAAAATTTTATGTTATAAACAAAAAGACAGCGTATGAGAACATGAGGAGGGCATAAAACAAAGATTGGAAAAAAAGTTAAGGCCTCGGTGCTTTGTAAGAGTAGTAGATGTACATTTTTTCTACCTGAATAAAATGTCACTGTAGATCATGAGGTCCTGAATACTGTGTTGGATTCTAGACAAGCTCACAAAACTGTCATCAGAAGAATTTCCTTCACACATATACAGGCAGAGTATTTGCAACATATTTGGTAGTGATTGCAAATAAAACATCAGCAAAAATACAGAACCTGAGTTCACTGCTGTAAGACAGAAAATAAAGTATAGAAAATGATTTAACCATTTTACTAACTGGAATTACATATACAAACTTGAACAGCAGAAGAGATTCCTCTTATCTAAAATCTACTTTGCAGAGAGAGAAGTAAATCTTTCTCTTTTCATTGGCATTTTAATTTTGTACTTTGCTCTACTTTGCTCTCTATAGATAGCATGCATGCACCCTAAAACCCTCTGTCATGTGCTTGTCTTTTAAATACTAATTCAAACCAACATAAAATCTGCTCAAGAGGAGCCCTCTGTATCTTTACTTCCACCATAATATAAATTCTCATGTGTATATTTGTATATGAACATGTATCTTGTGGTTAATAGGCCAGAAAAGGACCGGGAATAATTTTGTATAGAAGTAGTTATTAGATATCAAAAATCATGGATAATAAATACTAAAACACTAATGAATAACTAAACCTAGTGGTAGACTTGCCTTGTATAAGATCAACACTTTGGAAGAAAGAATTTTCCATCTACTAATTGTTGAATATTATCGTTTTGAGCAACAAAATAATTCATACAAAGCAACCTGTTCATGAAGAGAAGAGAACTCACTAAATAAAATACTTTTAAATGATCATTTAACTCACTCATATATGATTGTCTTCTAGGATTTCATATTTGGAAATCTTATCTAATGAAGTTTTATCATTATCACTTTGTAGTGATTGAATACCCATAATCCTCATATTTGTGCAGATCCCTAGTCTCCCCATTTCTATTAAAAGCAGGGTTCTAATGAACCTCATGAGGTGTCACTAGGTAATTACCACTCACAGTCTGAAATGAAGTTCAGTTCCAAGCCATTTGCATTTATGTGCTAAAACTAAATTATTAATGTGGATTTTTACACATTTTAAGTTTAATTTTTCAGTCTAATGATACCATAAATTTCAAGCTTTCAAAAATATTCCTTATTCTCTTATTTAATTCAATATGTAATTGATAACATGCTTTTGCTACAGATGGAGAGGCCTTTTCAAATTTGAATTAATTTGGTGTTTTGCTGGGTTAGTAGATTAAGTGCTATAGATTGCCTGATGTTCACTACGTTAAATCTTAGCTTTCAAATTAATGGAATGAAATTTTGGAAATTCGCAACATCAAAAATATTTTTTGCAAAGGTGATAGCTATATTTTCTGCCCTTATTGGATGACTCCCACTAAGTGGTAACACCTGGGAACAGTCAAAGGCAAAATTCTACCACACAAAAGTGAATAAACTCCAAGTTCATTTGCATATTCATTTTATATAATGTATTCAAGAATAATAATACACCATTTTAAAGAAGTGGATATGTTATGTTTAGCTAGTGGTACAAACACCCCAAGCAAAAAGTCTACAATAGGTTAACAGGTTTATCTTTAAAGTTCAAGGTAATGTACCAAGTTGTGAACACCAGACTGACACACTGTTTTCAGTGAGAGACTTTTGGGAGGAAATAAAAGAATTCCAAACCAAAAAGAACTTTACAAATAGCCACACACGTAATTTTAACTTGTTTAAGTCCAGTACTGTTTCCTCAAACCTTGCACAAGTAGATCTGTCACTCATATATCTGTCAGTGAAATTAATGACCACCAAGATGGGTGGTCATTAAATGCCAAACACCAACAATCCCAAACTCTTTCTAAGCAGTATTCAGCACTTTTGAAGAATGCTATTTTCTCTGCCTTATATGAATATTCCTCTAGTATTCCGCTCTTCTGAGCTAGGAAGGGTAAGCATATATCATTACCTTGGCTATCTCAGCTTTCTCTACCAGTTTCTACCAACATGTTTTATTGAAAATGATGAGGGGTACAAAAGTGTTTCCTGCTTCATAGTGTCACTCATAAATGCCTAGCTCTCCAGTACGCCTACTACTACACACAGTGTATATTTTAGGGCTATTTTATCTATCACTATTCAGAGATCAACTCACAAATCTTTATACTAATATGTTACAGTATTTATTTCACAAAGCAATTGCTTGATATTCAGTATTGTCATATTTTGCCCTTGACAGAAGAGAGGAGCTATCATTGAGAAAATGTTAATGCTAATTGCTATATCCAGTTAGAAAATCTACAAAGAAAAATTGTCTCAAAAATACTCACAGTTACAATTGCAGTTTAAAAAATTGCCATTGATGATTACAGTTAAAATATACAAATCCCCTGGTTCAAGTTTTCTAGTCATGGGGGTATAAAACTCAGGGTAATGCCTCATTTTTGCTCCATAATATCTGTGACAAGCTATAATGCATCACTGACAATCTAGTGATTCATGAAATGAAACTCCTTCCTGTTTACATCGATGTAGACATTCCCTGGGGATTCTTCACAAAACACCTGTCCAGTTGTATAGCATGCAAAGCAGGAGATGTTTACTATCTTATGAAATTATCTTATTTCTTTTTTTTTTCCTTTTTTCAGAAGCACTAGGCTTAGATAAATTTCAGTATCTATTTCATAATCTGTCACCAGAATTTAAATATTCTCTCAGTGGGTGGAAACAGCAGACTGATAACCTCAGCATTGATGTTCTCTACAACTCAGTGAAAGACATGCAGCATCACACATAATTCAAAAAGTTGCTTTGCATTTATTTCACCAGCCTCTCCAGATTCTCTTAAAAAAAACCCCTCTTTTACCTTTGGCAGAACTATACTTCTGAAGCACAGATCACACATATAAAACTAAAAGCATACTATCTGATCCTAACCCAGAGAATTCAGAGACCTACTTGGCTTCCTGTAAGCAGCATGGAAATGAATTAGCCACCTGCTGAGAATAATCCTAATGCACTAGCTGTGAGGAGGAAGGGAGGAAAGCAGTCTGGAGCAAACCAATGGAGAATTATAAACCCATGCATGTATCTAACTTCCTACCCTGCCTTATAGTGTGGTGCCTCTGTTCACTTGGAATGAAATCACTGCTCCATGCTGAGTCTCTGCTGAATTTCTTCTGACTGAGGAGATGCTGCAGCACAGTATCCTGCAGCTCCACCAGCAACACCCAGTAGGTGGGACCATACCACAACACTGCATCACTCACAGATTGTGTGGCACTTGCTGCTGCATCTATCTCATTTAGAAAACACTTATTAGATTTGGTTTCTCAAGCTACTGTAGTCCTTCTCTGGGTAGGCTTTGGATAGTTGGTGGGTCTCATTCTTCAGAGGGGAGCAGTTTTGGATCTGCATGCAGAGCATACCAGGGCTCGTGCACACTCCAGGTCAGAAGGAGATACCTCACAAATGGAAGCATCAGTGAGTAATTTTTATTTTAGGAGGTTAGCACATGCATAAACTCCTTTAGATGTTTTGGCCCCTTGCCAGGTTCTGTGCTGTCTAGAGGAGATGAAGTGTTGTACAGTTGAACAATCTAGTTCACAATATATGCACTGCATAAATTGTGCCCTATGTATGCTGTACAGCTGACCAACTCTCATAACTCATTAAAAAATAGAAAGAGATAATTAAAGTTTCTGCCCACTTTTCATTTCTAGGGAGTGTTCTCTCAACAATGCTTGAATAACTGACTGAATTGAGAGCAGTTTTACTTCTGAAAATTGTAGAGATGGAATGATTGCAAATAAATTATATTAGACACTACTGTTTTTTTCCAGCTCAAGAGCTCTTGCATTGTTTCACAGCCCTGTGAAATAGCTGAGAATACATTCTTCAGTGCAATGGGACTACTCTTTATAATTGTGACAGTACTTGGCCCAGAGGGATAAATTTATGGTAAAAACATTATTTCACTGAAAATTAAAATTTATGTTTCTTTGAAACAGAAAGAAGTATCAGCATATTTGTACCATGACAATCTGTCTCTGAGCTACCTATATTCCATGGACAGTAAATTAAAATATCAGGAATATAGCCAAAGACAGATAAATTTCCCTTCCACATTGGTACTAATGCCCAGTATGGAAGATGATCAATAATGTAACACAAATTACTTTATCCCCCACACAGAGACGTATTTGAACATTTCCATTAATCTGTTTCATTGCACAAAGCACAAAACCACTCTCTTCCCAAAGCATAAGCCGCTACATCAGTTTTGTGATGAGAAGTATCCCTAAATCCACAATAACATTCAAAGCAAAGCTGTAATTTGTTAGGATTTGGGTGAGTAATTATATATAGATTTAAAATTATGTGATAACTTTCATACTTTAAGGAAATCCAACTTTGGGTTTCAATTCATAGAATTATAGGCTTAAACAAAATATTTTATATAGGACTTCACTGATTTTTTTTCTTCTTGTAAAGACCTTACAAATAAGTAAGGACTGAGAAGAGCAACACTTAAAGAAGATACTACACTTCCCAGAGTTTAAAACATGTCATTTTTAAATGTATTAAACAATTTACAGTTAAAAAAACTTACTGAAATTTGGTGTGCTATATGCAAACACAAATTCATTTGGACTTTTTGGAAAAAAAAAAATAGTAATTAACATATTTTTCAGAATTCCCTACAAAAGAAACAGCTATGCTTTGTCCAGGAAGTCACCATGATTCTAGTAAGTATGCAAGCCATGTTGTAACTAGAAAAAGGCAAAATACTTATTCTTGGTATGACTGAGAAATATGATGATATTCAGTTTTCTCTTTTGTGTAACTTTGGAAAGCTCTTATAAAATACATTGATTCACAGTGCAGACAACAGCTATCACAGGAACTTTTTTAATCACCTAAATAATTATTATTTTATACATTACAGAAACCTTCACTTGTAATTTTATCTTAGAGAAAATATATGTTATAAAAATTCAACAATCACGAGATTAAGCTACAAAAGCTCTGCTGAAGGAGTACCATTAACTAGTTTGGAAGAGAGAAAGGGAAAATACCTGGCTTGCCAGCCATGAGCAAGGGGATATTGTGCCTAAACTTGAGGAAATGATCAATAATGGGATCCTTTAATCAGCTTCAGGAGGTGTTGTGGCTGCAAAGAACCACCTGAAATGTTTCTACAATAATGCAGGCAGAGTGAGGAACAAACAAGACAAGCTCCAAGCTTTGGCCCAGATATTTGCTATCACCTGCATAAGAGAAACCCGATGGGAGAGTCCTGTGATCAGAGTGCCCTGTTGGATTGTTACAGGCTGTTCTGGAGGGATACACAGGACAGAACACGGGCAGGCATGGCTCTGTGTGTAATGGAAGGGACAGAATGTATGGAGCTCACAGCAGGCATTGGCACAGTTGAGAGCCACAGCTGAGAGATTCAAGGGGCAAACAAATAATGTGGATGTCACAGTGGTAGTCTACTACAGCTCTCCAATTCAGAATGCTGATGTCAAAAAATTATTTTTTGAGGAATCAGGAGACACTTCCAAATCAACTGCTCTTGTCCTTATGGGGGACTTCAGCTTGTCAGAAATCAACTGGGAGCATCACACAGCTGGTACAACTTAGGGCAGAAGATTCCTAAAAAATCTGTCACGTATGCAGTGCAATGTTTCTGCATCATGTTGAAGTTTTTGATAAGTGTTTCTGTAGCTCTCTGAAAATAACTCACCTTGTAGAAGCTAAATCATTCCTTTTGGTCACTGCAGTACTGCTTTATCACCTTGAATAAGTGTTTTTCTGATCCTGTTCCTGCAAGTTACACTGTTCCCATGAGCTTGTCTATAGATTTCTTGCTGTTATGGTGTAAGTTATTTTTCTAAATAGAAACTGAGAGAAACTATTTATTTATTTTGGGTTTAGAAAAATCAAAACTATGTCAACTCTGCAGAGAATGGCCTAGAATACATGTAAAATAAGTACAATGACACTGAAAGCTTTTAAAGTGCTGTATCTGAAATTACAGTAAAGACTCAGAACCCTACACTAAGATTTTTTTCCCTTAGGTTTGGATTATGTACGATCAAACTCAGCTAGTATATAAACATGTGGAAGTCAGTAATACTTTCAATAAGAATTTCACTTCCATTCTGGCTTGATGTGGCTTATTATCTCTATGAGCAGAAGTTTACTATAGGTGGAAGCAGCCAACTCAAATAACTTTTAATTATGTTTTTCTTTTAAACTATCCTGTTTCTAAAGAAAAAGTATATTCTAATGTCCCTAGTCAAATTATTTAAGATTCAATTTCCTATTATTATTATCCATACAATATTTCAGCTTTGGATGCATTTCGGTGTCTCATCCTTCCTTATTTTGTTGCAACTATACAAACATCTGTACAGATGTAGTTAAAATCAAAAGATTGTTATTTATAATGGGTGAAGGTGTTGAGCTCAATATGAATCGATCTTAGATCTCCTGAAATTTATAGCACTGCAATATATATGGTGATTCCATAAACTATTACTGTTTCAGAAACCTTAACAGCATATTTGCCCACCTATTAATCAGCACAACTATTAAAAAGTTATTTGTTATTTCTTTGTAGCAAAAATATTACTGGAGTACTCAAAACAGAAAAAATCATGATTCCTCAGGAACCTTATCTTGGACCTTCTGTCTTTTCCAAACTGTAAAAGTTCTCACACTTATTGCGTATTCAAGAAAAATGCATGCACAGGCCTGCAACATCACATACATCCAAAGAAAAAACTTGATTTGAAGAGGGACACCATGTGAATCCTTTAGAGGACCAGCATTTACATTTTTTTTTCCTAAGTTAGCATTGACTAGTGTTTTCACATGGCAAGACCAATATAGTAAAACATCTATGAATTTCAGTTTCAGAAGAGACAAATCTTCCTGTTAAATGCAGAAACATTCATAATCTTATACAGAGTCAAGGACGAAAAAATGTGCCAGCTACTGCACATTTGCCTACTGAGCAGAAGTTTGTCATTTATAAACAATTATAAATAAATTCATTTGTTGTAAACAGTGTTTGCTACAATCACCAGGCAGAGAAATTCACAATGTTAAGGTCTGTGAGCTACTAATTGAACCACTGACAGCTCTACTTGTAGGAAAAAACCAACCACAAAAACAAATGGAAAATATTTATCTATCTACATATTGTTGTTGCCTAAAGAGCATTCCACCAAATGGACACTTCTCTCCACTTATTACAGCCCATTCCAGACTCATCTCTTTTACAGCTTCTATCTTGTGTTATATCAGACAAAGATGATTGTTTTCTTCTGATGAGAGGACAATAGAATAATAGAATCATACAGCAGTTTCTTTAAAAACTCCACCTTCTTGTTACTTTTTATCATTTTGGGAATAAAATTGTACCCCCATATATGGAACTAAAAGTAGTGTAGATCATTTGATTTTTGTACTGCACTGGTGCTACTACAGTGGCTACAAAAGCATAAAAATATTTGTAAGGACATTGATATTGGAAAACGTGCTTTTGTGAGAAAGTGCATAAGACAGAGAATATGGTTTATTTGAGGGATTTCGTAAAGAACTGCCCGTGGATAATTTTATAAATCTGTCTCTAGGGATTTACAATCTTTATCCTCCTTTTGCTTCTACCCTCCACTTCAGAATAACCCTTTAAGGCTTCTAACTATTCAATTTCCATGCCACTTTGCTCTCTCTTTTTCAGAAACATGATATACTACAGCTCAAATGCAACCCTTCTGTTACTTGGATTAAGGTAGAGAACCCAGACATATTGCAAAATGAAACAAACAAAATATTGACTGCGTGTTGGCTTGGCTTTTTTCCAATATTTTGTGAGGCAATTGAGAACAAACTGTACATCTTGGCACCTAGAGTAAGAAGCTGCAAACTCCTGTTTCATCCCCTGCTCCTTCCTAACTGGGAGTGCTCTGTGAGTGCTTCCTAGAATACAGTTCAGCATGTTTCTAAAAATAACCAAGAAAGGAACGGTAACAAAAGGCTTCACCCAAAACACTTGGAGTCAGTGAAAAGTCCCTCAGCAACTACAATTTTTGTATCACACCAGAAAGGCTCTACCTATACCAAGCAATGAATTTATCTAGCACCTAGCACAATCCCATTTGAAGTAATAATAGCTCAAATAACTACTTAAATATCTAGGGTGAAATTCATGCTTCAAAAATTTTAATTCTAACTGTAATTAAAATTGTTATATGCTACAGTATAATTTAACAATGGTTAATATGTATTTCTGTCACTGTAAGAGCCTTCAGATCATTTATTGCTTTTGAATAGAGGATGCCCAATACAAAATGGCATATAATCACTTGTGTATCCTCTCACTAATTTGGCATCAATAACTCAATACAGAAGAAGGCAGAGATGAGTGCAAACTCTGTCATGCAATAAGGAAAATAGAATTCTATTGTTTTCCATTTTAATATTTGATTTATCAGGTTTGCTGATTCCTTTTAATTTTGGCTTAACTAGTCAAGGAAATGTGATGATGAGCAGCACAATACAAAGCATCACCTTCTTTGTTATCAAAGGATGCACAGGAAGCAGAGGGGAGGTATGACCAACCTCTCTCTAGCACTAGCAATATTTATTTAGCTGTAGTTATATGTTATTGTGATACAGTATGGTGAAATACAACAGGTAAAGTCAAAATTTTCTGGATTCTTTTATTTCTATTCCTTTTTCCCCATTTATGTGTGTGTACCAGCAAGAATGCCTTCAAATTAAAACACAAACACAATGTGTCACTGTCTTTCTTTTCTTTTTTTTTTTTTTTCTTTTCGGATAAATAATGTTTCTATTTTCTTATCTCTGCCTCCATTTATTTAACAATTATTATCCTTGTTGAAATAGTAAAATGGCATTGCTAATATCATTGGATTTTAAAGTGCACTTTTCTTGTTTAGTTGTAAAGTGTGTTTTTAAAATATCTATAAAATATCTCTCTTTTTTTGTCTAGTTGTGCAGGCAGGTGATTGGGTGACTCTAGTCCCTTTGCAGAAAGTCCACATTTTCTGAGGGACAGTGTCAGATTTATGCCTCTAGAGAAATCAAATTATATTTTAAGGTGGTGATTTTTCTCTATTGCCTGCATATAAATCAGAATAACATAAAATTATTTTCCTAAAATATTGTAATTTAAGAATTTTAAAAGTGTTATGGGGAAGAAAAAAAGAGCGAACTTTAAATTATTGAACAAATTATACAAACCACATGTAGGGACTATTTTCCAAAGGGCAATTTTATGTAGGGAGCAGACATTCAGCCATTCAGGCTGGGCCATACAGACAAAAAAAATGTAACTTTCCAAAGACAATTTAGCACTTGGGCATCATTCCTCTCTTGAAATATGCTCGTAATCCTCAGTGGAAAATGAATACTTAGTCAATGACCTTTTCAAAATCCTCTCCTGCAATATATGCTTTTACTGTTCTGCTCATGATATTAGGTGGAAAAAGCTTCTGACCTAACCGCTCTCCTCTGGAAATGCTGATTCAGCAAAACGGGAATCAGCTGATTTCCAGTTCTTGAGGCAATGCTGACTCACGTCTTGCCAGCCACCAACCTCCTCATGCTAGAAACACACACAAAATGTGGGGATCCTTGACTTCATGGAGTCCAAACAACTTCTTTCATGGTGTTTTGGGAAGACATGGCTTCTGTGGGAGGTGCCCCTGGGGAAAACAGCTCAGGATGCCCTGGGAGACCGCATTTGTTTAAGTCAGAGTGAGAGGGCAAGACATTTTCCCAGAGTTCCCTGCTTCCCCATGCAAAGGAGTTCATGTCTATCATCTGTTGTACTCCCCCCAGTTCTAGAAAGTTCTTTGTTTTCGGTTCGCCCATTGGTTCCCTCAGAAAACCACTCCTTCCCTTCTCCCTCATTGGTCCTGTTCATGTCACCCCATCCCAGCTCCTCCCCTAGACCTTTCCCCCATTGGACAGTTTGTACCCTAACCACTCCCATCCTACCTGGTTTTATACCCTGGTCCCTCCCTCCAACAGCTGCTTTCAGAGCTTTCCCCTTCACGCATGGTTGTCCTCCTGGTCACGTCCTGCTTCCTTCATCCTCCGACTTCCCTTCAATAAACCCACGTGGATTTATACAGCTCATGAGTCCTCCCGTCTTTGCTGGAGCCTTCATTACACTATCTGGGCAACCAGCAGCGGGTCACACTGCGGGACTCAGTCTGGGGGAGCCTGCAACTGGTGCCCACAGGCTTCCAGCGTTTCCCACCCTGTGCCAAACAGGAGAAGCAGCAGGATGCTGCTGAAGAGCTGACCTGCCCCCTCTCACAGCTCCCAACCACACCATTTGGCTCATCAGCTGCACAGATAGCAGCAGCCTGCAGAAGCAAATTCTGAACCCCAGGGCACGGGGAACTGCCTTGTGAGAGGTTTTAATGCCCAGGTAGTGGCAGATATAGAAAGACTGGTAACCTTGATGATGCCAGCTTGTTTATGTGTGAACTGCAGAGGGACCTGACTTGCTGCTTAAACACTGCCTGATAAAAGGTAGGTAGGAGATATTTGGATGATCCACTCTTAAAACTAAACCTTATGTTTATATCTTACAAATGGTACATACTAAAAACTAAAAGCAAATCAGAAATTATGGATCTGTTTACATGCGTGCCTTGTGAATCAGTTTTATGAGACTAGAACTATAAACTGTTATAACAGGTGAAAGTTTTGTGAGCAGTGAGAAATTCATTTCAGCCAGAAAAAAACTTTTTAAGGATGACAATGCAATTACAAGCACAGCGAAGTCCTTGGAGAAGTTGTTGGCTATGTCTGCAAGGCCATAGGGAACATGAAAAGCGTAAGTGTTCTCAGCCATAGCTGTGTCTGCACTATGGCTAGATGAAAAGTTTTGAATAAAAGCAGGATGAGTATGACAGTCTTGAACAAAAGGAAAAGAGTGTGAGGACCCTGCTGTGCCTATTTTTGAAACCCAACATTCAGCACACATGGTGCTCTTAGATATCTCAGCTGCAAGTGTTACTTTAAAGGTCAGTATAACAAGACATTAGGCATTCAGGGTAAAGCTCTTCCAACAAGGATTAATTAACTGGGTTTCAGTGATGGTGACTGAGTGCCCTTTAGCAGTAAATTCCAAACAAGTCAACTGTCAGTATCTCAGAAAGAAATTCCACAGCAAGTCCTAGGTGTCAGTTTGTTTTAGGTTCCCAGCTCCTGGGTTAATTGGTTTCTGGTGTTCTCAGGAAGCCTGGTAGCCTTACAGCTTAGGGCACAAGCTATTGTCATTCACCACAGGCATTTCCAACAAACTAAAAAAATCCACATCAGTTGTTAAAATATCTGGAAACCCCATAGAAGACAATGTGGTCTATGAGCTGACCTTTTGTTCAGATTTGTAATTTAAAAAACCAAAATAAACAAAAGCCACCAAACCAAAACACATACATCTTAACAATAAATATTTGCATTTTTCATTTAGCTCTATTGTCCTTCACTTCAGAATGTTACACCAAAATTCAAAGCAATATGTAGTTCACTCTACATACTAGTGATAAAAGTGCTTAGTGATAAATTCTTTAAAAATGAAGCATATAGGGAAATCTGGAATGTATAAATTCACAGAGCACATTTTACAATTTTACCAAGTTTCAGTTGCAAAATAAGACAGTGATTAGACAAGGGACATCATCTACAGCCTTTGCCTCTAAGTGGATACAACTTAGATAAAAAGCTTAACATCATTCATTATTTGTCAGTGTAACTCAAGACGCTGTGGTCAACCACTCCTGGGGAGGCTAATCTAAAGCAACTGAGCTTGGTTTTTCACAAAGCTTTTTTAGTGTGTAGGGAGCAGAAATCCACAGAGCCTTTACAAACAAAGAAATAGAAGGAGATAGAATTTGAGAAGCAGAGTGGGATATAATGAGAACTGAGCTTGGGAGCCATTCCACAGTCTGCAGAGATATAACTGTGTAGTATATATAAATTACTTATCAAATTTGTGTTTAACAATTAAAGGAACAATTCCTGGTGCTCTTCCTCTCTTTCTCTATGTATGCATTTACATAAGTAAAACCCTGGCAAACTCTGGTGAAAGTTGAGACTAGAGATCTGATATTACTTTTATACTGCAGATACACTGATAGCTAATGTACAGCCTGTTTACATTTCATCAAAAATGGCAAATTAAAAATAAGAGGACAGCACCCTGATATTTAGGAAAGTGATATGTAGCTACCCAAATCAACACGATTAATCACACACATAGCTGTCTCTTCCCATTTTCAGTAGTCACAAACAGTTCCTCTGCTCCATGTATCCCTATTTTGCTCAGCAGAGATTTGTTCAGAAAGATCCTGACCTGGCTGTATAAATGAAGCGTATATGTAGCCTGTGATAACAAAAAAGTGTAAACCCCAACATGAGTACACTAATTGCAAGTTTCATACAATTCAGTCAGTAAGAATATATATTTATGTCAACATGATTTTGAGCAGGGTAAGTGTTATTGGATCTGCATACTTTGTATCTTTTCACTGTTTCTGATGTGTAGTCCACAAGCAAACTTGGCAGCAAACAATCTGTTCCCCGGCATTTTGCACAGACCACCATCCATGCTCGCTTTCTCCCCTGCATCCTAGGTGACTGAATTAATACAGGAAATATGACTTGGTTACCTTTTCTGACAATTCCAGTACTTTCTTTGGGCTTCTTCCACTTTTCTAGCAGTTGATAACCTCTGAGTCACAACTCTGGATCACATTGTACTGCTTTTATATCAAATAATTTGGCATGAATGTCACTTCCAGCATTTTTGAAAAGGTGTTTGGTAGAGAAAGTAGCATGTAGTTTTTAGTATCCTCTTTTATATAGTATATTAATGTATTATAGCATAATTATAATAAAGAAATCATTCAGCCTTCTGAACTGGAGTCAGACATCATCATCCTTCCCACTGGGTTTGCTGACATCTACAACAAAAAATTTCTGTTACAGGAAAGATTTCTGAAAGTTACAATATTAGTTTCTGTTCTCACAAAGGCAGGTTACTGCTAAGTTTATCTTTGAGGATGAGAAGAAGAAGAGACAATTACACTTTAGGTTTGATTACAGCTAATGGATAAACTATCAAACCACATCTTCAAAGATTGAGGAAGCTTAAGTGTGGTTGAATGGGCAACCACCTTTTCCAGAAGTTCAATTCTCTCCTCAGTCAACCAGACATTTTAATTCTGCACCAGCTACAAACCTAATGAAATGACATGGTGTTATATACATAGATACTACATTTATAAAATATTCTTTAACAAAAATCATTCCTCAGAATACTGTTATAATACAGAATACAGCATGTGAATTCATAGCACAACACTAAAAGAAATACAGAAGAACCCTTGTAGTGGTCCTAAATTTCAAAGTGGTTCCTGCAGCCAAGGACTGAATTTGGTTTATAAATTTAATTATTTCTTTCAAATTTGCTGTTGAGAACAGCTAATTAAAAAAAAAAACAAAACAACAAAAAAAAAAAAAAAAACAAAAAAAAAAAAAAAAAAAAAAAAACAAAAAAAAACAAAAAAAACAAAACACCTAACAGTATAAAAGCTCCAAATGCATTGGTTTGTACCACCAGAAATAAAGTGCTCATAAGAAAGTGTTGTGCCTAAGGAAAAAGAGCAGTGGCAACACATAATTATTTTGAGCTGCAAGAGTAAAGTAAATTTCAGTTTTATAGAAAACATCCAAATAATTCCCTTATTGTTCATCACCTTGTTAACTGAAAAAGGACTTCAAATAGGATAGCAAAATAAACTCTTCTAATTGGTGAGTGTATTTTAGCACTTACTAAAACTGCAACAGAAAGCGTGGCCTGCTTTGTAATATATAACCTGCTTCTCTGCTTCTTAACAGTGCCAAGACTCTATGAAGACAGAAAGGATAATCTGATGTGACTTGACTTTCAAAAAAACATTTCAAGGGGTACAAGTTCCACAGCCATCCTTGTGTCACACAGTAATTTACTCTACATGATATTAAGAGATAATGGACTAGTCTTCTTTTACAGTTCTATAAAAATAGTGCAAAGATAACAAGGGCCAGATATGTTGCAATTGATACACTACAGAATTAATCTTGAACTGTATTGGTGTTGTTACAAGCCACTGGGATGTGTTTTCACTTTCAATTTATAGCTCCTTTTTTAGAGTGCCACTTCTCTTAGATTAGTCCTTAAAAGCAGGGGAAGATTCTGGGTGTGTCTATTTTTCTTCGTACACTATTTTCTAAACTTCAATATATCCTACAGAGTAAGCTAAAGTTCCAGGAGCTAAATCAAAAAGTACTTGTGGACTTCACCTGATTAACCACAAAATCTCTTCATTTTCTCTCTGGTAATAACATCAGCCCAAAATATCATGTGGCTTAAATAAGGAGAGAATGTTGCAACAATATTTCATGCACACATTTCTGTCTCTGAAATAGAAATGTGAATCTAAATTAGACATTTAGTATTAAGACTAAACATTTTTAACTTTTAAACTGGGTTGAAAAAATCAAATGCAAAAAGGTTTTGATAAAATAAACCCAGAAAAATCAGAAAATACCCTGGGGGTCTTTGCAACCATGCTGTGTTTTTTCATAAGATTCATGGAAGCAGCAGTAGGAAACCAAATTTCAAGAGGGAAAAACAAAGTAATTTTTTTTATGTATATGGAAATTCTTGTGGGAATAAACATTCACAGCCAGTTAACAGATAAAAAGAATGGAATGTCTATACAGACACATGCAAATGTCTCTTATGAAAGCAGACATTTAGAAACAGTTAAAAACCATAAAAATATTTCAAACTTGACACCATACTAAAGAATTTACTCATTCTCTCCTGGCTTCCTTTTCTGTGGCTTCAGAGAAGCCAGTTCCAAAGAGGTCACTGGTTCCAACACTTCAAATGTTGTTAGAATACACATTCTCTTGGTAAACCTTATCTTCTACTACTCTGAAACTTTGATTGCTTAATCTTGTAATGTTTACATTGCAGTGAAAGAAATCCCTTAATTTTTATTCAACGTTATTCATCTCCTAGATGCTGTACCACACAAACATGTAGCTAAAAAAGGTTTTGCATCCCTTACATTCAATATAAAAATTACTCAGCTTAAACAATTTCCTGTGTTCAGCCTAGCACACAAATGCTGCTGAAGTCGTATCAGAAGAGGCTTTTAACAGCCTTGTCTGTGAAGGCTGATGGCACTCCTGGTCTGGAATTGATGATACCATATCCCTGAGAAAGCACAGCCTCCAACAGTCAGAGCAGAAGTTCCTGTCCCCTAAAACTCAAAGAGTCATTGCAGTAGTTATATACCACCATCTTATGACACCAGTGTTTGGAAAAAAGGCAAACAGCTCATTTTGAAGCATATGCAGTGCTTTCACCTTCAGCATTTTCAGTGTATACCTACTTCAGTGACCACTAGGTTCTAGTTCCTTTTTTTAAAAGAGGCATCTTGATTTTTAAAAGATGTTATATGCTCATTCCAGCCTGCATATAATCAGTCATTACTGTAGAAGAATGGGAAGGGCTGATGATAATAATTCTTTATTTTTAAAAGAGTCAATTCCCACATTACCTACAGAAAGGCTTAAGGCTGTCATAAATTAGAATTTACTCCTTACTCCTCCTTTTACAGATTACAGTTCCCAGTAGAAACCTCTAGAAAGATTCAACTTTGCAGGTAAGGACAAGTTTTAACTTGACAAATACATGTTATCAATAATGGACCATAATAGAGGTTTTTAAATTATAACTTGAAAATAGTAGTAGGTATAATAAAATAGTAGTAGGTAAAAATGTCCACAACTTTAAAAAAAACAAACCACAAAAAAAACAAACAAACAAAACAAAAAACAAAAAACAAAAAAAAAAAAAAAAAAAAAAAAAAAAAAAAAAAAAAAAAAAAAAAAAAGAAAAACCAGAACAGCAATTTAATATGATTTTATATTTTAAAATCCTTACCTACCAGGAACAATTTTTTTCCAAAGAAGATGAGATTAAATCAGGTTCATAACAATAAATTAGTATTTCTGTAACTTCTAGATCAAAATTTTGAATTTGCAACTGTAAGTAATATTACAAGTTTGGTGCCTGGATGGAATGATTATGGTTATCTAACAGTACACAAACTCCTCTTTAAGAAATGCAGCACTAATGGATATTTAATTTCTAAACTAAGAAGTCATTTCTTGTGAGTGAAGAACGTGAACATAATGAGAGAAAAAAATCAGGAGTCAGCAGAATTATTTCAAGTAACTGAGTAAGTAGCTTATATTTTTAAAAGTGTAATTGACATTGAAGGTTTTAACTGAATGGCAGAAGGTCAGGAATTTTACTGTGATTACTTATAGTATGTTGCTGGAAAGTCACTGACACCTATTATACTGGAGCAAAGAAAAAGATACCCTTATCTGTAGTTCTTACTATAATCTGTATTACTTATTCTCAAAAGGCTTAGCTATTAAAATATATATATCTTTATAAAGAAATACGAGAAATCTGGTACCATTACAGAATGTTTTACAGTGTTTAAGAGAGTGTCAGCATTTACTTTATAAACCTTTGCATTCAAAGGTTTATGTCTGAGCTATAAAAAACAGTCCATTGTATAACTTCAGTTATTAATTCTCACTGTGGGAGTCTGTTCCCCCACCCCACTCCTTTGCTAAACAGCCAGATTTTCTTTCTCTGCTGAAGTTACAGATGTGTATATTTTAGAAATACTCTTTTATGAGTTATTTTTCTGCCAGTTACTTTCCACTATTGCACAACAAGGCATTTTAGATATAATGTAACATTTCAATACAAATGTAAGCTGATCTCTCAGCTTTCAAAGGCATAGGTTGTTATAACTGAATAAGTCAAACACATATAATTCCCAAGTCCTGAGCTTCTGTATTAGCTCACCTCATTCATTACTGAGTAAAAAGTCCTTTAGTTGTTTCTCTTTGTTGTAGATACAAGCCTCCGCAGCATCCTCTATATCAGTCTGCCAATACATGTAGAAAGATGAGAAATAGGACTATGTTTTCATTAAACATTTCCAGAAAAAAACACATCTTCATGCTTAACTTGCCTCCTTGTGTCTCTATGATATAGACACAGGCCGTAAGACTAGGCTCGCATATTCTTAGCAGACTTTGGTGTTCCGGTAGCACCAGCATGTCTGCTAAGATTGATTCACTCTATATAGCGAAGAGATTTCATTAAATCTAATATGAAATTCTTTAAATTGCAAGTCCTCAGTGGCAAGCAGCAAGCCACCAGAATGCATGGCCGCCAGCCACAGTTACCTCCCACAGCCATGTTCCTGGATATGTGTGTTACCAGTTTTGCCAAGAACTCAGGTTTGCATTATCCAGAGCTCTCCAGCAGCTCTCTCTGACTGCTCTACCCCAATCAGCACTGAAAGGCAGACACTGACCTGACCGTTGCTGGCTCAGCTGGAAACAGCCCTGTGGACTAGCACTGTGTGGTAAAACAAATACCTGGTCTACAGCACCTCACTCCTTGCAAAAGGTCTGCAAAGGTTTCCCTTATCAGCACCCTCCATTCTGATTTTCTAAAGGCTATTCTAAAACAAAGAGAATAGCCATGAAATCCAGAAAGAGCTGCCTGAGCTGCATTTGATTAGGCAGGGGGGAAGGGTGAGGTGAGAAAACTCTTCTCATATAAATAGGTCTCATCAAAGACAGCCACTTATGTGGCTCCACCTCGTGCAGCCTCTAGATGAGACAAAGTTTCTCATGTCTGCTGCTGGGTGAGAGCTGAAAAGACCCTGTAGATCTGAAGCAAGACACGGATGAGCTTTACTGCACATTCATTCTCATTGCTGCATTCCTGAGTGATCTAACAGAGCACTGGCTTTTCCTCAAGGAGTATGTTGATGTAATATAATAAAAAGGATTGTATTGTTTTGGCTGTAAAACACAAAGATAAATGCACTGACACTCCCAGAAATAAGGCAGAGATCTGTTATTCCTTTATGTCTGAAGAGAAGGGAAAAACACATCACAATTCCACACAGTGAAACTTCCTGTTTTCATTCTTTCCCATTTATTTATCTATTTATGTACTCTCAGCCACTGAGTTGCCTCAGCTTTCTCCCCTGGGACATGATGCTTTCAGCTGGCCTGTTGAAACCAGTTCTGTGTTCAAGAAAGTGATGAGTGAAAGCAGGTGAAATTAGGCTATTTAGTTGTTTATGTTATGTTGACACTCTTCTCAATTAAGTCCTCTTCGGAATGAGAGCTTCATACATCAATATGCATCTTAACATTCCTAAGTAGCTAGCTGGACAATTGACATAAAATCAAATAGACTGATTGCTGTTAGTTTCTCTATCCTCTTATCTTCCTGTAGTCCATGGCAGAGTTGAAACTCCACTAAGAAGGTGTCAGATTTATATATAATATTTCTAAAAGCACATATGTGGCTCAATGAATAAAAGAAATAAGATATTCTAAGCTCACATTGCTTTTCACTTAGTGTGATCTACAGTATCAGCATAGCTTGGATTATTTTTGCACAAGTATCACTAACTTCTAGAGTGATATCTGTAAATCAACCCACCATATTTTTTCTTAATTATGAAATGATGATAGAAAAATTCCATAAGCCAAAAAATACTTTTAAGTCTTATGTGTAATCATTATTAAAGTAACTTAAGATTCACTCATTCTTCTCACAGAAATATATGCGCACCAAAACAAACAAAGTAAAACAAACCACAACCAACCAAAAAAAAAATCAAATACTTATTAATTTTTTCAAGGCTTTTTCTCAGTAATTGAAGGGCACCAATCCACCAGTCTTTAACATGTGGAACAGGGGAGCAAGTTTAACAAGATGTCATCAAGTGGCAGGGGAGGAATCCAAAGGTTATTGGTTTTAGAAGTCCTTGAATGAGGCTATGTATTTTTATTTCAATACTTACTAGGTCACAAGCTATAGCTGCAATGTTACATTCTTTCAAAAATCGCAAGAAACCTAAACCTGGGTCTTTCAGCTAATAGATATGTACAGTGATTATATCACAACTGGGAAAAAGGAAAGTCAAAATTGAAGCTGTTGCTAACTTTCCAAATTAACATGATGAATAATGATATTCCAGGATGAAATGCGAGCAAATTAATGTTCTTATGAAATTTACAGCTCAAGGATAGTTTTACCTACAGACAAACTACATCCACTCTCTAGAAAAGCCAGCCTTGGAATCAGCATTTCTGGGTAATTTTTTAATGGCAGCTACTTTTCTAAAAAATGTTAATTGTACTCTAGAAAAACAAGGATGTGTTAATCATACAGTCAAAGAACGCATCAGCTGGCTGAAATACAAGAAAGCTTACAAAACAACTTTTTCATTTTTTAAAATATTTTCCTAATTGCAGAGATGAGTAAAGCAACAAAGGAACCCAATTTCAGAGCTAAAATTTTCCTGCACTAATATCAATAGACGTTTTCCTTTTAGCAAGTCAACAGCCAAAAGAGGCTGGTTCTGTTCTGAGCCATCTGCTTTATTGTATTTAAAATTACACATAATGATTATATGAATTTGAACATTTAACATTTCTGGCTACTCTGAGAGAAAAATGCAATTTCATAGCCCAACTTTTCATCTATAGTTTGGCTTATGCACTGACAAGGGAGAAAACAGTTGCTCTGCAGCAGTTGTTTAGGTCCCCAACCATAAAGTGAGTCAAGATTTTGGAGAGTGATATAGAAGACTTTCAGGATTGCTTCAGCCTACCCTAAACTACAGTAACAGCAAATGAAAGTAGCCACAAATGAGATATTTTTACCTTCTTTGCCAGGGAAATGATTCAGGACCAGTGCTCAATTTAATGAGATAAAATAAATTTATGGTAACCATCATTAGGGACTTGGTGTATGCAAGACTGTGACTTTCAAATATTTATTTCTACAGAGAAATCATTGCTTTGAAATCTAGCCAAGTCCAAAGGTCTGAAACACTATCAGGCCTTATATATAAGTCTTCTTTGTCTTAATTTTCTGGATTACCATTTTTCTTTGTTACTTTTTCATCTTCTCCACTCTAAATATCACCAAAAGTAACAAGTCAAAGTAGCTCAATAGACGACACAGTCAAAAAAAAATGTATTCTAATGCATTGGCAGGAATAATGCAAGTGAAATAATTTCTAGCCATTTTATTCTTCATCTTCAATTAAAGCAACCCTAGAAATACAGCAAATCAAACAACTTTTTTTTCTTAAATTGAAACATCTCTGTGAACATCTTTGCTTTTAACTTTTATTTTGATTAGTGTCGTTATATCAATAATTAGTGCCCTGTGGCATTCTCTCTTTCTCCCCGGTCTGGGGCAGCTCCGACGCCCTCCAGCACCGCCTCCCCCCGGACTTCCGGGTTCGCCACTTCTCTCCCACGTGCTGCTGGCACCGGCACATGGGTCGGGGTCTGCTGGGTTCACTCGCCCGCGCTACGGTCCGAGGTAAAGAGGGAAGGAATGTCCAAATCACCCACGAGGAAGACAGTGTTCTGTCGCCGAGAGCTGCAGTGGGGGGGGTAGCGACCCGCGCTTCCCACTCCACGTGGGGAAAATGGTGTCGGGACCCAGGAGGGAGCAGGATGATATAGGGGATGTGATAGGGAGGGCAGACGCCGCCCCCCAATCCGTGCGGGTGATGCGATGATGACGTGGGACAGCGACCAATCAGGGAACCGCAGGGGTGGACACTGAGCCTTGGGCTGAGTGGGATTGTGGGGATGGGGCGGCAGACATGGGGGTTCCTGGGGCCGGACTGGGGAGTGGTCACAGGAGCGGCAGAGGGGGAAGATCCGGCAGCAGGCAGCATGGGGCCAGAAACTGCGGTGGGGGGAACAACACGGGGGAAGTGCGGGGTTACACAGGACTCGGCTTGATAACACAAATAAGAACCCCTAAAACCCAATCCCAGGATGCAACAGTGCCCTAATATTTCTTTTGATCTCACCAATCCTCTTCTTACTTTTAATTCCGTTATGAGTTTGATGAGGTGCTACTGCAAATTAATTTATTTACTGTTAATAAACAAAGTGAATCACAGCACAAGGGGTTTCACTGTATGGATATACTCGTAGTTAGTAATTTATTAAATCACTGGTTTAACAAACTTTGCTGTTGAGTCAAAAGCAGGCAGAAGGCTCTTAGGGCCCTAATAAAAATCTGCTAAGACACATAGGTTATGGCTAGATTCTTGCTGAGAATTGGAGGAAGATTGGGTGCAAGAGCTGATGCAGTGAACTGCTGCTTGAGAAAGCAACTTTCCATGCATACATGCTACATATCACCCCCATATTTCTCACATTTACATGATTACATTTAAATTTCCTGTTAAAGATTTCCTTGTCTTTGTATGACTAGTGTATTTTCAAGTGAGGATTTTTTTTCTGCTGCAAGGAGGTTACAGAGTAACAGAAGTTATTTTTGTTAGGATTTTGAGATACAATGCAGTTTATTTATAGATTAGGAATCTGAATAAAAATGTCGAAGTAGGGGCTTTTTCCTTCTTCTACGAGGCAAAAGAGCTACATATATGAGCTTTTCTCATAAAATATGTATTGATAGAGTGTTTCAGATATTATATGCATTATAAAATACTATTACATTACAGTAGTGGAACTACAGTAATGTGTGACAAAAGGGAAGATAATGACTAAAGAAAATATTTCCAGTGCCCATTCTAAAGTGCTTAAGTACTGTTTTGGAAAGATGTTATGATCTTTATTCTGATATGCTGAATGGTCTGCATGTGCAAAGGAGTTATAAAACTTCTCTGGATAAGCAGCTAAGGGGATCCCTTAATGATCGATTGATGGCAGAGATGTCGCTACAACATCTGCTTTGTGGCAATGACATTTTTATGAAGACTTGATGGCAGAGACATGCCAGAGTGCCACTTTGCTCTAGCTGTTCCAGCCTGTGTAATGATACTTTGGATATACTTAGAGACTGACAATATTATGATGGTATCAAGATAGGACTAACTGAAGGTTGGCATGAAACCTTTGCCCCTACTGCATAAAGTCAAAATGTGTTGGAGCTGTTTCTGAATTTATTTTGATTTTGCAATAGAATCACAGTAGAACTGAGTCAAAATTCTAAGGTCTTCTCATGAGTCTTACTAAAATAATATTACTTGAACTTTGTACTTAAAATGTCTTCTTAAAAGTATCCACTAAACATAGGGAAGAATTAGAATAGTGATGAAAATGTAATCTAAATGCAGGAATAAAGAGGATGCTAAACTACACAGAATAGTCTAGATGTTGTTTCCTCATTTTATTTTTGTAATCTGCTAATGTATCATAACACTCAACTGTTTCAGTGATGTTACTATGTCATAACTCATCTAAAAGAAGAAGAAGTAAAGAGTAACTTGAAAATGTTGCTTAGAAAAATGAATTGTATTTCTCTCTCAGGCATCTTGCCATTGTTTTTAAAAATTACTGCATATTTTCACATTTGATGCACAATTATTGTGTACAAACAGTGTGAATTCATTAGCTTTATGAAAATGATAGTTACTATGCATGAGTTTCTTCCTCTCCCTCAGGACTGGAATGAAAGTGAAATATTGCATCTCTAAAGGCTTCCCTTTAGCAAATTTCATAAGTAAATATTGTAACCAAATGTTTGTTAAATAATGAATACTGAATCATATCTTACCTAATTGGAAGAAAATAATAGCAAAATTTCCAAGAAAGGATGATCCAGCTCTTGAATTTCCATTGTTAGTCTAGAAGACCTTTATGTAGTGATGAATTTGTTCAGAATGTTTTTTGTTTTATTTGCCTGTGACTGTAGACTTGTTGACACTAGAAGACTTAGTATTGTTCTTATGGTTAATATTTTTTTAATCAAAGTTGCTCAGAGTTGTATCAACCTGGAAAGTTTCTGACTGGAAAGTTTCCCAAGTTGGATGTTTTCTGAGAGGAATTCAGAGAGATCTGAATAAGAAACATTTCTGCTTCCACAACACATATTTTGACATGAATCTTTCACGAAAACAATTCATCATTTCCATCACTGAGCAAAAATAAATGTGAGCCATCAAAAAAAATTACAGTCCCCCTTTCCAGTGAATGGCCTTGTGATGACTGAGCATATTCTTAAAAAAAACTCTTTGAACAGTTGTCAATAAAATCACTGCTGGTATCAGAAAATAAAGTTTCATGTAATGTGACAGTTTATATTTTTTAAAAATGTATTTTCCAATTCCAGTTAAAATAAGTCACTGCTTTCTGAGGAAACTTGTATTACTTGCATGAATCAAATCTGGCTTCAAACTTTCAAAACTTCTTTTACATATTATTTCATTTCCCTTAACTTTTGTTCATCTATTGTAGCACAGGAATTTATTTGATGAGGTGATATGAATCTTGAAAGCCAGGACTAGTACCTCTCAGAGATGGTGTCAGAGAAAAAGCCATTTAGCTGAGTTTTTGGAAACTGTCTGGATGACCTAAGGAAGGGGGAGAAACAGAATATTTCTGACTGCTCAGTTAAATTAGCAATTTTAATTAGGTGTACTCACCTTTTTCTCTTATGAGGAGTGTCTTCTGGCCACATAACTGAGCAGCATGAACAAGACAGGCAGGAACATTTTTCTAGCAGATTTAAGAGCCTCTTCCACCCCCCTGCCACACTGAAGCAAGCACCATCCATATCTCCTAGCCTACATCCTCCTGTGCCAGAACAGAAACAAGCGTAAGAGTTTGATGAGCATACCCCAGCTAGGTTTACAGTCCTGATAAGCAGTGAATGTGGATTTCTAGGTCATCCTCAGATGTCCAGAAATCTATAAAAACCTTTTCTTGGTTTCATTTTTTTCTCATGCTTTTGCCTTACTCTTACTGTAACAGCATCGCAAATACTAATTACTTTTGTAGGCATTTACAAACTCATTAGTCATCACAATACAGCCACACTCAATGATGCAGTGGAAAAAACACAGCCCAAAAGCAGTAAGACATCCAGTTAAACTGGATGTCCACCACTAAGATCAACAGAGAATTTCCTTTTTTACTGACACCACAGTTGTACAGTTTCTTTCAGTTCCATTACCATATAATTTAAAAGCTATGGTTTATACACCTGTCTCTGGCAGACTTCAGGCATCAAGGGATGGCTAAGCCACTTCTTCCACACAAACATCTTCAGTACTGTGGGCACTCCTGCACCTCAAGAAAAACATAATGGAGCTAAGAAGGTGTGGAGAAGGAGTACTTACCTTAACAGGGACAGATGAGAAAGACTGGTGTTGTTTGATGCAAAGAGATGGATGATGGAGTGTGTTTGAAGGTCTGTAAAATCACAAGGGTGAGTGAACTCAGAACTATTTATTGAATAAGCCCAAAGAGAAACAGTTTGCTCTTAATGAATTTATCATACCAGTTAAAAGCTTTTAAAAGAAAATACTTCTGTACAGTAGCAAGTGAAATTTGTTGCCTCGGGAGTCTCTCAGAGGCAGCAGACTAAAAAAAACCTCACAAATTTAAAGACAATAGGGCCATAAACAGGTACTGAAGTGAATAATCAAAAAGGCACCTTCTAATATTTTAAATCTAATAATTGTGGATTTCTAATAATCTAATAATTTCTCTGATTTCAAGAACTTACAAGTTCTTACAATTTCTATTCTGTTCTTACAATTTTTAATACTGTTTTCAAGAGTTGGTTGGATAAAGCCCTGAGTAACCTGCTCTCACCTCACAGCTGATAGTGCTTTGAGTAGGAAATTGCATGAGGATGTCTCCTGAGATCCTTTCCAGTCTAACTTGATCTAACTTGTGAGCTGAATAATTTAAGAATTCAGGAAAAATAAGATCATTATTGTTCTAGTGTGAGTATTCTCCTCAGCAGAAAAGCTTCATCAGAGGAAAAAGCACAGCTGTATTGAAAGGCAGAGAATTAAAATTCTGCTACAAAGTTTAGCACATATTAAAGTTAATGGGGCATATTTTGAAACTCCTTAAAGTCCATTCATGGTCGCTGTAATAGTTAAAATGGGTAGAGGATAAGTTTTAACTTGGTGGGATTTCAGGAGCCTAGCTAGAGGGCAAATCTTAGCCCATGGAAATGTTCCCTTTTTCATTTGGAATGAAAGCAGTTGAGCTTTCTTGCTTAACAATAACCTCATTAGTAAAACTCCACAGTGAGAAACTTGCTTGTGCACTGATCCAAGGGTAATGTAAATGGGGAAACCAGGCTGTCCATGAAATGAAACACTTTCACATCTTGTAGAAAGAGGATTCATAAAAGTCTATCACTGTTTCCTAGAGAAGGGACCTTTCTGCTTTGCCTCTTACCTGCTTATTTTTCTCTGTTTTCATCATGTTATTAAACAGTAAAGTTAAAATAGATAAATCATCTATGTTTCTGCTTCTTAGTTTAGGTTTTTCTTGCCTGGGGGCTTCCTGAGCTCACAATAGGAATTCACAAAATCTGAAAGTGATTCTTGAAAAACCCATAACTGCTTCCCCCTCTTTCCAAGCCTATCCATGAACCCTCATACATGGATTTAGCTGTTGCTATTGCCACATTCAGTTTAGAAAATGGCATCCCACACCCACCTTACAGTAAAAGACAAAAAATTACATGCATATTTATCAGCATAAATTAGCTTTTACCGAATTTAGTAGTAACAGTATCTGTCAATACTCATATTGCTGCAAAGGACTCGGTAGTACAATTCAGCATGCGTCTTGTGAGGAATGAAGGGGAAGAGATTTGATTTTCCCCTTCCCTGCTTAAGTCTTTATAAAAAGCAAGAATTCATCCTAATGCTGTGCAGCAGCCCACAGTTTACTCCACAGCCCTAAGAAATTTCATATTATTCAACTACTTTCTAAAAACCTCAAATATGAGTCAGGTTCAAAGCAATACTGGGTGATAGAGAGAAAAACAACAGATTCTATCACATCCAGAGTATAATATCCCAAATTATCTTCCAATTTTGAATACCAGCATCTGCCCTTGCAATGTCAATTGTTCACTCTAAGAGGCTCATGACTGAAACATTTATATCAACCATTTTATTTCCCCTGGGAGTGAGTCACAAGCTGGTGGTGTAAACTGGTGTCTTTCCACTGATTTTAATGGAGCTATTCCAGCTGGCACCATCTAAAAATTTCATGCCTTATCTCAGATTCCACATTTCATATGACTTAGTTCATTATGAAAGCAAAACCTTGTGGGAAGAAGCCATGCCTCTCTGCTCCACTGTCTCATTACTAACACTTACAGAAGATTAGATTTTAGAATTCATAATAGTACTTCAAAAAGAAAAAAAGCTAAAATAATAATACCAAAAGGAAAATGTATTTTCCAAGTTCACTTATACAATAAAACATTAGAGAGGAGTGAGGAAATTACTTGAAAGAACCTGTATAACAGCTCAAAGTTTACACTTCATTTTTGGGCAATCTCCAAGTTTGTAGGATAAGTGTGAAATGGAAGAGAAATTTGGACATTTTTCAGGCATTTGGACAATTTCCCATTATGTTTTCTTCTGATTATGACTATTAATGAAGAATTCATTATTAGGGAAAGCCTTTATTTCTGAGACAGATCTTAGATCCAAATCTAAGAGAGATTAAAATTCCACAGCACTGAAAGATCTAATTTTTCTTGTTTTTTCATTTTAATGAGGTATATATCTCTGACTTAGTTTCCTGTAATTCAACTTTAAAAGTATAGGGAGAAAGAGGAATCTGAAAACTCACAAAAATCACAGAGCATAGCTGGAAGCCAGTTCCATATAATATTTGTAAAGCAAGTAGATTAGACAGTGGAAAAGGTCTAGAACACAGCCTACAGTGAGGGATAAATTTTGGTTTATGTTCTAACTACTTGAAGCAAAATCAATGAACAGGTTTGGAGTCTGCATTCCTGTCTAAGGCCACACCCTCTAAATACAGCAAACACCCCTCTTTAAAGATGCAGTTATGTTCACATTCACTCCACATCCTTTCTTTCCTTATAACTTCTCTTGACCCCTTCCTCTTCTCCAATTTCCCTTCCACATACACTGAGGAACTCAGAGTACAACACACAGCTCCTATAAGGCTACTTCCACCAAGTTAATCAGTACATCTGTACTTACTTACACAGATGGTGTGAAACTCTTCAATGTCCCACCCCCATCAAACACACCTCAATGCACAAATTATGCCTCAGCATCTGACCAAAGAATGGAGCCCTTAATATAAAAGATCAAAAGCCTTTAAAATGAAAACACAGTAGAGGAGGAAGGCCGAAGTGATGAAGGATACCATGTTTAGCAATTCTGCAACAAAATGGAACTTTCTGATGAAACCCCTCAATGTTCCCTGTACACAACCAAGCAAAAATTCTGACAAAAGGGAAAACTCCTTCTTTCCCTCAAATCATAGAATGGGTTGTGTTGGAAGTGACCATGAATATCCTCTAGTAGTAAACCCCTTGCCATGAGAGGACTAGAGACTGTCACACGAACCTGCTGCATGCAGGTTAGACCTCTAAAGGGTCTAAAAGTGACTGCAGTCAGAAGCTTTCCTGGCATCTGTCCTTGCCAGCTCCCAGGGTAGCTCTGATGCCTTGAGAGGCATGGCTTTTTCAGTGGAAAGCAGCACAAGCCCTTACCCCAGCCACCATCCCAGTACTTCTCCCCAGACCAAATCACTTATCAAAGAAGAGGATATTTCTTTCTGAGCTAGAAAACTTCAAAGACAGCAGTAATTGAATTCAACAGTGATAGGAAGGAAGAGAATAAAAAGAGTGATCATATCTCCTTTCAATTTCTGTGTGGTATTCGTGTACAGGGATGTGCCTTCCAAACTTACTGACAATGAAGAGAGAGAAAAGGAGGAAATAAAAATCATCAATTGCTCAATGTGCCATCACAGTCACGAAATTACCACATATCCATCTAAGATGTCACCTCCTCCAGAATATTATGTGCAGCATTGATCACAGGGCTTCAAAAAAAGTGTCAAACAGGCAGAGGTTCAGAAAGGAAGCGCAAATCTCTGAAAAAAAAAAATCCAGAGAAATTAACAAAGGGGTGGAAAGACAGTAAGGTTGGAATAATTTTACTTAAAAAGGTGATACAAAAATGTTACTCTTTGTGTTAATGTAAGGACATCAGAATAAAAAACACATGTACTGATAGTCTGGAAATGGTTGGGAGCTTCTCATCCCCATTTCTTGTAATAAATAGGTATGAAAGAATTCAATTAAAGGATGGTAAATTCATAATTAGTGTCTTTTCTTCCACATAGCAGAATAGAATTCACTGTTCCTTGAAGCTACTGAGGCCAAAATCTTAGAGATCCAAAAATAACATATCTCTAATCAACATCCAGAATTCTTATAAGTGTCAATAATCTTTGTTTTGGAATATATACAAAACTGCAGGAGTAAGGCTAAGAAATTTCTATTCTAGCACCTTCAGGTTCAATTGTTTTGGGATTATTTCTTATTTCTGTATTGAGTTCATCTGTGCATCATATACTTTCTCTTTACCTTGGCTCTGTTTTTATCCAAACTTTATCCTAAAAAGAGGTTTGGTGTGTGATTAGTAAATTATAATCACAGTGTATACCTTATTGTACATACTCATCTATACCTTGCAGATATTGATTGGGCTTTTCATTGTTTTAATGGCAGCATAGTTATTGAATAAAAAACAAAGAAATGTCTTTTTGTAAGTTATGGAAACATTTATGACTTCACTTTCAAAAGTTATATCCAAATAAATATGAAGAATGGAAGAATAAAGTATCATGAATTCCACAGTTATTGACTGATATTACAATATGCCTGTGATAAACAAGGTTAACCAGATAGCTGAAAACACTATTTTTTACTCTTCAAATTTGTGTGCTTTTATACACTGATTCATTTTAATGAAATGTAAATTTAAAGTCTTATTTTCTCATTTGCTAGTACATCATTAACACATTTTTCACATGGCCATTATAGCCCTTTATTTCTTTTTCCATTAAATCATTCATTTTTTTATCTGGGTCCAGTGGAGGGCAGCAAGTATAACTGAAGGACAGGAGCATCTCTCTTATCAGGAAAGCCTGAGGGCTGAACAGCTGGGCCTGTTCAGCCTCAAGAAGAGACAGCTGAGGGGGGACCTTGTTGATGCCTGTCAGTGTCTGAAGAGAGGCTGACAAGAGGATGGAACAGGCTCTGCTTGCTGGTGCTGAGCAGTAGGACAAGAGGCAACGGGCAGAAACTGATGCACAGGAAGTTCCATCTGAACATGAGGAAGAACTTCTCTACTGTGTGGGTGACTGAGCACTGGAACAGATTGCCCAGAGAGGTTGTGGAGTCTCCCTCACTGGAGATACTCAAGAACCAGCTGGATGCACTGCTGTGCCTTGTGCTCTGGGATGACCCTGCTCGAGCAGGGAGGCTGGACCAGACCAACCCACTTTGTCCTTTCCAACCTTCCCATTCTGTGAATATATCTGGTTTTCAAGAAGTTTATTTTCTTTCTTCTTAGGTGTGTACATTTAGCTTGCACATGTCCAAATTGGTTTTGCTACAAAAAAAAAAAAAAAAGACATAAAATAAGCCCCATTGCACCAAATTTCCCGACATTTTTTGTCATTATCATTATTATTATTTCTGAATTACAGCTCATTTCTTAAATGGAAGAAAATATCAGTTGTTGGTGAGAGTTTTATATATCCTGCAAAGTCTTATAAAATTAAGTAATTTGTTTTCTTAAAAAAAAATCAGAAGAAAATAGAGTAGCAAACATTGTTATGAAGCTTTCCGCTTTATAGATCCTATTTTAAATCTGCTAAAATGAAACCATCTTCCAGTGCAGCTGTTATTACACATAATCAAAATCTTACATTAACATTTAAGTGGGTACAGTTTTGACTTTATTTCATGATAAATTTATGAATGCTTCATAAAGTGGCCTCAGTGCCTTATGTCCTTAATGAAATATCATAAAGCTTTGATATAAATAGATAAATAAATAAATGTAGATCATCTAATTGCCTATTTTAATCTCCTTTTTAAGCAGGAAAAGCAATCTCAAAAATTTGAGTGGGGATTAGAAAGAGGTGTTTTTCCCATTTTTTCACTGTTAACTTACAAGATTAAAAAAAAAGTCAAACCAAGAACATTTCATAAATTATTTT